>NC_143013.1:231284547-231609564 GCF_055824585.1 Amblyomma mixtum
GAACAATCGCTCAATTTTTTTTTCCTGATTTTACACGGATGTTGGCCATTTTATTAGCCCAATTAATCAAATTCGATATAGCATCAAGCGATGCACGAAACTGCGCGCTATGCTCATCACGTCATCGCCCTAAACCAAGAAAAGCGCGCCTGATAGGATCTCCAGACACACGGCACTAACAGTTGCGGCAACAACAAAAAATAGCACCAGCACAGCGCGCAAAAGAATAGCGCTTTAGTCATTTTATCCTCATCAATCGGGGGGGGGGGGGGGCAATGCTTAAGTCGTTTATCTGCGGAGATGCTTGTTTCAGTTTCTGCATTGAATTGACTTTCTGACGGTGAAGAAACAGGCTGTTCACATGCTCTAGGCGAAACCAATACGCTGCCGCGATTAAAGTGCTCTTTCCCGCGATGCCGTCTCGGTCCCTCAGTCGCTGGAGCTCAGTGAAGTGCGCTTCACAGCAAAGCAAGAGCGGCGCGCTCCAGCGCTGTAGCAGACGACGCGAAGCACCTCCCCTAGTTCCCCCCGCGCATGCGCAGCTTTGCTTCGATGCGCGGCCGCGCCGGACGCACTGGCGCTCCGCGGAGCGCAGCCACGGGGAGCGGTGATCACCCCAAGAGTGGACGACCCTTACAAGGGCTTTTACATGATACAAGGGCCAAGAGCACCACGGGCGAGCACAAAGAAGAAGGCCGGCCCCGGCGGCGAGCGTAGCTCCGGCGTGATGGCTCTTCTGCTGCCCGTCTGCTGCTCGGGTTCAGCGCGGCTCCGCTTTTAAAGCCGCTGGAAACGGTTACGGCAGCCAGCCGTTCAAATCCTCCAATCACTGGCCACCGTTCAAATTAGACCAATGGTCGAGAGCCGGCGAGCGTCTGAGGAGTTCGCACCGACGGAGAGGAGGAGAGGAGGAAGGGTCCGTGTCGGCGCCGGCGTGGCTGGATGAGTCACGCTGCATGTCGCGACTTGTCCGAGAAAGTCTGGGCCTGCTTTGAGCGTCGGCGAGCGCGCAGCGCTTGTTTCCAGGGGGGCCAGCCAGCGAAATGGGAGCTCCGGCACTACAAGCGATCAGGGCGTACGCTGACGCGGGAAGTGGGTGAGCCACTTGATTCGGTCACTCCATATTAAGCGCCAAGAAGGGAGTGGGCCTAGTGTACAAGGGCCAGCTGGTCTTGCAGCTTATCCGCGGCAAACCAGGCGCACTTCACGAAAGAGGAGTTGTGGAGGGGAGCCGACTTAATTGTCTTTGGGCATTTTAGGTGGATGGATGGAAACAACTTTATTAGACACAAAAAAAAACAATCTTCCAGGGTGGTCCCCTACTGGTCCAGGAGTCCACGGGCTTGTGCTTCACGTAAAGCCCGATGCACCAGCCATACCTGGCCGGCGGGCTGAGCGGTCCGTAAAGCAGCCTCCCAGGAAGAATGAGTGGGATTGGGGATGGGGGGGGGGGGGGGTACTGCCTTTGGGGAAGGACATTCGCAAAGGTAGTGGAAAAGATTGGATATGGGCACGCCACAGGTGGAACAATAATGAGGAAAAGTGGGGTGAAAGCATGAGAGACAGTGAAGGGAAATAAAGCAGCCTGTCTGTAATTCAGAAGAGCAAGGTTCCGGGCTAGTTGGTAATGCATTTGAAGGAACAAACAGCGCGACGAAACACGGACACTCGTGTGTGTGTCTTTTCTACGTGTGTCCGTGTTTCGTCGCGCTGTTTGTTCCTGTCTGTAATTGCCGCCATGTGGCGCTGGATGAGGGCGACAAGGTACTGTGGGGTGGTGGCAGTGTCACGCGGCTGTTTGTAAAATGTGGTGATTTGGTGATTTGTAGAGAGGACCGATGGGGCTTCTTACGCAGGGTTGTGTTCCTGATCCTCTCGGGTCCGGGAGGAGAGTTCTCGGGCCAGCGCACATGGGCGTCCGGAGGGGGGGGCAAGGGGGGGGCGGCTGCACCCCCCTGGAAAATCACTCACTCGAACCGTGAGTGATGGCCGCACGCCAGGGGCGGTGGTGCGCTCAGTCAAAAGGGTAAAAGCAGCCCCGCATGGTCACATCTGCGAAATGCCGCGTCCGGGCGTGCGTCGTTCCGCCGTTTTCAAACCACGCCATCGTTAGCTCTACTGAAGGGCGACCTGTTCCAGACATACAGCGGCACCGGCGAGCATGTGTTTCGAGCCGCCTTGAGATGGGTGTCTGTTTCTTTGATCTCTAGAGAGATAGCGACACGGAGGCAGACAGTGCACGGGGCATCTTGTTTTCGCCTATCGTTACGCCGGTCACCGATGAATTCTTAAGGAGGGAAGGTAAAATCAGCCGTGTCCACCCCCGCTTTGTCGGGCTGCTCAGGGGCACGCGGGCGATGAGTTGGCGCCGCCGCCGCTCGCTGTCTCCTCCGATCCACGGGTAGCGCAGTTCGGTAGAAGCGCCGCTTTCAGAATCTCCGGCAAAGGGGATTAGCTGCTTTTGTTCACGGCGACGCAGTCTCCCGAGGCGCCCCCACGCCAGCGTTCTTTGCGTCTTCTGCGAAAACCAGCGCCTTTGGTCAACGCAGCCCGATGGCGCCTGCCTGGCTCGCCTGTCACCTTTGGCTGGGCCTCAAATCACAACAGCGCCCATGTACTGTGCGTGTCAGTGCATGGTAAAGAGACCCAGGTGGTCGACATTACCCGGAACTCTGTACTACCCCATCCCTCATAGCCAGAGTCGTTTTGGGGCTCTGAACCCCATAAAAACACAAAAACAAATTTTCCGACTGGAGTGGCGAGTGTCCCTTCCCCTCGGAAGTTGCGCGGCGTTCCTTTCACCCCCAAAGTCCGCATTCGGGGATACTGCGGCAAGTAAGCCCTTGCACGTGTGCGCGCCTCTGTGTTTGTGCTTGGGTGTTTTTAGTGGCCGGTTGTCAGCGAAGCTGAGAACAACCAAGACAGGGGACGAGAAAACGACGAGCGGAGAGCAGTGTGTGTGCGGTTGCTCGACTGTGCGGATGCGCAAGCAAGATGGAGCGAGGTGTATGAAGCTGCGAGCGTGCATTTATCTTGTAAATAAGTTTTCGTTGTATATATAGTCATATTTTGTTTTCAACGTACGCGTTCAACAGTTTTTCCAATCAGTGTGTATGATGAGTGTGCACCGAGAGCGTGTAATGAAGCACAGAAGTGAATTTATCACACGTGTAATTACGCAACTCGCCCAGAAAAATCCGAGGCGCCTACAGTTGCTGTTCAAGGAAGACTGACTGAGTGACTGTAGTTGCGTGTTTGTGAACATATTGCCACGTATCATTGTATTGTTTGTTCGTTCACGCTCAAGGCTGCAGGAAAGGGCTGTTATCATTTTTGTTCGTGACGCGAGAAGCGACCGGACTTATCTCGATTGTTCACAGCCATGAACAGCTGCATCTACGTGTTTCTATATTACTCTAGATGATCTCGACCTGTTATCTCGAAGTTTCCTTGCCGGCTTTAAATTGAACGATGCCGCGAGCAGCGGGCATTCCTAGTTCAACGACTGACGAGCACGTTTGTTGCTTACGCCGACGCCGAGTGATTCAGTTCTTTTGCGGGCGCAAGTCAGCCCAAATAAAGAGCTTCGTTTACAAGACTTCTTGGTGTCTTCCTGACCGCTGGACTGCCGTCACTACAACGTGACATCTGGTGGAGGTGCTGGGTAGCCTTTCATGTTCCGGACACCCCCTACAAGCCGTGACGCCAGCCCTCTGAGTCATCAACCGCAGGACCTGAGTCCAGTCCACCGCGCTAGCCGACGCCTGCAAGGGGACGCACCAGAGTTCGGGAATCTGCCGGACCCTACCCGGAAGCGAAAGCCAGCAGCAACGTCCACCATGAGCTTGCCCCAGACGACGGCTCCAATCATTCTGCAGCAGCCCCGGGTGCCACCAACCTTCGACGCTTCGCCTGGCGCCGACCCCGAAGAATGGCTGGAGCAGTTCGACCGAGTGGCTGTCTTTAACAACTGGGACGATGCCATGAAATTTAGGTACGTCTTCTTTGCCCTGGAGGGACCAGCAAGAGTCTGGTTTGAGAATGAAGAAGCCAGCCTCGCGAATTGGGCAACCTTCAAAGAGCAGCTTCTAAAGACTTTCACAAACGTCGTGAGAAAGGAGAGAGCCCAGCAGCTGCTACAGTCTCGCATACAACACCCAAACGAGACCGTTGCAGTGTACACTGAGGAGATGAAGCGTCTCTTCCGGCGTGCCGACTCGAACATGAAGGAAGAAGAAAAGGTCAAGCTGCTTATGCGAGGAGTTAAAGAACAACTCTTTGCCGGCCTCGTACGGAACCCACCGAAAACCGTGGCGGAATTCATAGAAGAGGCCTCCACGATAGAAAAAACACTTGACGCCCGAGCCCGCCAATATGAGCGCCAGCAGCGCGTTTTTTCAGCAAACTGCCTGGACGCCGCTAACAACGATAACCTGCGGGAGGTTATACGCCAAGTAGTACGAGAAGAGCTCCGACGATTGCTGCCAAATGGAACGCAGCCGCAGGTTTCACCACTTACTGACGTAATCCGGGACGAAGTTCAACAGGCCTTGGGTGTGACGCCGATACCCATGCAGCCTCTGCAGCCCCCAGCCATGACTTACGCCGCAGCTGTGCGCCGTCCTGCACCTCGACGACGGGACCCAAGCCCCTATCGCCCACAGCCAGCTGCGTTGGACCGCCGCCCACTCGCCCCAACCCACCCGTCCTACGAGCGACGCGCGCAGCCGAGGAAATGCGACGAGTGGAGAACTCCCGACCAGCGCCGCCCACTATGCTTCCATTGTGGCGAAGCCGGTCACGTCCTCCGGCACTGCCCATACAGAAGACTGGGCATCCGAGGGTTCTCTTACGACGCTCCACGACCCAGACCCGGCCAGCGACCAGCCGAAATCGAAGAGTTTTTGCGTCGGGAAGAATACTCATCGCCGAGCCGCCTATCACGTTCCCCGTCGCCATCGTCCCCGCGCTTTGTTTCTCCTAGCCGAGGTTACGCCGTGCGTGGACGCTCCCCCAGCCCCCGAAGGTTAAACTAAATAAAGCAGCCTCTGGAGGTGAGGTTGCTTCTAAGCGCAATGACAAAGATCCTCCATCGACGAGTACTCAAGACCATGCCACGACGACGGGACCGACGACGACGACGACGACGCGGCCAGAATTGAAGCTTTTACCGCTGCCCAGTGAAATAACGTCGCAGTACGCCCACCGCAGCCTCACTACTCGACGAAGCCGTGATCGGACACCGAAGACAACGTACAATACGAGAACGCGTACAAGTGACCTTGAAGTTACGGTCGACGGTCACGCGGTTACTGCCTTGGTGGACACGGGAGCTGACTACTCTGTCATGAGTGGCCCACTCGCTGTCCGACTCAGGAAGGTAACAACAACTTGGGATGGCCCGCTGATCCGCACCGCAGGTGGTAACCTGATTACGCCGTCAGGACGCTGCACCGCGAGAGTTACTGTAAATGGGAGAACCTACGCGACAACCTTCCTGATCCTACAGGAATGCTCGCGAGACGTGATTTTAGGAATGGACTTCCTGAATGAACATCGGGCGATCATCGACCTTCGATCCAAGTCGATCAAGCTTTCCACGGACAAAGCCATATCTGCAGCGACAGCGACTCATCGCGTTGCCTTAAACGTCCTTGACGAAGTACTGAGCGTGCCGCCCCGATCAAGTGTCTTCGCCTGCATAGGTACTGGAGACATCGAAAATGCCGAAGGCGTTATCGAGGGGAACACCCAGTTACTCCTGGATCGAGGATTGGGCGTCGCGAGGGGAGTCGCCGAAATCCGAAATGGCCAAGCCCAGGTGTTGCTAACCAACTTCACGGAAGAATACCGGCATCTAAACAAAGGTACGACGATCGCTTTCCTCGACGAGCTGACAGACATCAGAGACGTATTTGCCCTACCCGACCAACCCGCAGAACCATCTGACCAAGGCCATCAACCCACGTTCGACATCAACCCGGCATTACCCCGGAGCAGACAAGACCAAATACGCAGTCTTCTTCAAAGGTACACCGATTGCTTCTCATCAGCATCGAATGTGCGACGAACCCGGCTTGCCAAGCACCGCATTGTCACAGACGAACACGCGCGACCACTGCGACAGAGCCCCTACCGCGTATCGCCGCTAGAACGCCAAGCTATCCGCAAGCAAGTTGAGGAAATGCTTCGTGACGACGTCATACAGGCATCGAGGAGCCCCTGGGCAGCACCGGTCGTCCTAGTGAAAAAGAAAGACGGCAACCTTCGCTTTTGCATCGATTACCGCCGCCTGAACAACATTACGAAGAAGGATGTCTACCCCCTCCCCCGCATCGACGATACACTGGACCGGCTGTGCAACGCTAAGTACTTCTCATCGATGGACCTGAAGAGCGGCTACTGGCAAATTGAAGTCGACGAAAGAGATCGCGAGAAGACTGCGTTCATCACGCCAGACGGACTCTTCGAGTTCAAGGTGATGCCATTCGGCCTCTGCTCTGCCCCAGCGACGTTCCAGCGAGTAATGGATACGGTGCTCGCAGGCTTGAAGTGGCAGGTTTGCCTAGTCTACTTAGATGACGTTGTTGTCTTCTCCTCAAGCTTTGAAGACCACCTCAGAAGGCTTCGGATAGTGCTGGAAACGATCAAGTCTTCAGGCCTGACACTGAAACCAGAGAAATGCCACTTCGCCTACGAGGAGCTGCTGTTCCTTGGTCACGTCGTAAGCAAGGATGGAGTTCGCCCAGACCCCCAGAAGACGGCTGCGATCGCAGAGTTTCCACAGCCTAATGACAAGAAGGCTATACGCAGATTTCTTGGATTGTGCGCTTATTACCGACGATTCGTCAAGAACTTTTCGCGCATCGCTGAACCTTTGACTCAACTTACCAAGGCTGACGTGCCTTTTAAATGGGAAAGGCCACAAGAGGAAGCTTTCAACGAGCTGAAGCGCCGCTTACAGTCCCCTCCTGTGCTCGGGCACTTTGATGAAAACGCCGAAACCGAAGTTCATACCGATGCAAGCAGCGTGGGCTTAGGAGCGGTCCTCGTTCAGAAAAATGGCAGACAGGAGAAAGTTATCGCGTACGCTAGCCGTTCACTGTCGAGAGCCGAAGCCAACTATTCGACGACAGAGAAAGAATGCCTCGCCATTATTTGGGCCACGTCCAAATTTCGCCCCTACCTATACGGACGACCATTCAAGGTTGTGAGTGATCACCATGCTCTGTGCTGGCTGGCCAATTTGAAAGATCCCTCCGGCCGCCTTGCTCGTTGGAGCCTGCGTCTTCAAGAATTCGACATAACTGTAGTCTACAAATCTGGCCGCAAGCATTCCGATGCAGACTGCTTGTCACGAGCTCCTGTCGACGCAGCACCCGAAGAGGAAGACGACGACGCTTTCTTAGGACCGGTAAGCGCCAGCAGTTTCGCGCAGCAGCAGCACTCGGATCCTGACTTGCAAAGCCTAGTTGATTATCTGAAAGGCAAGACCGCATCGCCTCCCCGAGGGTTCAAGCGGCAACTGTCGTCCTTCGTCCTTCACAATAATGTCCTCCTGAAGAAGAACTTTGCGCCGAACAGGACAGTGCATCTTCTTGTCGTGCCCAAAAATCTCAGGCAAGAAATTATGCAGGCATGTCATGATGAGCCGACTGCAGGACATCTCGGGATTGCTCGCACGTTGCACCGCATCCAGGAGAAGTACTATTGGCCACGGCTAGCTACCGACGTTTCCCATTACGTGAAAACGTGCCGTGAGTGTCAGCGACGCAAAACGCCTCCGACTAGACCAGCCGGACTCCTGAACCCCATACCACCGCCAACTAAGCCCTTTCAGCAAATAGGGATGGACCTCCTCGGCCCCTTTCCGACCTCTTCATCAGGAAACAAGTGGATCATCGTGGCCACCGACTACATGACCCGCTACGCCGAAGCAAAAGCGTTGCCTAGTGGTACCGCAACAGAAGTCGCAAAATTTTTTGTCGAACAAATTCTCCTGCGACACGGCGCCCCGGAAGTGCTCATCACAGACAGAGGAACGGCGTTTACAGCGGAGCTCACGCAAGCCATTTTAAACTACAGCCAGACAAGCCATCGGAGGACCACTGCCTATCATCCACAAACCAACGGACTCACAGAGCGTCTGAACAAGACCATCGCAGACATGCTCTCCATGTACATCGCGCCGAACACAAGACGTGGGACTCCATTCTACCCTACGTGATCTTCGCTTATAATACTGCCATCCAGGAGACAACCAGGTTTACCCCATTCCAGCTGGTATACGGCAGGAAGCCCACGACAACACTCGACGCAATGCTCCCGCACGTTTCCGACGAAGACAATCTCGACGTCGCCGCCTACCTTCATCGCGCCGAGGAAGCCCGAAGACTTGCGCGGCTTCGCATTCAAGACCAGCAGCACACCGACGCCCGACGCTACAATCTGCGCCGACGAGACACGCATTATAAGCCAGGTGATCGGGTTTGGATATGGACGCCAGTTCGCCGCCGTGGATTAAGCGAAAAGCTGCTGCGACGCTACTTTGGCCCGTACAGGGTTCTCCGACGGATCGGTGACCTCGACTATGAAGTCATCCCCGACGCCACGACAGCATCTCAGCGACGCCGCCCACGCCCGGAGGTCGTACATGTCGTGCGCCTGAAGCCATATTATGAACGCTAAAGCACTCGAAGTTTCATTTTCCGTGTTTATTTTCATTTTAAAGCATCGAGACGATGCTTCTTTGGAAGGGGGGTAATGCCACGTATCATTGTATTGTTTGTTCGTTCACGCTCAAGGCTGCAGGAAAGGGCTGTTATCATTTTTGTTCGTGACGCGAGAAGCGACCGGACTTATCTCGATTGTTCACAGCCATGAACAGCTGCATCTACGTGTTTCTAGATTACTCTAGATGATCTCGACCTGTTATCTCGAAGTTTCCTTGCCGGCTTTAAATTGAACGATGCCGCGAGCAGCGGGCATTCCTAGTTCAACGACTGACGAGCACGTTTGTTGCTTACGCCGACGCCGAGTGATTCAGTTCTTTTGCGGGCGCAAGTCAGCCCAAATAAAGAGCTTCGTTTACAAGACTTCATGGTGTCTTCCTGACCGCTGGACTGCCGTCACTACAACGTGACAATATTGTGCTGTGTGCTGGTCATCAATCCGGGTGAGTCGAGAACCCGTATGCAGCAAGACTGAGCACTCTTCTCCACGAAGTGTTATAGCATCTTTTTGCATTTTTATTAATTTTAGTTGTTTCTTCGTTGATAAACTCCAATGTACCTCTCCTAGCCGCGCTTTAATTTGCTGTTTGTAATTTTTCTTTCATGTGTGCATTTTGTTTAATTTTTATTTATATCATCATCATCATCATCAGCCTGACTACAACCACTGCAGGGCAAAGGCCTCTCCCATGTCTCTCCAATTAACCCTGTCCTTTGTCAGTTGCCGCCACTGTATCCCTGCAAACTTCTTAATCTCATCCGCCCACCTAACTTTCTGCCGTCCCCTGCTACGTTTGCTTTATATATATTTATATATATATTTATATATAAATTTTATTTATGTTTATTTATATATAAATAAATAAATTTACTCCGCAAATAGCGCCTTTCTGCTACGAACATACCCCCCCCCCCCCCCCGGAGCACCAACGGGCCCCCCCCTGCAAAAAATTCTGCGGACGCCCTTGCCAGCGCATGAACGCGCTCATTACCGGGGATCGAGGCATGCCCAGGGACCCACGACAGAGTAACCGTTCGGTCGAGATAGGTGACTGCATTTTAGGTGACAAGTGGCCAAAATTGCAGATGACCCAGAGCAGTTATTGAATGAATAAGAGGCTGTACGTTTTAGGGGAAAAAATCTCAAGCCGGTGTGAGTAGGACATTGAATTAATTTTGACGAGGAGCCTAATGGATCAAGTGGATATGCAAAGAATTGAAGTTGGCATAATAGGAAACGACGCCTTTCCTGTGATGCACGGCCTCTATCCTGGATGGAGGGTATGGCCAGGGGATTTCAAAGGCCCGGCCTAATGTGTGGTGGCTGCGTTGATCCGAAAGAAAATTGGTTTTAAAGAAAGGTAATGACGCAGTAACTGCCTCAAATATCTCACTGGACACCCGAACCGCGCTGTAACGGTAGGGATAAAGAAGGTAATGAAAGAATCGTCTTGTCTTGGGCTAGTTGGTTTTTCATGCTGTAGGTATTTGCAGCGCACACGAAACAAGGACGGACAGACAAGGGAACGAAACACAGCGCTGACTTTCAACTGAGCTTTATCGCAAAAATAAGCGACTTTTATACAAAGAATTTTAACATGTGACTCAGAAGATGTCAAAACGTCCTACTACATGTGCTATCCAAAATCACTGACGTTCTTTATCAGGTTTTATCTAGAGTATCAGTGATTTTGGATGGCACATGTAGTAGGACGTTTTGACATCTTCCGAGTCACATGTTAAAAAAGATGCCCAGGCTTAGCTTGGTTAAGCCAAGAATGCGTTCCATATTGCGCGGTATTTTTGCGCGAGGTATCCATGACATATGGATAGATGGATAGGAGCGCCCCCTTTGAAACGGGGCGGTGGCAACCGACACCATGCTTAGCCGTCGTTTTTTTTTCTTTCCTTTTTTTTCACGTGGTTTGGTGACGTCACGTGGTTTGGTGACTGCCCGGCCGCGCCCAAGGGCTGAACTGAGTGATTGCAATATGCTACGCATAAAATTCTTTGTATAAATGTCGCTTATTTTTCCAATAAAGCTCAGTTGAAAGTTAGCGCTGTGTTTCATTCCCTTTTCTGTCCGTCCTTGTTTCGTGTGCGCTGCTAATACCTACAGTAATGAAAGAAAGAAGAGACGCCGTAGTGGAGGTCTCCCGAATAATTTCGACCACCTGGGGATCTTTACCGTGCACTGACATCGCACAGCACACGGGCGCTTCTTGCATTTCGCCTCCATTGAAACGCGGCCGCCGTGGTCGTGTTCGAACCCGGGAACTCCGGCTCAGTAGACGGAACCCCTTAACAACTGAGCCACTCCGGCGGGTTGATCCGTACTCGTCCGTTTTCCGCTCCCTCTGCTTCAGTGCAAACCAGAATCTTTATGAAACGTGCCTTATAGACCTTATTTGCATGGCCTTCGCGATGACTATGACAGCGCGATGCCTACCCAACAGCCTTGTCTGGTAATGAAGAAGCCATCGAGATGTCTGCACTCGATAGTTTCTAAAATAACTTGAAAAACACTGAAGTGCAGCAGAAGACGAAAACAGAGAATAGAAACGAACACCACGTGCGGTTGCGTTGTTCGTTTCTGTTCTTTGTGTTCTCGTCTTTTGCCGCGCTACAGTGTTTTTGAAGACTATGAACCAACAAGCAAACAAAGCCACACTACAGATATAAACTAACGCACAGCAGAGCCGAACCAACAAGCGACCCCATTTCCCTTACCGTCACGTCTCGCGTGCCGGTAGGTAAAGCGTGCCGTGTGCAGCAGGTTGCCGTGGCCAGTGGGGGAGTGAAATCGGTGGATAATTGAGGACAAAAATGGCCGAAGTGAGGAGAGTGTCGATACACTCAGTATCAAGGGGTTTTTGTTGAAATTATAGAGTCACTCCAGTTGGAACTTCTGAACTCCGTCAGTAGTACGTCTAGGCTAGAATAGATGTTTATAGTCACAAATCAATGACTTCGGTTAGAAAGGGATTAAGCAATGAAATATGTGGGAACAATGATGACAGAAAAAATTTAAAAACGAAGAAATGCAGCGCATAATTTACCGAAGCAGGATAGACCGGCTACTTCAATCGTTTCGCTTGCACAAAGAGAGTGGGGAAGGGTAGAGAAGAAAGTTCCTATAGTCGTATGCAATTCAAGAACGAAGCGGGTTTTTCTCGTCAAAGGACCCCCTTCCAATCAATGGCGTTGGCCGATTCTCATGACCCTGCTAGCTTTTAAGCATGAAATGCTTTTAGCTCGCGTTCTTTCTTTTAGTTCTTCCTTTGCAGATCTTGTCCTGATAAATGCGCAAGTGCAACTTCCATCCCCTTGTAGTATAGAAGCAAGTGGATCTGCTTGCCTTGACATGTTGATTGTGCCTTTAATGGTAATTTGTGTTTGGCGCGTATGGACTTTGTGTTCAAACAGACACTAGTTTTAGTCTGCGCTCGTACTGTGTGCTTTTTTGTCCCATTTCTTGCTCAGTTTTGATGTCTATAAAGTCAATATTTCTCCCTAGCACATTTTAAACATATAACTGAACGCTTATCAGTTAGGAGTGACGTAATGTCCTTGCGGAAAGTGGTGTTCGACGTCGTCCATGGCTGCAAAATAAACAATTTCCCAGAGGAAACGCTGCCGTCTCTTCTCTTTTTATGTGCAGAGCTCGAACACCATTAAAAAAGGGGATGCAGGCAACCGGTGACGTCAGTGGTTCCAGAGGATCTTGCCCCAGCTTGTTTCAAGTTTAGCATGGGAAAAGGCCCCGGGCATGCCTAATTCCGTTTCTCGCCTTCAGCAAAGAGAAAGGCCAGAGCAGGCCGGCGGTGGTAAGTGGACTAAGCACAGTCAAGGCCTTTTGCACTGCGTCGTCGATATGGAGAGGCAGCCTAGTTGTAAGTTAAGTTCTGATACGGACTCACGTCTGCGTGCCAATGATGGCAGCGTCTAAGTGACTGCACGGTAATCAATGGCAAAAGAGACTACAACATAAAGAAAACAGTTTGCTGCTAAGACGCCCACAGTACAACGCATGGAACACACTATCTTCTGTACTTACCCTCAACGTTAGCCTTTTTATGCCAGCGTGAATGAAAGAAACAAAAGATTAAAAAAAATGTTGCGCAAAGTTTTTCGTTATTTGTATTTAGATGCGGCTGTGGAGGATAATTGCTCATGGCGCAGAAGCGTTTCTATGGCCACCCTACACTAAAAAAATTGGCGGGTGCTTAGCTTTGGTTAAGCCTGGTAGGGTGCGAAAGCGCGCAGCGCCTCCAACTGAAGGAACGCAGTGCGCCGCGTCTGCAGGTCACGCGTGGCTACCGGCTTTTTGAGGAAAGGAAATGGCGCAGTAATTCTGTCATCTCGGTGGACAACCTAACCGCACCGTAAAGGAAGGGAGGAACGCCACCACCCGTTCAGCGCGATGCCTCGTTGTTGCGACTGAAAGAAAGAGAACTTGTAGAACGCCGCCGGGCTCGCCATTCTGCGGCATAGGCGCGTTGCTTAGCCAACCGCTCTTGCCTTTCCCTTTCTTCATCTGTCTCCTCGGCGCGGCGCCGGCGTTCGCGCGCAGCACGTCGCTCCAGCGACGCCTTGTACAACTCGTCAAGCCTGGCCCGCATGCAGCGTTTTTTAAAGCGAAAGCTTTACTACCTGCACTTTCAGCCTTTGCCGTGGCGCGGCGGTGCCACCATTGACCTTTAGTTGACCTCTGTGTGACGTCATGTGTGACATCACGCCGAAGAGAAGGGCGACCGACTCGCGCCTTCGCAAGCCGCAGCGGTGCCACCACCGGCGTCTAATTCCTGCGCTCTCCGCTAGGAGCGCGATTGTGGCGTTACGCTGAAGAGATTAGGAGATCCCGGTAGGAGCAGCGCAGAGAGGGTGGTCAGTTGCCGCATGAGGTGGAGTGGCCGCGGTGGCGACGCTGCGTTTGTTCCTCGAACCTTGCTTTGGAAAACGCTGCAGGTGGCGATAAAAACGCGCTTGACGGCCGCTTTTGTTAATTTTGTCAGCAGAACATTTGAACGCATAGCGATGCACGTGATTTAACTAACGTCTTAAGACAGTATTTACATATCTTGCCACCTCATTTTGCTGTTTCAGTATTCGCTGTATTCATCTAGGCATTCGCTATAGACGTGTCACACAGCGTTTGGTGCCTTTTTTTTTTCATCATAGCCCTTGATCAAAACCGGCCATGCGATTGTTTTTTTTCTTATTCACGTAAACACATACATGTATGCACGACGTGCTCGGCGGGTCACCAGCAGGAAAGGTGAGCGATTCGAGCGAGCTATGCCGTTTTTCTAAATGGAGATGTGACAAATGCTTGTGTTCAGTACAAAATGAGAAAAGGAGAAACCAATCGGGGAGCTTTTGAGTACGCTTAATTAGGGTTTAGTGGATTTTAATTTCGTGACGTATAGTTTTATTTTGGTTATTGATACACTAATTACTTTTTTATTTAGGTTAATATAATCTTCTGCCAGGGCGTCTCCCGTACGACTCACTTTCGCTATTTTCGTAGTACGAGTCTGAACAGGTTGACTGATTGGTAAACACTAGATGGCCTTTTTTGTCCAAAACAACGGACAAAATGTGGGTGATATCCCGGCATAAATGGCATGTGGCTGTTACTGGACTACCATGTATACTCAACGACCAGTGAGCAACAAAACGTTGGAAATTATTCCACATTTCGACAGTTTTATAGCCCGCTTCCTCATTCCGTGAAATAGAGAAAGCATTATCGCTAGTATGGGAGCTCGAGACATCAGGAGTGAATACGTGCATCAAGCTAACATTGTGGATTCCTGAATATAACAATAAATCTTAGCACACTTGTTGCCTTAAAACCTTGCACCGGACAGAAATCGCTGCAAAGAAGGCTTGACGACGCAGCACGAAGGCAAATCCGATTGCCTTCTCTTTAACAATTTAATTGACTGCCTTAAAGCTGAGAGCCGCGTAAAGGGCACTTAATACAGTTCAGAACTTGAAAATTTGCTATTTGTCATTGTCCGCTGATCAACAGGGACAGTACGGCTAAATGTACTGAACAGTACTTCTTCAGCTGCCTCTCGTGAACAGCTTCTATGCAATGTCTTGGCTACTTTTTCTCTTCTAGAAAACGGAAAATCCGGGACGCTCTGCTTCGCACAGTTGCCGGAGCTCACGACACTCCTCAGGTGAACGCACTTGTCCCGCAAATACAGCATTCACGCAGAGAAACACCGCGTGGCGACGCAAACAGGGCTGCTTCTCGCGCGTGCGCCACGCACCGCGCTGACGCGGCCGCCGGCCGGAGTACCACAACTCCCAGAGTGCATCGCTGCGGCGGTGGCGTAGCGCAACTGCTTGTCAAATCGGTCTATTGAAACCATACGCTCGAAGGCAGTGCCTAGCTGGCTCTCGCCTGCCCGAGGGGGTCGCGCGGCGGCACCAGCAGACGAATTTCACGGCTGCCGGAAGTGAGCCCATGACGTTGTGCCTGCCTTGACTCTAGCGAATGACAGCGTGTGGTGACCTGCCGACGTCACGGGACTAGTGAAGTCTATTTTCCCGATTTTAGTTTCAAAATCGGTCACTACGAAGGCACCAATCGGCCCGCGAATTTCAAAAACCGCGGTTTCTTAAAAATCATAGTAAATTGCTGGCTCAGTTTCGAAGACTCACACTTGGTGTCAATGCTGGTTAGCATCATTTCTAAGCATTGAAAAAATTTACAAGCGACTTTTAATCTGTTGCATAGTCCCTTTAATGCAAAACCGCCTTCCGCGCTCAGAAGGAACAGGGCGAAATTCAAAATTTTCGCGCGGGAAATGTGCCTTTGCCCAGTGAGCCGTTGACAGGGGGCAGCTAAGTTCGATCGGGCGCAGCCTTGTGCTTCTTAGAGATTTCGCGCCATTCCTTTTCCAAACGTGCTTAGACGTCATCAGAACAAGCCGCCGTTTGAGGTCTGCACGTATGTGCGTCAACATGGGTTATATGCGTCAAACATTTTTTGCTTGGCTGACGTCACCTGAAGCCCGGACGGGCAGCCTGCGCTATCGCTGCTTCTTTTGCTTCGCTCCGCGACCTCACGGAATGCCGCGTTGGAACCAAAACGCACTGACACAAAGCGCAGGGCGGAGCGAACTACGTCACAGGCGCTCACAGACGATGTGTTACAGTGTGAAGTTGCCTACCAGGGTGACTTTTTCTCGCTTCGTAACGCGTGCAAAAAAAATTTTTCTTGGCTGGACTATTTGGAAGATGATCTCCAATTCTGCTAATACAACATATCCCCTAAAATCAGAATTACAAATGTTAATTAACGTATTCAGTTAATGAGCGAACTAATGAAAGTAATTTGCCTCTTACCTGGCGTCCGGCGTAGCCCTCAGTATAGCCCCAGGGTTAACATAAATCTAAAGGAACCTTTCTTTCAAAATTTTGGACCTTCTAAAAAAAACACCCGGTATACCTGCGTACGTACCATCGGGGACAAAAGTAATAAATTCCCCCTCCAAGTTCCGACCCGTTCCACTTTGCATAGGGGCGCCACTTGACATCGAAACGAGCCCCCAGCGCCGGTCTCGACACCCATAGAGTTCCTTACTATTACCTGGAGGGAAACCTGGCGCCCCGTCCATGGGAGTTTGCGTGGAGCTTCCTCAAGACCACTTCAGCCATAGCAACATCAAGTATCCGATGCGGACATAAGCAACTCTTCAACCCGTAATTCAACCGGCTCTGTTTCACGGTCATGGTGGCAGCCTCAAAGCGGCCGTCTACAAGCGGAGAACGAATGGTTGAAAGATGAGGAAAATGAAGAGTTAGTCACTAAATGAAGCAAGAGAATTTCAGAGTACACTTTCTCAAAATAACGTTTATTTCCCTCAAGGGAAAATAGGTATACAGCAGAAAACAAGCGCAGTCCTTTCGGCGAAGGCACCAGGGACATATAGTTCCATGGTGACCGCCAACCTCGACGATCGCCGCATCGGTGACAACGATACCTGCATCCCGAAATGGCACTTGAACGGATGTGACCATTCGCTCCCTTTGGCTGCGATATGCAGCTAATGGGGATGTCCGGTCGCCATAGGTAGTAGTTCAGCCACCGCACAGCGCCGCAGCCATCGTGTCCAGTCGTTGTGATCAGGCGACGCGGCCTCGCCAGCGTTGGCCAGTTTTGCAAACATAATACCGGAACAGCGGCCGGAACACGTCGTGATGGCTGGATCCACTGGACCTGCGGTCCCTTGCGTAGTTACTTGTGGGCATCTGCACCCGGACCCTGCAGCCACATACAAGAGGGAGACACGAGCGTGAGACGCTTCAGAAAAACCGGGCACACTTTAATCTCGCATCAGCATTACGGTTGGCGTTTTCATGCAATTACTCAGGCAGTAGACAAGAGCCGAAGAGGTGCTTGCTGACCGTGCAATGCAGCGGCCATGCATGGAGAGTGCCGAAGGGCGCATGCAAAGTTGTTTGTAAAGGACGCAGTGAAATGCCGTGAAAGGGTGTGAGTGTTAGAAAGAGAAGACACACAGACGAAGCAAAGTATACCGTACGCTCGTGTATGACTAGCGGACGTACTATCGCTCTCAATATGAGTTGCAACGCGCGGTCATCGACCGGGGATCGTTCCGTGGTGTGCCTCCTCCAAATAGTCGCTCGGAATTCTGGGAGAAACTGCTGTTCCAGGAAACAACAGCACCCCCGCTCAGGAAAAAGTCTCTCCCAGAACTCCGAGCGACTGTTTGGAGGAGGCACACCACGGAACGAGCCCCGGCATCTTTCAGAGCCTGAGTCGCTTTGGGACGTTAAACCCCAAAAACTAAACCTTTTTTTTGCGGTCCTCCCCACCTCCCGCCGGTGGGACATTAAGTGTCCCACTGCGCCGCAAAATCAGCTTTATTTCAGCGTTTGGTGCCATTCTTGGAAAGGCCGTACGCAGGAACAACTCCCGATCCTGCAATACCACCATCGAAGACACCACGTAGGACGCAGGAGCCCAGCGTGCACCCAAGGGATTTCTGCTATCCACTTTAGATCCAGGAGGGGTGCTGTCTTGGGTCGCCGAGGCTGCTGGTACTTTGTACCTGGCGGGTGTCCAGCACCCTCAACCTGCGGGCTCATGGCCCACAGCCATGCCATGGAAGGAAACGGAACTCCCACGTGCATGGGACAAGCTATCTCCTCCACCTGGTGTAAACGGAAAACGTAGCCCCCCCAGCGTCAAGCTGGACCCTCTTTGTAGGGTCCATGTCAAGACATTTCAACTGAGGAGCCGCACCGACAACACCCCAAGTGTCGTGGCTAACAACCCAACCGAGTAGTCTGCTCGGCGAGACAGAGACTCCAACTCTCCAGCACCTAACACACCGGTCCAGGATCCATGTGGGATTTCAGGGCTCTTCTCAGTACTGGAGCACCAAAACAGCAGTCAGCAGCAGCGGTCCCACTCCACCGGAAGATGCCCCTGAAGGCGCTTGGGCCGACAACCTCTCGGCTGCCAGGTATGCTCTAGTTTGTTCACAAAACGCGCGCCAAGCCTTACCGCTGTGCCTGACGCTTGGCGTCTCAGCACAGGGAACTTGCCCTCACTTGGTCTTGGCGGCCTGGGAAAGTGTAGGGACTTACCTCCCAGGTCCACTCTTCCTTCCCTTTAGCCTCCAGCACCTTTAGGCACTAGAGTTACCATCGCGGACGTGAGCATAGGCTCGGACGCGGGAAGGGGAACCGGGCTTTAGTAATATGCACCCGGGAGCGGAGTTGTGTTCCGCACCGCGACAAAAATATGCACCCGGACGTTAAACCCCCCAAACTAAACCAAAATTAACAATGCAACAATTACACCCGCGGAAAGCCCAGCGTGGTATAACTGACAGTAAGGTCACAATGACTCGGTATACTTCAATCCCGAGAAAAATTCTGGTTCTACGAGAATCAGGGGCTAATCACAACCCCCCCCCCCCCAAAAAAAAAAAAGACACACCTGAGATTGTACTCAGCAGGTAAATATGCAGCAGATTTTAAGCTATTCGCGCTGTCAGAAGTTGAAGCGTGAAAATAAGTATACAATCTACATAGAAGTGAAACACTCAGCAGTGAGCCTCAACATTAAAGTCGCCAATTTTAAACTATTTTGCCGCTGCGAAGCCCGAACGACCGTGTAACTATGGTTATACATGACTGCAATACACACGCGCGCATAGAAGAGGTATATAAGAGAGATTTAGAATAGCGGGAACCAATCTGTTAGGTAACTAACGGGACGACAGAGAGCACGCGCGGGACAAGACAGGCCCACGTGTTAGTGTTCCGCCCATGCGCCCCGCTACTCCCCTATCACCCCAACCGATAGGGTCCCCCTATTCTAAAGCCCCTCACAGACTAAAGAAAAAGCATGCAGAAAAGAATCAGCACACTTCCCAGTTGTGGCGGATCCTGCTGGTGACCTTGAGCAGCTTTGCTAGGAGCAGCCACTTGCGCAGGTCCCCTCGACGACGCAGCCCCCGCATCTTGAGCACGGCCAGCGCCTCGGCCTCGTTGACGTTCAGAGCCATGATGAAGCCACGAAGACAGCACCTGCAAACACACCGTCACAGAGACAGGAGCAGACTGAGAAACGGGGTTTGGCGCGCACGCGCAGTAAGGGTGAGCACGTGACCATCGCAGCCAATCAGCGACGAGGACGGGGAGAGGAGGAGAAACGCCCCTCTTTCTTGCGTTCCGAAGCACTCCCAGCTTCCCTTTCTCCCTTCCTTCTCCCGAACCTGACACGCAACTGCGATTGGTAGAAAACCGCTGTGCTCCCTATTCCCACAGCTTGCTTGCTACCTTCGCGCCCGGCATTTTTCTGCGTTGCTGAATTTTCGTGCAAAGCTGCAGCAATTATTTGCATGCATTGCGGCAGCTTTGTGCTGTCTACTACCCCTGTCACACTACCAAATTTAATGTCATTGTAATCGAATGTCATTAGCACCTATTGTAATTAATCGACTGCTACACGGGAACATATAATGTCATCACAACGAACGGCGATGGTGAATGACATTCGCCATGTAATGAATTACGGGAACTCATTCGCATTCGATCTCGAACCGTATGCGTACTCTGGACACCAGATACGCAGCAGAAACAAGCGACGCAAAAAAATAACTTCCACACTGCCAACCGTAGAAAGTGTACTTATTTAGTTCTGCTAAGAAAAGTTAATGTTGGTGTGAATCTTTTTACTCTAGAGGCTGTCGTGGATAGCTATTACCCTCGTTCTCAGCAGCTGCCGAACGTGAAGCAGCGTCTTTCCCGCGAACGTCGGTTATTTTGGGTTGCGTGTTTCTTGCTGGTTGGCGTGCCATGTTCGTTAAGCCCGAAAGTACTTCAAGACGTAACTGAGCAGTTCACCTTTTGGAAGTCATTTCCATGCTTCGCGCGTGTCCGCACGCCGCCATGTCAGCCATTTTGTTTGAATTTATCGGACTTGTGTTTGACTTTGTACTTGGCTTGGCTTTTGGTGGCTAATGTGGGGCAGAATGGCCGGAAATGATATTTTAAGCTTATAATACAGCACACAAACGTTCTCACCCGCTTTTGAAAACACTGCCCAACAATTTCAAACATCTTTTATGCTCGCTGATGTCTTCCGGTTGTACTAATTTTTTTTTCACTGATCGTCAATGCCATCATTTTCAAATTACGTTATTGTTTTTCGTCCAGCACTGGAAGAGACCGAATGACATTCGATGCATCGATTGTCATTAAGTTCGAATTACATTAAATTGGCTAATGTGACAGGTGTACAACTCCTCGCTGCCGTGCCTCAGTTAGAATGGCGCGTCCTCTAGGCAGCTGCAGCTCCTTTCTTCCTCAACCGCTTACTTCGAAGCCGATTTAGTGACCGTGCTCTTTTTAACGGCAGTAGAGCGGCTTATCTCACTGCGCATGCGCGCGTTTACCGGAAACAGGAAGCGCCTTCTAGGATATAGCCCGTCGCGGTGTCGTCATCACGGTAACTTACCTTATTTGGCGCCTTGACTCGAATTAGACCCGTTGGCAGCATCTTTCCGCCGTGTCATTTATTAATGTCAGCTAAACGAAACAGAGGCGTTACTGCAGAGTTGAGAGGAATGCGGTGCTAATCGCAGCTGGTGCAGCGCTGAAAATGAGTGTAGTTGCTGCATAGAGGGGTGACCGCGGCGGCAACGTTGCGCTTCTTACTCGAACCTTCGTGTTTAAACCTTGCAGGGGACGGTGAAAACGTGCTTGACCATCACTTTCACTCATTTTGTCAGCAGAACATTTCTATGCACAGCGATGCCCGCCTTTGAGCGCCCTCATACTGTGCTTACATTTCGTGCATATCGTTTTGCCCTGTTAATTTTCGAGGTCGTGGAAGGAAGCTCCAAAATTTGGGCAAAAGTCTTAGTTTCGAGAGCATGTTCCGCTTTGTTCGATTATTGACAAAATAACTGGCCTTTTGATTACGTAAATTTCTCTAGCAATGGGTCCGATTTTTTTCTTGCTGCATAATCACTGGAAGCAACGATGTTATTTTGCGCTGCTTCAGACAGAACAATTTCCCTATAACTGTGCGGAGAAAATTCAGGTTCCGCAAAAATATTACGTTTTGTCTCTTCGGGTAAATAAACACCCAATTTTGCGAAATCCCAAAAAGGACTTTTTCCACGTTTAGTCATATGTGATTTTATATATGGTGGTATTAGTGATATATGATAGATATAGAGGAGAAAAATGGCTACCACAGCTATTGTACACGACAATGGCGGAAATACCGGCGCAGGCCACATGGATGAGATCTGCACTGGGGTGGCCAGAAAAGATAAGGAAGTATACGTCAAGCGTGCTTGAATAGGAACCTCTGTTTCCAGGTGGTAGCTAAGAAGTCTAAAAGAGATAAAGAGAAAGAGGACAATGTAAATCCCAGGAAGGAGGTCATGTTCAGAGCAAGCAGGAGAACAGGGCAAAAGTGCCTGGGTGATAACAGCAAGCAGACAACCAGGTCCTTATCGCTCCTGACTTAAACATTGGAATGTGCACAGGAGCTATAATGGTTCTGGTAAAGTATATGGCGAGTATACGCCGGGGGTTTTCCCAGAAGGACAATGAACGCGACGTTAAGAAAGATGAAAAGCAAACTGTTGGAGAGGGCGGTAGGGCGTAATCCGGGAACAGTAGCGGCGTGACTTAATGGTGTCCTCAACGGTGACGCCGAATATTCAGTGGAAAGATAAGCTGTGGGAGTTGACGATATCTGCAGTCGGATACAACTCTAAAACGCTTCGGCTTTTCCCCATCAAAGGATCTCCTTTTAGCCAATGGCGCTGGCCGATTCTCATCGCCCTGTTAGGATGACAGTGCAGGGAGCGGCGCCACAATGAAGAGACGGGTCTATCCTCGACCAGAGAGGGAAGGGATTATCCCCTTTCATCTACCACTCCCTGCTCTGTCACACCAGCAGAGTCACGATAATCTGCCGACGAAATTGGCCGGAAGGAGGTCCTTTGACGAGGAGAAGCCAGTGAGTTCTTAAGTTGTATCCGAATGGACTCGTATTGTGGTAGCGGCGGGAGTGAATGATGTCCAGAACGGTGACGCCGCACGCGTGGTTGAAAGATTAGCGCAGTGAGTCGACGATATAAGGACAGTAGCACAGCGGGCACAGATCGTCGTGTGCACAGCATCGCAAGTGCTCGAACGGAATGGACCGAGGTTGCCGAAAACGGAGGCGCAATGCGAGCATCAGTGCGTGCTCACGATTGCCCCCGCCTTCAAGTACGTTCGAGAAATGTGGTCTTTTTTTGTACAAGGGCGTCGAGAAAGCCCCACGTTAACTAAAGCCAGCTTGCACTGATCAAAAACAGAGAAAATCTATGCGATGTAAAAGAACGCTCACAAGAATTAACGCCAACACCAGCTCCTTTAAAACAAAATAAAATCAATTTAAAGCGTTTTTTTTTCCTTATAGGCGAACGCCGACAAAAGCAAGAGTTGGTGGTGAAAACTGTCAAATAAGAACGACCTTTCACCAGGAGTGAAATCTTTGTGCAGGGTAAAAACATTTCAAAAGGAGGGAGTAGAAAGGAACACTAAAGGTAAATACTTTCGTACGATCTAAGCACGATCCAGGATAGCTGTTTTAGCCTTCCTTGCTCAGACTTGCGGTTCCGGGGGCACATACTTTTCGAATGACGACGACCGTTTAGCGATTCAATGTCAACCACGAACCAGTCATTTACGAATCACTCTAGGACGGACTCTGCCTAGGAGAAAATGAATGCATCCTCAGGAAGACATAGTAGCTCGCGTTTGTGAGCGAAGCTCTTTGCATGCGAGTGGGACTGCTCACCGCGAAAAGGACGCAGAAATTCTACAGACGCCCTAGTGATGGCGAAAATTTCGAGCACGAAGGTGAAAACTAGGCCGAGGGAATCGGGGAAATAAGAGACCTCTACCAAGGGCAATTGCGTGTCAGGTTCGGGAGAACGAAGGTAGAAATGGCAGCTGGGAATGCTCCAGAACGTAAGGGAGAGGGTGTTTGTCCTCCTCTCCCCGTCCTCGTCGCTGATTGGCTGCGATGGTCACGTGCTCGCCCTTACTCCACGTACGTGCCAAACCCAGTTTATCAGTCTGCTCCTGTCTCTGTGACGGTGCGTTTGCAGGTGCTGTCTTCGTGGCTACGTCATGGCGCTGAACGTCAACGAGGCCGAGGCCCTGCCCGTGCTCAAGATCCAGGGGCTGCGTCGTCGAGGGGACCTAAAAACAGCGGTTACATGAGACAGATGAGGTCGGCACACGATCGACGCTGTCCCCACTTTTCGCACTGCGCGACACGTTTGTCAACAGACGGTGAGCGCACGTCGGCTCTGCCGAAAAAACGCCGGTGCTTCCCTTACTATTGTCCTGAGGTAAAATCATTCTGGCTAGTGCAGAGTGCCAAAAACTTATTTTATTCAATGCTAGGGTAGAAACCAACGGCAGAAACGCTTTCTAGCCATAATACAATACACTGAGGCGAAATACGCCGTACATGGCCAACGCGAGCCCGTGTACTTCGAGGAATACTAAGTTGAACGCGTCAACTATTGGTATGAGTCTCATAAACTCAAAACGCGTCTATACAAGCCTTGAAAACCGACGCTGCACCACCTCAATTCGACGCCACTCCCTGGCCGCTTGCCTACCGCGAGCCCGCTAGCGACTGCAGCGCCACCTCGCTTGTTTGCAAACATGGAGGAGGTCTATATTTCTGCCGTATCTGTGATCCTCTCAACGCGCACTTAATTGTTGTTAAGCACTTGCTCGAATTCACGTAGTTCTGCGCACTCTGAATGCCCGTGAGGCAATGAGACACCAGGGCTACTCTTACGCACCATGCCTCACATGTCGTACTAAAGTCATTAAGAATAGGAAAATGGCGTTTCCTTGGTCTGGCCTATCACTGATGGTCGTGCTGTTGGTTGCGTGGCGGTGGAACGTGTCCACGACTTCCTGTTCGAGCATTCCTGGCAGCTGTTGAGGAAGTTGGTAGCGACTTATGTTCTTGCTATACGCTCATAAGGAAATGGATTAGAAATTATTTTTTTCTTTCACCGAAGTAGGAGAACCCCAGGCAGCCACATAAGCATGAAACAGCACGCACGAACACACTGGCGTGTAATCTTTCATGCTTGTGTAGTACAGCTTGCAGTGGTTGAATGCAGAACCAATGGCCCACGACAAAGCTTTAGTGAATTGCATGAAGGGGCCACTGTGGACGTACGCTAATCAATGACCAGCGTATGTTGCACCTCTCTTGTACCACTTTTTAAGATATTTTCGTGTGACCATTTTTTTTTCAGCCTGCTTTGCCTACGAACCCCCCTTTGTGCTAGCGGCCTTGCATGGTCGGCAAACGGTGCTTCGGCTTTTGACGACTGCTTCATTTATTTCGTGTAGATCGCAAGCGCGGTGCCGCTGCGTGTTTATGAAGGTTGCCCCTTTTTTTATGGATCGTCTTATGTTCTTGTCTCTTGCTCATGTACGGCTGCAGGACTGCCGTTCAACATGCAAGGACTGCCGGTCTATAGAGACAGTGCCTCCAGCGCAAAGACGGGTTCCGGCTGCCGATTTTGGAGCTACGACATGCCCACCATTAGCGACGCTCCGTCGGCTGATGTGAACGACCGGACAAGATGACAGCGCCGCTCTGCAGTGGCTGTATACTACTTGTAGAAGCGTTCGGGGTGCAAACATCGTCGTCACCGATGCACTGAACGTCGGGCCGGCGGTCGCCCAAGAACATCGTGCTAGGACGTGTTGGCGCTTGCGCCGAATGGTCCCTGTTTTCTGCCCTATGCATTTTCTCGGGAAGAAAATAAATGTTATTTGCTCAACTTTAGGCTCGACTTTGCTTGCTGCATTTGGATGACTCTAGAGAGGTCATTCCGAGGGACTGCGGTGTTCCTCAGCATGCCTTGGCTTTTTAGCCAAACATAGAACAACCGCCAAGCAGCTAGAGAAGTAGTGTTTCAGAATGCATGACTGCCAAGTTTTCTGATTTTATATCAAAATTGCATATTTTGTTGCGGAAGCAACACTACGCTAGTCGCCGAGCAGCTTCGCGGAGCCGAGGAAAGGCCATACTGGGCGAAGAGCAGTGGCGTCACAGGGTGCACAGCTGGCGTGCCGCCACCGTCGCTGCGCGGTTGACTCAGAGGTACCGCTACCGCGTTCGCTACGTGCCAGGGCCGCTGCCGCGCGCTCCCCCTCGCCTCTCTCTTCTCCGATGCGCAGTGGCGGCGCATACCTAGCGTGCCGGGGCCGCCGGCACGCCAGCTGTGCGTAGTGACGTCACTTGCTCCTCGCGCAGTATGGCCTTTCCTCGGCTCCGCGAAGCTGCTCGGCGACTAGGGTAGTGTTGCTTTCGCAACAAAATATGCAATTTTGATATAAGATCAGAAAATCAAATTTTAAAATTTGCGTCCCTTATATTGAGGGCCACTGGTTAGTATTTGGGTTGCATGTAGGTTATTCTGTAACTCACGTTCTGGCTTTTCGCTCCGCTATAATGGTAAAATACACATCAGTTAGAGCTCCGGAGTGGAGCCTCAGGTGTGGAGGAAGTTAACGCAACAGTTTGGATGTCCCGATTATGACTGAAATTTAAAAAGAAAATGAAAAGACGGAAGCCCTTCTGAAGAACGAATACGCGAATGACTGCTATCTACTCACCCTCAGTTTTAACAACCGTAAACTTATAGTCTGCATGCACGAGCTAAACAACAGCCTTGTTTATATTTGATGCTTTCTACGCTAAAGAACAGCTGTCCGTCTTTCTGGTTAACTATTTACGAAGGCGAAGCCGTTGCCATTGACCATGGCACCTGAATATTCACCGCCGCATTTTCTTGCGATGAACCCCTGCCTCATGCTAGACATATTCCACGTGCAAAGTGACGCTAGGTAAATATTAAGTGCAGGTACTCCTTTGCGTTCGATCAACTCAACAACTGGGCATTTTCGCCGATTGATGACAGCGAACAAAATCGGAAAAAATTTGCAGGGCGGGAGATGACACCAAACCCCGTACACTACCACTGGGAACCAACCTGATTACCACTTAGAAGACATAGAAACGCTCCCTCGCGCATGCGCAGTTCTCTTCGCTAGCTGCTACTGATTAAGAGTAAGTAGAAACTTTGCTCACAAACCTGTCTTTTTGACCCTTTGTTTGTTCCCTTCACTCACGCACGGTTTAAAAGCCAGACTCTATACTGGGATGTAGCGGTGAAAATCAACTCGCGCCTATGTGTTCGTTCTTCGTACATGCTCAGGGCTCGAGGAGACGGTTTTAGAGGCGTCCTTGCATAACCTCGCCTACACTATGCCTTAATGTGGAGTGCTGAATTCATATCAAAACGACATTTTACAAAAAGTGGAAAAACCGGTTCTGGCCTCTTGCCTTGCTTAATTTGTTTCATATCAGAGTAGCTTTTCTGCAGGATTAACGTGCAACCTCATAGTAGCAGTCATCACTGGCGCATGGAGATTCGCTCATAGCAGATCTCGAGATAACATCGGTACGTTCACACACCGTCCCTATGTGGGGGGAAGGAAGCGACTGCTCCCTTGCACCCCCCCCCCCCCCACCCCCAATCTTAATCCGGGGTCCCTGTATATCCGGGGGCCGAATAGAAGAAGATGCTTGGGATTAGACTTCCATACCTCTTTGCATGACACACTATCAAGTATTTTTTCCATCCACCTTTATTGCATGCTTGTTCTTTTCAACCATACCTGACCTCAACGCCGCCAGTTCATTGGATGAGCGCCACTTGGCATGTGCCGCTCTCGGATATCCACTACTCCTCTCAGCTCACTCCCACGAAGTTGACTACCGTGAAAGGTAATTCCACGGTAGTCAACCGCCGGATCGTTCCGACCGGCTGGGGTGGCTCAGTGTATTTGGGCGCTCGCCTCCGAGTTAGCGAGCTAGGTTGATAAGCAGAAGTAAACTGGCGTTTGTAGTGACACGGAAACTGCACAGCTCCGTTTCGGGAAGTTACTTGGCGGCGAGGGGGTTATTACTTCATGGGTATTTAGTTGCTGCCTTCGACACTTCCTGGAGCATATGTCATGCCTTTCATTTGGCAAGTTGTAAAACAGCGAAGGAAGCATTAAATGCAGATATATGAGCAGCCGTAGCCTTAAAGGGACTGTGCACTAAATTAGTTGAGATTACGTAAAGCAGGTGAGAGATAGACATTCCATCACTCGTCACCCCGGCACAAGAATTTTTGAGCTAGCATCAATAACAAGGAAGTTATAGACGATTAAAAATTACGCTCCTACTCTCCCCCCTCAACTCGAACACGCGGGGCACCACAATAAAAATGAAGAAAACAACCCTGGGACTGGGCCCCGCCCATGACTACGTCATTCGCTGCCGTTCGGTTTGCGACTTCCGGTTGCCGCACCCTGCAGCAGCACCTCTCCGGTCCCTCTCCACCTTCCTGGATTGAGGCGCGTGTCGGATTTCTTCGCTTGTCACTGCGACAAAGGCACTGCGAGTGGCTCCCGACAGAAACAGGCGAAACCATACGCTCGAAGGCAGTGCCTAGCCGGCTGTCGCTTGCCCGATTGGGTCGCGCGGCGGCACCAGCAGACGATTTTCACGGCTGCCGGAAGTGTGCCCGTGACGTTGTGGCTGCCTTGGCTCTAGCGAATGACAGCGTGTGGTGACCTGCCGACGTCACGGGACTAGTGAAGTCTATTTTCCCGATTTTAGTTTCAAAATCGGTCACTACGAAGACACCAATCGGCCCGCGAATTTCAAAAACCGCGGTTTTCTAAAAATCATAGTAAATTGCTGGCTCAGTTTCGAAGACTCACACTTGGTGTGAATGCTTATTAGCATCATTTCTAAGCATTGAAAAAATTTACAAGCGACTTTAAATCTGTTGCATAGTCCCTTTAATGCAAAAGCGCCTTCCGCGCTCAGAAGGAAGAGGGCGAAATTCAAAATTTTCGCGCGGGAAATGTGCCTTTGCCCAGTGAGCCGTTGACAGGGGGCAGCTAAGTTCGATCCGGCGCAGCTTTGTGCTTCTTAGAGATTTCGCGCCATTCCTTTTCCAAACGTGCTTAGACGTCATCGGAACAAGCCGCCGTTTGAGGTCTGCATGGGTTATGTGCGTCAACATGGGTTATATGCGTCAAACATTTTTTGCTTGGCTGACGTCACCTGAAGCCCGGACGGGCGGCCTGCGCTATCGCTGCTTGTTTTGCTTCGCTCCGCGACCTCACGGAATGCCGCGTTGGAACCAAAACGCACTGACACAAAGCGCAGGGCGGAGCGAACTACGTCACAGGCGCTCACAGACGATGTGTTACAATGTGAAGTTGCCTACCAGGGTGACTTTTTCTCGCTTCGTAACGCGTGCAAAAAATTTTTTTTCTTGGCTGGACTATTTGGAAGATGATCTCCAATTCTGCTAATACAACATATCCCCTAAAATCAGAATTACAAATGTTAATTAAAGTATTCAGTTAATGAACGAACTAATGAAAGTAATTTGCCTCTTACCTGGCGTCCGCCGTAGCCCTCAGTATAGCCCCAGGGTTAACATAAATCTAAAGGAACCTTTCTTTCAAAATCTTGGACCTTCTAAAAAAAAAACACCCGGTATACCTGCGTACGTACCATCGGGGGCAAAAGTAATAAATTCCCCCTCCAAGTTCCGACCCGTTCCACTTTGCATAGGGGCGCCACTTGACATCGAAACGAGCCCCCAGCGCCGGTCTCGACACCCATAGAGTTCCTTACTATTACCTGGAGGGAAACCTGGCGCCCCGTCTATGGGAGTTTGCGTGGAGCTTCCTCAAGACCACTTCAGCCATAGCAACATCAAGTATCCGATGCGGACATAAGCAACTCTTCAACCCGTAATTCAACCGGCTCTGTTTCACGGTCATGGTGGCAGCCTCAAAGCGGCCGTCTACAAGCGCGGAACGAATGGTTGAAAGATGAGGAAAATGAAGAGTTAGTCACTAAATGAAGCAAGAGAATTTCAGAGTACACTTTCTCAAAATAACGTTTATTTCCCTCAAGGGAAAATACGTATAAAGCAGAAAACAAGCGCAATCCGTTCGGCGAAGGCACCAGGGCCATATAGTTCCATGGTGACCGCCAACCTCGACGACCGCCGCATCGGTGACAACGATACTTGCATCCTGAAATGGCACTTGAACGGATGTGACCATTCGCTCCCTTTGGCTGCGATATGCAGCTAATGGGGATGTCCGGTCGCCATAGGTAGTAGTTCAGCCACCGCACAGCGCCGCAGCCATCGTGTCCAGTTGTTGTGATCAGGCGACGCGGCCTCGCCAGCGTTGGCCAGTTTTGCAAACATAATACCGGAACAGCGGCCGGAACACGTCGTGATGGCTGGATCCACTGGACCTGCGGTCCCTTGCGTAGTTACTTGTGGGCATCTGCACCCGGACCCTGCAGCCACATACAAGAGGGAGACACGAGCGTGAGGCGCTTTAGAAAAACCGGGCACACTTTAATCTCGCACCAGCACTACGGTTGGCGTTTTCATGCAATTACTCAGGGAGTAGACAAGAGCCGAAGAGGTGCTTGCTGACCGTGCAATGCAGCGGCCATGCATGGAGAGTGCCGAAGGGCGCATGCAAAGTTGTTTGTAAAGGACGCAATGAAATACCGTGAAAGGGTGTGAGTGTTAGAAAGAGAAGACACACAGACGAAGCAAAGTATACCGTACGCTCATGTATGACTAGCGGACGTACAATCGCTCTCAATATGAGTTGCAACGCGCGGTCATCGACCGGGGATCGTTCCGTGGTGTGCCTCCTCCAAACAGCCGCTCGGAATTCTGGGAGAGACTGCTGTTCCAGGAAACAACAGCACACCCGCTCATGAAAAAGTTTTCCCAGAATTCCGAGCGACTGTTTGGAGGAGGCACACCACGGAACGAGCCCCGGTCGATGACCGCGCGTTGCAACTCATATTGAGCGCGATAGTACGCTTTAACAATGCCTAGTGCTGGAATAGTTTTTTCTGTGCCCCGCCGCGGTGGCCCAGTGGTTACGGCGCTCGGCTGCTGGAGCGAAATACACTGATTCTATACCGGCCGCGGCGGCCGAATTTCGATGGAGGCGAAATTCTAGAAGCCCGTGTACTGTGCGATATCAGTGCACGTCAAAGAACCCCAGGTGGTCGAAATTTCCGGAGCCCTCCACTACGGCGTCCCTCATAGCCTGAGTCGCTATGGGACGTTAAACCCCAATAAAGCAGTTTTTTCTGCATGCAACCACAGGGAAGTATACGAAAGCAAAGAACGGCATGCATCAATCCGCTAGTGCATACTGTGTTACGTTTTAAGCATGAAATGCTTTTAGCCCCCGTTGTCGGCAGTGTGGTGACGTCACGCGGAGACCGAGAGCCATCATCCGGGCACTGAATTCCAGTCATCCGGGCACCGTACGAGACTTAACGAGATTTGTTGTTGTTGTTGTGACTGAGAGAAGGATGAAGAGGAAATTGCACGGGCCTGCTACTGGCTCTAGACAAGCCACCACCGCTGCCACGTGCAGATAGAAGAGAGGTAAGAGATCAGAGGAAAGAGAAAAAGGAAAGAAAAGACGCGCGTCGCAGCAACAACTGCGTCCGCCGGAGCGGACGCTGCTCAAAAAAAAAGCGGCCGAAGCCGCGCTCGCCGAAGCGAGAACAGATACTCCTCGTGGCCGAAGCCGCGCTCCTTGTTGTTGTGACTGAGAGAAGAATGAAAAGGAAATTGCACGGGCCTGCTACTGGCTCTAGCCAAGCCACCACCGCTGCCAACGTGCAGATAGAGGAGAGGTAAGAGATCAGAGGAACGAGAAAAAGGCAAGAAAAGACGCGCGTCGCAGCAACAACTGCGTCCGCCGGAGCGGACGCTGCTCAAAAAAAAAGCGGCCGAAGCCGCGCTCGCCGAAGCGAGATCAGATATTCCTGCTCCCTAACGAGACTCTCTAAGCCCTCCTACGCGACCGGCATGCAAGCGCCGGTTGGTCTCCAAAGGAGTCGCAAAAAATAACTGCTGCCAGTGCCTTCTCAATGTTGATCGAGATATCAGTCGCTGTGCGTTTGATAATGCACGGAATTATAATTTCCGATTTCTAATAACGCGCGCAAAAAGCACATAAATGCCACGATACACTTCGTTGTCATACGTGATCTCTTAGGGGCTTCGCGCATCGAAGCAAAGCCGCGCAGGCGCACAGGGGCCCGGGGGAGAAGAGCTGCGTTCAAAGGGCAAGGCATCGCGCCGAACGGGTGGTGGCGTTCCTCCCTTCCTGTACGGTGCGGTTCGGGTGTCCACCGAGATGACATTAGGCCCGTAAACATTTCATGCTTACTCTACTCTCGGTTACGGGAGAGGCAGAGATTTTTTTCTCCGGCCACAAAGCTATCTTCATGAATATCAAGAACTGTTAGTGGAGTGTTTCTTGTAAAAGGAAAATGTGTAAAAACTAACAAGTTGTTTGTAATTGTACATGTCTTGCTCGAATTAATTGCCTCAGTCTATCGAAAAGCTTAAACAGCTGATCAGCTGCGCTCAAATTCCGCACTTGGAGGTGATGTAATTGTCGGCAATTTTTTTTTATGGATGTCTGTGGTCGTTCTACTTACGAATTTAAAAACTCCGTCTTCTCCGTTCCGTTTTCTGAGTACCAAGAGAATAGGTCGCTACAAACCGGCTCAACAGCAGCCATGATTGAGTGGACGAGAAGTAGCGAGCCGGTGCGTGCCAACAGTAAGGCACAGCACAGAAACGTAGTTTTCCTTGCGTATTTCGGCACACCTATAATTCTAACTGCGTAACGATGAATCCCATGTTGAGAGGAGCATATATACAGCAGAAATACACCATTAGTTGGCCCTAACATACAAAACTAATGCCATATCTAAAGTCGGATACAGCTTAAGAATAACGTATAGAATGGATCTCAAATCAAGTTAAAAGGCGGCTGACTGCGGCGACAGCGGTTTGAAGGATTCCGTCGAGGGGAAGTGCCGCTGTGTACTTCAGCTGGATCCGGCTATTCATAACCAACTAATAGCACCATTGGGGCACTATCCGCATGCACCAGCACACACATGTTGGAGAAGAACAGCCATTTCGGGATCGTCGGCAGAAACCATGCATTTTCAGCGACTCAATGTTGGCGATACGTAACTAAACGTTGGGAAAAATCTCGCCACAAGCAGCACGGCGGATTCTTGTAATCTGGACGCCTGCTCATGCCCCCGTTGGTAATGAGGCGGCTCATAACCTAGCTCGAGAACTGTCCCGCCGAGCTGGGTCGTGCCGCCCGCCCTGTTTCCTTACAGCGAAATCCTGCAGCACTACAGGCTTGCAAGGCTCACATTCCCCCCAGCAGATAAAACGCTCTCCAAGGAACAGGCCAAAGCCTGGCGTAAACTTCAAATTAAAACCTACCCAAATCCCCAATTCTGTACCTTCTATTCGGATCGACTCTACTCAGACAAAAGCAAAAATGTGATAGTAAAGCCGATCTAAATCACATGATTTAGAAGTCCCTACCCGCAGGTCACTTCATTACCGATGTTCAGCCTCGACCCAGGGAGACAGATCAAGCTCTACGAGCTATAGCTGAAGGCGCCGCCGCTGCCCAAGGGATAGCGGCCGTCGATGACTTCCGGTGGCTCCTCTGTATCCGCTGGCAATAAAGTTTCACCACCACCGTGAAATGTTTTTGATTGGCGGAACGTGTGCAACATTCAGCCCGTGCTCCAGGCGGCGCAAGAATGACCAAGATATCCCGCAAGCAACTCAGATGTAAGACCATCTGCGTTCCTTTGCCCGAGTCGAACACTACCGTTGAGCAGCGATTTCAGACAAATGCACCGGCTTCGTCGCATTGTAACATTCCTGGAACGTAACCGTGGCCATCCAGCACTTACGAAATGGAAATAAATGGACAAAATGTAATGCACAAGATATTGTGCATCGAAGAGTCAAAAGCGGGTCGTTTAGATAAACGCGAAGGTTGTACATCATATATTAAGGTTTGGTTTGGTTTTGTGGGGTTTAACGTCCCAAAGCGACTAAGGCTATGAGAGACGCTGTAGTGAAGGGCTCCCGGAAATTTCGACCACCTGGGGTTCTTTAACGTGCACTGACATCGCACAGCACACAGGCCTCTAGAATTTCTCCTCCAAAGAAATTGTAGCCGCCGCGGCCGGGATCGAACCCGCGTCTTTTGGGCCAGCAGCCGAGCACCATAGCCACTCAGCCACCGCGGAAGACCATATATTAAGGCGTACCACGTGCCATGGTGAGATACCAACCAGAACTGGGTACGATAGCAATGGAAAGCGGTACAATGTACAAAGATAAACCGCTGTGAGAGGTTCGCGAAGTGCAAGGAAGCTTGATTCCTCTCATTCCAGCTTGAAGGCACTGCGTATGAAAGGGGCTAAATGTTGTTGTTGTTGTGACTGAGAGAAGGATGAAAAGGAAATTGCACGGGCCTGCCTACTGGCTCGAGCCTAGCCACCACCGCTGCCACGTGCAGATAGAGGAGAGTTAAAAGATCAGAGGAAAAAGAAAAAGGAAAGAAAAATCTCTGCCTCTCCCTTAAACGAGAGTAGAGTAAGCATGAAATGTTTACGGGCCTAATGTCATCTCGGTGGACACCCGCACCGCACCGTACAGGAAGGGAGGAACGCCACCACCCGTTCAGCGCGATGCCTTGCCATTTGAACGCAAGGTTTTTTGAGGAAAGGAAATGGCGCAGTAATTCTCTGCCATCTCGGTGGACACCCGAACCGCGCCGTAAAGGAAGGGAGGAACGCCACTACCCGTTCGGCGCGATGCCTTGCCCTTTGAACGCAGCGCTTCTCCCCCGGATCACGTACGACAGCGAAGTGCAACATGGCATTTATGTGCTTTTTGCACGAGTTATTAGAAATCGGAAATTATAATTCCGTGCATTATCAAACCCACAGCTCCACTGATATCTTGATAAACATTGAGAAGGCACTGGCAGCAGTTATTTTTTGTCTCGTTCGAGGCCAACCGGCGCTTGCATGCCGGTCGCGTAGGAGGGCTTAGAGAGTCTCGTTAAATCTTGTTAAGTCTCGTACGGTGCCCGCGGATGTTCTCGTTTCAGAGCCCGGATGACTGGTATTCAGTGCCCGGATGACTGGATTTCAGTGCCCGGATGACTGGAATTCAGTGCCCGGATGAGTGGATATCAGTGCCCGGATGAGTGGATTTCAGTGCCCGGATGAGTGGATTTCAGTGCCCGGATGTTGGCGCTCGGTCTCGGCGTGACGTCACCACACTGCCGACAACGGGAGCTAGAAGCATTTCATGCTTAAAACAGATAAGCTGCCGTAGCCGCGCTCGCCAAAGCGAGGACAAAGAGAAGTTTATTGCGTACGAACCAAAACAAAGAAACAATTCGGTACATGGCACACACACAGATGAATAAAAGGGAAGTTTATTCAACAGTGCAAACAAACAAAACATTGGAAACACACTCATGACTGAGGGCAAAACAAATGTATACAAAGTGGGTGGCCACGAACACCATGACCTTATTTTAACACACCGTACATATCACAAATTACAGCCTATAGTGCATAGAACGAACACTGGACAAAGAATCAGCCTCCCGTAGCAACGACGCACGGGGGGGGGGGGGGGGCAAGGATCTTTCTCAGGGTGATTGGCCCTTTCAAAATTATAAACCACCATCCTCGAACAAACCAGCATAATCGGTAAAGAGAGGGGGGGGGGGGGGGGTCGGCCCGGCTAATGCCGCAGCGCCGGCATATCAAGCCGACCTTCGTGCACGACAAAGACAGTTATCTACAAAAGTGGTAGTCAGTGCTAAATGTGAAAACAGCACAAGTTCTAGGTAACTACGCGTAACAGCCCTTGGCAGAATGGCTTCTGATCCTTCTGGGAGGTGTTTTCAGGCTTTAAGTATTGCCTCCATTAAAATGAATAGTACGAAACCCTCCCTCCCCTCCGCTCACACATATTCTTTATCATCGCGCATAACCAGTGCAAAAACGACAGGTGCCATAGGAGAAATCAGGAAGTTTTATCTACGTGTGGTGACGATCCATTGCTGCAATCGATCTCTGCCATGCCGATACCTCCTAGACTCATTTCGCCCTGCCCCCGCGGTGGCTCAGTCGTTATGGCGCTCGGCTGGTGAAAGGCCTGAAGAAGGCGGATGAGCGGCTCCTTCTCCGCCTTCTCACCAATACATTGCTGTGCCCGGCAGCGCAAAAACATTTTGACCCCTCCTTTAGCGGCAGCTGCCCACACTGTAGTGCAGTGTCTTCTGACACTTATCACATGGTGTGGGCCTGCCCCTCCAACCCCGCTATTCCCCCCATCCCCAACCCAACCCGGGAGGACTGGGAGGCGACCCTGCTCGGCTGCCACGACTTACAGGCCCAACAAGCCTTAGTCGGGCGCGCCCGGGCGGCGGCAACCGCCACTGGGGTCCCATACTAGGGACCTCCACCTAGTGTTTGTAAGGATCGGTCCCTTACGGGCTGATCCAAACATACCTCCTGCTCATTCGTAATAAATGTTTTCACCACCACCACCCTAAAGACGCGGGGTCGATCCCGGCCGCGGCGGCCGCATTTCGATGGAGGCGAAATTCTAGAGGTCCGTGTACTGTGCGATGTGAGTGCACGTTAAAGAACCCCAGGTGGTCGAAATTTCCGGAGCCCTCCACTACGGCGTCCCTCATTGCCTGAGTCGTTTTGGGACGCTAAACCCCAATAAACCAAACCATAAAATCATTTCGCCCTGTCGGAGCTTCCACCCTTCCCTTACGGCGCGGCTCAGGTGTCCACCGAGATATGCGAGACAGATAGTGCGCATTTTCTTTCCTCAAAAACCAATTTTTTAAGTTTTCATGTCTGTGGCCTGTCAAGACCACCAAAATACCTATGCCCCTCGAGGCTGCTTGTGGACACTACTGCTCGCGCTTTCTTTTAGCGTTTTTTAGATTAGAGGCGGACGGCTTCGACAGGGAAGGCTCCTGGGGGTAGAACCAAGACGTCTCTGAAGATGCCCCCAAAGCGCAGGAAAAACCATTAGTGTAAATAAAGTTTTCCCTTCCTTTCCCTTCCTTTTAGCACAAAGTGAAAAAAATCTTTGCGGCGCCAACAACACCAAAAAAAATTGGAGGCTTATCAAGGTTAAGCCTCCAAACGCTAAGGACCTTAGCGTTTGGAGGCATCTTGACCGCATACACGCCCGGCGCAAAGACGCTGGCGCGGTTGCGGGCACAGAGACTGACGCGACGGCGGGCGCGCGCCGCCTCATCCCTGGCGTGACGTCACATCACGTGATGCAGCGATGGTGGCGCCGCCGCCGCGTCGCGCGCGACGGCGCGAACCGAAGCGTGGAGGCCTCCGCCGGGCGACGTCCGACGGCGCGATATGAGGCCCCATCTGCAGCCGGTGTGACGTCATCACGTGACGTCACGTCATGTGATCTCACCTCAAGGTCAATGGTGGCCACCGCCGGGAGGCGACCGACGGCGCGATATGAGGCCCCATCTGCAGCCGGTGTGACGTCATCACGTGACCCACTTGAAGGTCAATGGTAGGCACCGCCGGGCGTCGCGCGATGGCCCGAAACCTATGCTTCGCATAAAAAGATTACCGAAGACACTGGGGAAATTCTAAAGTGTGCTTGGCGAAAGCCTTGTGGTCAACCCACTGCTCCTTCCCCGAACCGCTTGGCGCGAGGCGGGCTTCACGCACGAGCGGTTTTTATTGCCTTTTATTTATTTATTTATTTAAGTTACTCACAGGCTCCTTTATATTGGAGCATTGTGTGAGTGGGGCAGTACATAGAAGTTAGAGAACAGCGCAAAAAAAACACAAAAGATAAAAAAAACGACAGAAGAAAAACGTTATACACTAGTTAGCAGGAGGCACTCAGTAGAATACAAATAAAGTAATACAACACACAATAATTACAAGTTTCAAAATGTGGCAACATGGAAATGGAACATGATTTGACAGTGAGGCTAAAAAGTGCACAAGTTAGTTCACACTAAGCAGCAATAAAACATTTTTCGCAAGAATACAGAGAACTGAGACACTAGGCGAGGATTGCGGTTATTTTATCACGAAATGTAGCAGGATTTCTGGTATTAGTAGCATCGTCAGGAAGGCTGTTCCAATAGTTTATGGCACGTGGGAGAGCAGATATGTTGAATGCTTTTGTATGACCAAAAATACGCGTAAAGCTGCTATGATTATGGAGGCGATGAGATGTGCGACATGGCCGTGACAAAGGTAATGTGTGACTGTGAAGTCTGAAAATCATTTTATGAAATAAGCAAAGAAGAGCTACGGTACGACGTGATTCTAAAGACTCAAGTGATAGCGATAACTTGATGTTAGTGACGCTGGAATGGCGGTTATAATCGCGAGCGATGAAGCGTGCAGCACGGTTCTGTATAGATTCGAGATTACGTGTTAGAGACGCTTGGTGAGGTGACCAGATGGGTGATGCAACTGCGACTGCGGTCGCTATTTTTAAGGCGGAAGCCTTTAATGCCTCATCGTTGTAAGCAGGAGCTGTCGACAGAAAATGTAACGTTTTTCAATTGGTCGAAACGGTGGTAACGTCACAGTGCGCGAATTTCAAACGGGGCCAATTGTACCTTGGCTACTAACCATGCAACCAATTAAAGGGATCGTGTTGTGATGCTCCAAGTAAGTTTGACTGAGTTTAGTTAATTGCTTACTTAACCAATCAGTCTAATTAACCTTTATAGTCAGACCAGATAAATAAATAAAACCGAGTAGGAAATTGGCCGAGCACGGGAATCGAACCCCGGTCTCCGGAGTGCGAGTCGAGCACGCTACCACTCCGCCATGCCCGCTTGACGGTTTGGAATGAGCAAAGGTGAGTCTAAAACACTCCACAATCCTCAACAACCTCCACAGCATGAACTGCGGACAGCGAGCCTACTCGTACATCTGCGATTTCCTTACGGACAGAACCGTCAACATCAGCACCGGCTCAAAACACACAACGCAAGTGAAGATGGGCACGAGAGGCACTCCGCAAGGGGCAGTACTATCCCCACTTCTCTTCAACATTGCACTCCTAAATCTCCCACCTCTTCTCAATCAGGTACAGGGCATACGCCACGCCCTGTACGCTGATGATATAACCATCTGGACAACCACGGGAAGTATGGGAATGATTGAAGAACAACTACAAACCGCGGCGACAACAGTTCAAAATTATGCCCGGGCGTGTGGACTAATGTGCTCACCCGAAAAATCCGAACTGATAGTCTTCCGTCAACGCAAGAATCAAGACACCATCAATATCCGCGTAGACAACTCACCCATCAAGGAAGTTCAGACCATGAAGATACTGGGTCTGTACATAAATAACAACGGCAACAACCTTCTTGCCCTCCAGAAACTACGGCTCGTGAGCGAGCAAGTCGCCAGGATGATCGCCAGGATAACGACGCGCAAATCGGAGATGCGAGAAGACGATACTCTGCGACTGGTGCAGGCTTTCGTTGTAAGCCGCGTCGTCTACGTAGCGCCCTACCTCCGCCTTAAGAAGCATGACATCAAAAACCTCGACATCATAATCAGAACTGCCTACAAGAAGGCCCTGGGACTCCCTCTTGCGACATCGATGGACCGGCTCTTGCGACTGGGTGTGCACAACACGATCGATGAGCTGATAGAGGCACACCTTACGGCGCAGGTGGTACGGCTCTCCACAACTCGAACTGGCCGACAAGTCCTGAGTGATTTAAACATCAATTGCCCCCAACAGCTAGACACCAAAACCGACATCCCAGCCTCATGGAGAGGACAACTCAAGGCAGCTCCACTACCCAGGAATATGCACCCTGATTTTCACCAGTCAAGACGACAAGCACGAGCCGAAGCCATGAAAAGACACTACGGAGGGCGCGAGGGCGTGTTCTATGTCGATGCTGCGGGTCCCGAGCAGGGAATGACGGCCGTCGCGGTAGTGCACCAAAATACAACAGTCGACGGACTAGTACTGGCTAGCCAGGACATACTGGCTGCGGAAGAAGTGGCGATTGCTCTAGCTGCAACACACACTAGCTCAATATACATTCTCACAGATTCACAGACAGCGCATCGCAATTACCTCAGGGGCAGGGTCGCACCGCTAGCAGCTAAAATCCTGCAAGATATCTACATCCGTAGCTACCAACCCACACACAAACACTTAATATGGGTACCAGGTCACCAGGGCATCCCAGGGAACGAGAGCGCACATGCCTCAGCCCGAGCATTTCTCCCCCGGGCACCCAGTGCGGATGCCGTGGAACCTCCTACCCCACTACTAACTTACAATGACATCCACTTAAGATTATCCCGTCGGGTCTACCCTCCGCCGGCTAAGACTAGATAAAGGGGAGGAACAACACCTCCGAAAGCTACAGACCAACACTTACAACAACCCACGAAGACTACATGCCATAGACCCGGAGTCATTTGGCTCACAATGCAAATTCTGCGGGGAGAAGGCGGACCTGTACCATATGGTATGGGCCTGCCAACGAAATCAGGCGATCACTGTTAATAACCAGCCAACGCAGGAGGGGTGGGAGGCAGCTCTGTCCAGCTCGGACGAAAAGAGTCAAAAGCAACTCATCGAAAGAGCCCGGACAGCAGCCTACGCCAATGGGGTTCCGGACTGAGAGCTCCAACCACGGCTCCAACCTCCTAAACCAAAAAAAAAAATGGCCGCCGCGGTGGCTCAGCGGTTATGGTGCTCGGCTGCTGACCCAAAAGACGCGGGTTCGATCCCGGCCGCGGCGGCTAGAATTTCTTTGGAGGAGAAATTCTAGAGGCCCGTGTACTGTGCGATGTCAGTGCACGTTAAAGAACCCCAGGTGGTCGAAATTTCCGGAGCCCTCCACTACGGCGTCTCTCATAGCCTTAGTCGCTTTGGGACGTTAAACCCCATAAACCAAACCAAACCATTTCATTAAAATATTTTCACCACCAAGGTGAGTCTAGTGAATACGGTATCTTCGTTCACTCCCATCTTCCTCCCTTCCCGTTAGGGCGACGTTTAGGTGTCCACCGAGATATGAGAGACAGAACACATTTCCTTTCTTCAAAAACCAATTTACCGACGAGCAAGGTGTATTTGTCCGCGTTCCAGATTGGTCCAAATTGTCGGGACGTCACCGCGCGCGAATTTTGACGGGTGTCCACCGAAATATACGAGGGAGTTACTGCGCACCTTGCTTTCCTCAAATACAATTTTCATTTTTTTCATTACGGCCCCTCTTTCTCTTTCACTCACACTTCCTCCCTTCTTGTACGGTGCGGATCAGGTGTCCACCGAGATGACAGAGAATTACAGCCCCATTTCCTTTCCTCAAAAAGCGTTGCGCTCAAAGGGCAACGCATCGCTCCGAACGGGTGGTGGCTTTCCTTGGACTCCGTGGCAGCGCTACAACACGCTGTCGCGTTCCACTCCTAAAGGCGAAGCTTAAGCGTCATCAATTGGCAGTTAATTAATGCACCAACAAAATGTGCAGTGAACAATCGCGTAGCAGAATTCAGCACTCAGGCTTTCGCCTTTCACAACTTTAGCCGCTAAAGTTCCTCGTAATTTTTTTTATTGTAGTGTTTCGCGGCGCCGCCGTCGCCCGTTCGACGTCCATTGTGTTCATTGGCGTTTGCGTTGACATTTTACACTCCGATCATTTTAAGTAAAGGAATTGTGCAAACTGGCTCGCTGGGTCAGTGGACGCCTGAATCGCGTTGTTGTGTTGTTGATGCTGCCGTATGAGCCGTTGCCTATCAACCGTCGCGGTGGACGCCCAAACCGCACCGTACAAGGAAGGGAGGAAGTGGGAGTAAAAGAAGAAAGACAAAGAGGGGCCGTGGCGAAGAAAATGAAAATTTTATTTGAGGAAAGTAAATTACACAGTAACTGTCTCGCATATCTCGGTGGACACCCGTCATACGTTTGCAAAGGAAGGGAGGAAGTGGGAGTGAAAGAAGAAACAGAAAGAGGGGCCGTAATGAAGAAAATGAATTTGAGGAAAGGAAATGACGGAGGAGGTTGCGCCGCGCGCGGAGGAGAGGCCTTAGTTGGCACGATTCCAGCGCGCGGATGGACACCGCGAGCACGGACGGACACCGCTAGCATAAGCCATGTAATACCCCTTCAATGGGGTCTTTGAGGTACAAATTAATAAATAAATAAAATAAAGGCTTTCGCCTTAATAACCTGCAAAACAGCACTCCTAGAAGGTGGAAGCGAATGCCTCCTTCATGGTGGTGCACACCTGTCGGCCACTAATGCTGGTGAATCCCACTAGTGTTGTTCATGGCGGAAGCGATCAGGGCGTACGCCGACGCCGGAAGTGGGTGAGCCACTTGATTCGGTCACTCCATATTAAGCGCCAAGAAGGGAGTGGGCCTAGTGTACAAGGGCCAGCTGATCTTGCAGCTTATCCGCGGCAAACCAGGCGCACTTCACGAAAGAGGAGTTGTGGAGGGGAGCCGACTGAATTGTCTGTGGGCATTTTAGGTGGATGGATGGAAACAACTTTATTACACACAAAAAAAAATTACCGACGATTACGTTACTTCCTAATGCGAAATTTGAGCGCAGCAAATAAGCTGTTTCACCTTTTCGATAGATTGAGGCAAAGAAATCGAGCAACACATGTATGCGCTATCACAGAATTTTTTTTTTATTTTTCACACGTATTCGCAATTTCGGCTCGGGCGGCGCACATATACAGATCCGCCGCCACAGATCTGGCTCTCTGATTGCCACCGCACAGGGGTTGCATTGGAGGAGGAGCGAAGAAAGGAATTAAGTTCGAGCCGGCGCTTTGACAACCGGAGACTCGCAGGAAGAGGGGGGAGGGGGGCGGCGTGTACACCCAGCGGCAAACGATGGGGGCAGAAGCGCGCGCAGCAAGCGGACAACACGATAAAGGGAGGAGGGAAGAGATAGCAGCGACTGACTGATGCCGCTGACGCCGATAGCGCTGGGGGGATGAAAGAGGGGCGGAGCTGGTTACGAGGCCGACGCCGACGACGACGCGAAACCCAGGAACGGACGCCAAAGAGCTGCGCTCTAAAACAATCTTCCAGGGTGGTCCCCTACTGGTCCAGGAGTCCACGGGCTTGTGCTTCACGTAAAGCCCGATGCACCAGCCATTCCTGGCCGGCGGGCTGAGCGGTTCGTAAAGCAGCCTCCCAAGAAGAATGAGCGGGATTGGGGATGGGGGGTACTGCCTTTGGGGAAGGACATTCACAAAGGTAAAAAGTGGGGTGAAAGCATGAGAGACGGTGGAGGGAAATAAAGCAGCCTGTCTGTAATTGCCGCCATGTGGCGCTGGATGAGGGCGACAAGGTACTGTGGGGTGGTGGCAGTGTCATGCGGCTGAATTTGTAAAATGTGGTGATTTGGTGATATGTAGAGAGGAGCGATGGGGCTTCTTGCGCAGGGTTGGGTGCCTGATCCTCCGGGGTCCGGGAGGAGAGTTCTCGGGCCAGCGCATGAACGCGCTCATTACCGGGGATCGAGGCATGCCCAGGGACCCACGACAGAGTAACCGTTCAGTCGAGATAGGTGACTGCATTTTAGGTGACAAGTGGCCAAAATTGCAGATGACCCAGAGCAGTTATTGAATGAATAAGACGCTGTACGTTTTAGGGGAAAAAATCTCAAGCCGGTGTGAGTAGGACATTGAATTAATTTTGTCGAGGAGCCTAATGGATCAAGTGGAGAGGCAAAGAACTGGAGTAGGCACAATAGGAAACGACATTTTTCCTGTGACGCGTGGCCTCTATCCTGAATGGAGGGTATGGCCAGGGGATTTCAAAGGCCCGGCCTAATGTGTGGTGGCTGTGTTGATCCGAAAGAAAATTGGTTTTGAAGAAAGGTAATGACGCAGTAACTGCCTCAAATATCTCAGTGGACACCCGAACCGCGCTGTAAGGGTAGGGATAAAGAAGGTAATGAAAGAAGGAAGAGGCGCCGTAGTGGAGGTCTTCCGAATAATTTAGACCACCTGGGGAACTATACCGTTCACTGACATCGCACAAGGGCGCCTTTTGCGTTTCGCCTCCATCGGAACGCTGCCGTCGCGGTCGGGTTCGAACCCGGGAACTCCGGCTCGGTAGACGGAGCGCCTTAACAACTGAGCCACCACGGCGGGTTTATCCGTACTCGTCTGTTTTCCGCTCCCTCTGCTTCAGTGTAAACGTGCCGTATGACTCATCTACCATCTGTATAACAGATGCATCGCCACAAGTCTAACGACAAGCACCACCACCAGCTACACTACCAGCTGAACCATGGCGTAGGTACGGATATTGCTTTCGCAATTACCGGGCTTAACCAAGCTAAGCCACAGCGAATTTTACCTGCGAAATAGCGTCGCGCGCCCTACGCCCGCGCAGACGAATTCACTTCCGCATGGTCAGCAGCCGAGCGGCGCGCGCTACGGGCGTGTTCGGGATACGTTGGTAAGATGGCGGCGCCCTGCTCGCCCGCGTCGGAATAAATTCATGCCGCCGCTGGATTCTCCGACGCGATAGCTCGCTCAAATGATAGCGGTTCGCTTTTATTTCGCACACTTTCGCCCACGCGTAGAGGTATAAGCGATAACTTGCCATTGTTTTTCAAATAATTTGGCGATTTTCAAGCTCTTAGGCCCAACTAAATACAGTGTGTTTACCTGGCAAGAACGACACCTGGTGAAGCAGTTGTCTAGCTTTTAGTCACTTGCTACATTTTCATCTATTTGCAGTTTTTCATCTTGGAACGAAAAAAGGCTCGCAATGCACCCATCGTAGTTATCAGTAATTACGGATAAAAAACTTCTTCAACACAGCGTTGATCTGCTTTGGAGTCTTGTCACTAGATGGCGCTACCGTTTACGTGTGCCCCTGATTGCCGGCCAGCTAAAAGCGACTCCCCCGAAAGACAACACGCTGCTCGGCCGTTTCGGCCGAGAAACCCGAAGCCCAAGCCTCGGTACTGTAGTGAACTAGAACTCCGTACCCTCGGAGCACCAAACGCCCGTCTTTCCGGGAAGCACGGTGCAGTTTTGGTGATCAAGCTACAGTGGCAGAGAGAGCTCGCGAGCGCGTCTCTCTCGGCCGGCGTGGCTCCGCCCAGAGTCACGTGACGCCCGCTCTGGCTCTCATTTGCCCTCAGTCTCTGCCCTCCCCCGGCGTCGGCGCGGCGTCGACGTTTTTTTCTGTTTCGACAGAACCCGACGATTTGGCAAAAACATCTCCGCGGCAAAAAAACGCACCGGTGCCGTCGACGCCGACGAATCGCCCGGATAAGCGCTCCATACGGGCCACGCTTCAGACATGACTAAGCGGAGCGCGCCTGCGGCGCCCCATGTATGGATGGATGGATAGGATTCCTCTCCTAGCGAGCGCCTTCACGCGGCGTGCCGAGGAGGCCGTCACGTGGTAGCCGCCGCGCTGAGCGAAGGAACGACTACGGCCGAAGAGACGAATTGGGGCCCCTGCTCTCCTCTGGTCGTGACGTCACGCTGTCACGTGGTCGTGTCACGTGACAGCGAAGGAACGACCTCCTCCGACGGCAGAAAAATGCTGGCAATATTGCTTTCGCAATAAAATTCAGGACAAAAGGATTGTCGAACGCGAAGGCGTTTATCAACAAAATTTTTTTGTATTTGTAAGATTTAACTGTAACAATCAATATGGCCGCAGATGTCCAGGCGCCAGGCTTGCATTTTCTTAAGATTTTTTCAAATTGGGCTAGTTTATTGTTAACATGGTCGCACATAATTGCGCTAATGAAGTTACTTGGGATAACACAAACACTGGTGCGGAAATTGTGGACTGAAGTTTATTGCGTTGTGCACGCATATATATAAGCTTCACATGTCAAAACAGAAGTTAAAAAAACGCAGTTAAAGGAGCAACTTTGCAATTATATCAACAAGCATCAAGAAAGACTATGTCCCAGCAGATTGCTTTGCCTTTGTTATTACTATTCCAAGAATTGCATTTCCTGTTTGGAGAGCAAAAACGAATGGTCACTTACACAAGTCCCTTTTCCGATTCCATGCAGTAAGCTTTCCACAGCTCCCTGATTGTCTTATATCTGGATTTCAGCAGAACTGCGGTCTGTTGGAAGTGGGATTTGCAGCTATCGGACCTGGCGCAATGTGCCACCAGAATTCCAGGTTAGTTAATCTGGCGACATTTGCGGTTATGATCTCTAACTGCCCGTCGGGCCCAAATATGCTCGGCCGCAAGATAGCGGTGTCTTGTAAACCAATCCTTCACAGCACTCGATGAACCTGTTTGTGTGCCTGACGCCACAAGACAGCTCTGCTCTAGGACTGGTTTCTTCATTTACCTTCGTGCACATCCCTTTTAGTTTTCTTGGTGCGGAAAAAAACTTGATGCGGCGTCAGGCACACAAACAGGTTCATCGAGTGCTGTGAAGGAGTGGTTTACAAGATAGTGCTATCTTGTGGCCGAGCATATGTGGGCCAGACGGGCAGATGTCTAAATGCAAGACTTAGAGAAGGGTCTTGTGTATACCCTTCAGTTTTGTTCTAAACACAAGAAATGCAATTCTTGGAATAGCAATAACAAGGATAAACCGATCAGCTGGGACAAAGCCTTTCTTGATGCTTGTTGATACGATTGCAAAGTTGCTGTTTGAACTGCGTTTTTTCGGGCAATTTCTGTTTTTACACGTGAAACATATATATGTGTGCACGACGCAACAAATTTCGGTTGACAGTTTGCGCACCAGTGTTTGTGTCGTCCCTGTGTTCTCCCAAGTAACTTCAAAAGCGCAATCATGTGTGACCTTGCATTTTTTTGCTATCATCAAAAGCCCCTTTGATTTTCTATTTCAATCTTAACTGCTCGTGCTACACATCGGAAGAATGGACCATTATCCTCAATATTTCTACAACATTACTTTTAAAATATTAAAATTACGAGGAACCTTAGCGGCTAAAGTGCTGAAAGGCGAAAGCCTGAGTGCTGCATTCTGCTACGCGATTGTTCACTGCACATTTTGTTGGTGCATTAATTAACTGCCAATTAATGACGCTTAAGCTTGCCTTTAGGAGTGGAACGCGACAGCGTGTTGTAGCGCTGCCACGGAGTCCATTGAACGCCACCACCCGTTCGGCGTGATGCCTTTGCCTATGAACGCAACGCTTTTTAAGGAAAGGAAATGGCGCAGTAATTCTCCGTCGTCTCGGTGGACACCTGAGCCGCACTGTACAGGAAGGGAGGAAGTGGAGTGAAAGAAGAAAGAGGGGCCGTAATGAAGAAAACGAAAATTGTATTTGAGGAAAGGAAATTACGTAGAACCTAGTCGAAAATTGTATTTGACGAAAGGAAGTTGCGCAGTAACTGTCTCACATATTTCGGTGGACACCCGTCAAAATTCGCGCGTGGTGACATCACGACAATTTGGACCAATCTGAAACGAGGACAAATACGCCTTCCTCGTTAGTAAATTGGTTTTTGAGAAAAGGAAATGTATCTGTCTCGCATATCACGGTGCACACCTGAACCTCGCCGTAACGGGAAGGGAGGAAGATGGGAGTGAACGAAGACACCGTATTCACTAGACGCACCTTTGTGCATTCCAAAGCATCGAGCTGGCATGGCGAAGTGGTAGCGTGCTCGACTCGCACTCCGGAGACCGGGGTGCGATTCCCAAGCTCGGCCAATTTCTTACTCGGTTTTATTTATTTATCTGGTCTGACTAGAAAGGTTAATTGGACTAATTGGTTAAGTCAGCAATTAACTAAACTCAAACTTGGAGCATCACTATACGATCCCTTTAATTGGCTGCATGGTTAGTAGCCAAAGTAAATTGGCCCCGTTTGAAATTCGCGCACTGTGACGTTACGACCGTTTCGACCAACTGAAAAGCGTGACATTTCTGTCGACAGCTCCTGCTTACAACGATGAGGCATTAAAGGCTTCCGCCTTAAAAATATTGGCCAAGAATGTTGGACACGAAAGTGCTTAACGGAAAGAATGCCAGGAGGTCGGCATTATCCAGAGCCCTCCACTACGGCGTCTTTCATAGCCTGAGTCGCTTTGGGACGTTAAACCCCACAAACTAAACCTTTTGTTTTGCGGTCCTCCCCACCTCCCGCCGGTGGGACATTAAGTGTCCCACTGCGCCGCAAAATCAGCTTTATTTCAGCGTTTGGTGCCATTCTTGGAAAGGCAGTACGCAGGAACAACTCCCGATCCTGCAGGACCACCATCGAAGACACCACGTAGGACGCAGGAGCCCAGCGTGCACCCAAGGGATTTCTGCTATCCACTTTAGATCCAGGAGGGGTTCTGTCTTGGGTCGCCGAGGCTGCTGGTACTTTGTACCTGGCGGGTGTCTAGCACCCTCAACCTGCGGGCTCACGGCCCGCAGCCATGCCATGGAAGGAAACGGAACTCCCACGTGCATGGGACAAGCTATCTCCTCCACCTGGTGTAAACGGAAAACGTAGCCCCTCCCAGCGTCAAGCTGGACCCTCTTTGTAGGGTCCATGTCAAGACATTTCGACTGAGCCGCCGCACCGACAACACCCCAAGTGTCGTGGCTAAAAACCCAACCGAGTGGTCTGCTCCGCGAGACAGAAACTCCAACTCTCCAGCACCTAACACACCGGTCCAGGATCCATGTGGGATTTCAGGGCTCTCCGCAGTACTGGAGCACCAAAGCAGCAGTCAGCAGCAGCGGTCCCACTCCACCGCAAGATGCCCCTGAAGGCGCTTGGGCCGACAACCTCTCGGCTGTCAGATATGCTCTAGTTTGTTCACAAAACGCGCCAAGCCTTACCGCTGTGCCTGACGCTTGGCGTCTCAGCACAGGCAACTTGACCTCACTTGGTCTTATAACGGCCTGGGAAAGTCTAGGGGCTTACCTCCCAGGTCCACTATTCCTTCCCTTTAGCCTCCAGCACCTTTAGGCACTAGAGTTACCATCGCGGACGTGAGAATAAGCTCGGACGCGGGAAGGGCAACCGGCCTTTAGTAATATGCACCCGGGAGCGGAGTTGTGTTCCGCACCGCGACAAAAATATGCAACCGGACGTTAAACCCCACAAACTAAACCAAAATTAACAATGCAACAATTACACCCGCGGAAAACCCAGCGTGGTAAAACTGACAGTAAGGTCACAATGACTCGGTATACTTCAATCCTGAGAAAAATTCTGGTTCTACGAGAATCAGGGGCTAATTACAACCCCCCCCCCCAAAAAAAAAAAAAGGCACACCTGAGATTGTACTCAGCAGGTAAATATGCAGCAGATTTTAAGCTATTCGCGCTGTCAGAAGTTGAAGCGTGAAAAGAAGTATACAATCTACATAGAAGTGAAACACTCAGCAGTGAGCCTCAACATTAAAGTCGCCAATTTTAAACTATTTTGCCGCTGCGAAGCCCGAACGACCGTGTAACTATGGTTATACATGACTGCAATACACACGCGCGCATAGAAGAGGTATATAAGAGAGATTTAGAATAGCGGGAACCAATCTATTAGGTAACAAACGGGGCGACAGAGAGCACGCGCGGGACAAGACAGGCCCACGTGTTAGTGTTCCGCCCATGCGCCCCGCTACTCCCCTATCACCCCAACCGATAGGGTCCCCCTATTCTAAAGCCCCTCATAGACTAAAGAAAAAGCATGCAGAAAAGAATCAGCACACTTCCCAGTTGTGGCGGATCCTGCTGGTGACCTTGAGCAGCTTTGCTAGGAGCAGCCACTTGCGCAGGTCCCCTCGACGACGCAGCCCCCGGATCTTGAGCACGGCGAGGGCCTCGGCCTCGTTGACGTTCAGCGCCATGACGTAGCCACGAAGACAGCACTTGCAAACACACCGTCACAGAGACAGGAGCAGACTGAGCAACGGGGTTTGGCGCGCACGCGGAGTAAGGGTGAGCACGTGACTATCGCAGCCAATCAGCGACGAGGACGGGGAGAGGAGGAGAAACGCCCCTCTTTCTTGCGTACCGAAGCACTCCCAGGTTCCCTTTCTCCCTTCCTTCTCCCGAACCTGACACGCAACTGCGATTGGTAGAAAACCGCTGTGCTCCCTATTCCCACAGCCTGCTTGCTACCTTCGCACCCGGAATTTTTCTGCGTTGCTGAATTTTCGTGCAAAGCTGCAGCAATTATTTGCATGCATTGCGGCAGCTTTGTGCGGTCTACTACCCCTGTCACACTACCAAATTTAATGTCATTGTAATCGAATGACATTAGCACCTAATGTCATTAATCGACTGCTACACGGGAACATATAATGTCATCACAACGAACGGCGATGGTGAATGACATTCGCCATCTAATGAATTACGGGAACTCATTCGCATTCGATCTCGAACCGTATGCGTACTCTCGACACCAAATACGCAGCAGAAACAAGCGACGCAAAAAAATAACTTCCGCACTGCCAAACTTAGAAAGTGTACTTATTTAGTTCTGCTAAAAAAAAGTTAATGTTGGTGTGAATCTTTTTACTCTAGAGGCTGTCGTGGATAGCTATTACCCTCGTTTTCAGCAGCTGCCGAACGTGAAGCAGCGTCTTTCCCGCGAACGTCGGTTATTTTGGGTTGCGTGTTTCTTGCTGGCTGGCGTCCCATGCTCGTTAAGCTCGAAAGTACTTAAAGACGCAACTGAGCAGTTCACCTTTTGGAAGTCATTTCCATGCTTCGCGCGTGTCCGCGCGCCGCCATGTCAGCCATTTTGTTTGAATTTATCGGACTTGTGTTTGACTTTGTACTTGGCTTGGCTTTTGGTGGCTAATGTGGGGCAGAATGGCCGGAAATGATATTTTAAGCGTATAATACAGCACACAAAGGTTCTCACCCGCTTTTGAAAACACTGCACAACAATTTCAAACATCTTTTATGCTCGCTGATGTCTTCCGGTTGTACTATTTTTTTTTCACTGATCGTCAATGCCATCATTTTCGAATTACGTTACTGTTTTTCGTCGAGCACTGAAAGAGACCGAATGACATTCGATGCATCGAATGCCATTAAGTTCGAATCACATTAAATTTGCTAATGTGACTGGGGTATAACTCCTCGCTGCCGTACCTCAGTTAGAATGGCGCGTCCTCTCGACAGCTGCAGCTCCTTTCTTCTTCAACCGCTTACTTCGAAGCTTATTTAGTGACCGTTCTCTTCTAACGGCAGTAGACCGGCTTCGCAAAGCCCACTGCGCATGCGCGCGTTTACCGGAAACAGCCAAGCGCCATCTTGGATATAGCCCGTCGCGGTGTCGTCATCACGGCAACTTACCTCATTTGGCGCCTTGACTCGTATTAGAACCGTTGGCAGCATCTTTCCGCCGTGTCATTTATTAATGTCAGCTAAAGGAAACAGAGGCGTTACTGCAGAGTTGAGAGGAATGCGGTGCTAATCGCAGCTGGTGCAGCGCTGAGAGGGAGTGTAGTTGCTGAATAGAGTCTGGTGACCGCGGCGGCAACGTTGCACTTCTTACTCGAACCTTCGTGTTTAAATCTTGCAGGGGACGGTGAAAACGTGCTTGACCGTCAGTTTCACTCATTTTGCCAGCAGAGAATTTCTATGCACAGCGATGCCCGCCTTTGAGCGCCCTCATACTATGCTTACATTTCGTGCATCTCGTTCTGCCCTGTTAATTTTCGAGGTATCCCTCTATAGGCGTCCACTAGCCATGTCACGGAATATTTCTTGCCTTTATTTCCGCGTCATGCTTCTTGCCCAAAATTGACCATGAGGCTCTTTTATTTCTTTAAACAAACATACAAATTCATTCGCGCAGTGCTTATGGCTTTCCCTGGCAGTAGTGGAAAGAAGCCACAAGATTTGGGCAATAGCTTTAGTTTCGAGCGCATGTTCCGCTTTGTTCGATTATTGACAAAATAACTGGCCTTTTTGATTACGTAAATTTCTGTAGCAATGGGTCCGATTTTTTTCTTGCTGCTTAATTACTGGAAGCAACATTGTTATTTTGCGCTGCTTCAGACAGAACAATTTCCCTATAACTGTGCGGAGAAAATTCAGGTTCCGCAAAAATATTACGTTTTGTCTCTTCGCGCAAATAAACACCCAATTTTGCGAAATCCCAAAAAGGACGTTTTCCACGTTTTGTCATATATGATTTTATATATGGTGGTATTAGTGATATATGATAGATATAGAAGAGAAAAATGGCTACCACAGCTATTGTAGACGACAATGGCGGAAATACCAGCGCAGGCCACATGGATGAGATCTGCACTGGGGTGGCCAGAAAAGATAAGGAAGTATACGTCAAGCGTGCTTGAATAGGAACCTCTGTTTCCAGGTGGTAGCTAAGAAGCCGGGAAGCGATAAAGAGAAAGAGGAGAATGTAAATCCCAGAAAGATCATCTGCAGAGCAAGCAGGAGAACAGGGCAAAAGTGCCTATGTGATAACAGCAAGCACGCAACCAGGTCCTTATCGCTGCTGACTTAAACATTAGATTAAGAGCGTACGTTGTTGGGCTAGTCGGTCAATCATGGTTAATACAAGGGGGGTACTGCGCACAAAAAGACAAGGACAAGAAGATAACACAACAAGCGCAGATTGTGTTATCTTGTTAGCTTGTTGTGTTATCTTCTTGTCCTTGTCTTTTTGTGCGCAATACCCCCCTTGTAAACATTAGAATGTGCACAGGAGCTATAATGGTTCCGGTAATCTATATGGCGAGTATCAGTCGGGGGTTTTCCCGGAAGGACAATGAACGCGACGTTAAGAAAGACGAAAAGCAAACTGTGGGAGAGTGCGGCAGGGCGTAATCCGGAAACGGTAGCGGCGTGACTCAATGGTGTCCTCAACGGTGACGCCGCATATTTCGTGGAAAGATAAGCTGTGGGAGTTGACGATATCTGCAGTCGGATACAACTGAAGAACGCTGCGGCTTTTCCCCATCAAAGGATCTCCTTTTAGCCAATGGCGCCGGCCGATTCTCGTCGCCCTGTTAGGATGACAGTGCAGGGAGCGGCGCCACAATGAAGAGAGGGGTCTATCCTCGACCAGAGAGGGAAGGGATTATCCCCTTTCATCTACCACTCCCTCATCTGTCACACCAGCAGGGTCACGAGAATCTGCCGACGAAATTGGCTGGGAGGGGGTCCTTTGACGGGGAGAAGCCAGTGAGTTCTTAAGTTGTATCCGAATGGACGCGTATAGTGGTAGCGGCGGGAGTGAATGATGCCCAGAACGGTGAGCCGCACACGTGGTTGAAAGATTAGCGCAGTGAGTCGAAGATATAAGGACAGTAGCACAGCGGGCACAGATCGTCGTGTGCACAGCATCGAAAGTGCTCGGACGGAATGCACCGAGGTTGCCGGAAACGGAGGCGCAATGCGGGCATCAGTGCGTGCTCACGATTGCCCCCGCCCTCAAGTACGTTCGAGAAATGTGGTCTTTTTCTGTGCAAGGGCGTCGAGAAAGCCCCACGTTAACTAAAGCCAGCTTGCACTGATCAAAAACAGAAAAAATCTATGTGATGTAAAAGAACGCTCACAAGAATTAACGCCAACACCAGCTCCTTTAAAACAAAAAAAAACAAAACAATTTAAAGCGTTTTTTTTTCCTTATAGGCGAACGCCGACAAAAGCAAGAGTTGGTGGTAAAAACTGTCAAATAAGAACGACCTTTCACCAGGAGTGAAATCTGTGTGCAGGGTAAAAACATTTCAAAAGGAGAGAGTAGAAAGGAACACTAAAGGTAAATACTTTCGCACGATCTAAGCACGATCCAGGATAGCTGTTTTAGCCTTCCTTGCTCAGACTTGCGGTTCCGGGGTGCAGATACTTTTCGAATGACGACGACCGTTTAGCGATTCAATGTCAACCACGAACCAGTCATTTACGAATCACATAGTGTAGAATCACTCTAGGACGGACTCTGCCGAGGAGAAAATGAATGCATCCTCAGGAAGACATAGTAGCTCGCGTTTGTGAGCGAAGCTCTTTGCATGCGAGTGGGACTGCTCACCGCGAAAAGGACGCAGAAATTCTACAGACGCCCTAGTGGTGGCGAAAATTTCGAGCACGAAGGTGAAAACTAGGCCGAGGGAATCGGAGAAATAACAGACTCCTACCAATCGCAATTGCGTGTCAGGTTCGGGAGAACGAAGGGAGAAATGGCAGCTGGGAATGCTCCAGAACGTAAGGGAGAGGGGCGTTTCTGCTCCTCTCCCCGTCCTCGTCGCTGATTGGCTGCGATGGTCACGTGCTCACCCTCACTCCAGGTACGCGCCAAACCTGATCAGTCTGCTCCTCTCTCTGTGACGGTGTGTTTGCAGGTGCTGTCTTCGTGGCTACGTCATGGCGCTGAACGTCAACGAGGCCGAGGCCTTGGCCGTGCTCAAGATCCAGGGGCTGCGTCGTCGAGGGGACCTAAAAACAGCGGTTACATGAGACAGATGAGATCGGGACACGATCGACGCTGTCCCTACTTTTCGCACTGCGCGACACGTGTGTCAACAGACGGTGAGCGCACGTCGGCTCTGCCGAAAAAACGCCGGTGCTTCCCTTACTATTGTCCTGAGGTAAAATCATTCTGGCTAGTGCAGAGTGCCAAAAACTTATTTTATTCAATGCCTAGGGTAGAAACCAACGGCAGAAACGCTTTCTAGCCATAATACAATACACTGCGGCGAAATACGCCTTACATGGCCAACGCGAGCCCGTGTACTTCGAGGAATACTAAGTTGAACGCATCAACTATTGGTATGAGTCTCAGAAACTCAAAACGCGTCTACACTCTTAGAAAAAAGGTAGTAGTACTTACTAACTTTGCGGTAGTAACTGGTTGTCACATATGTTACTACCCTGTTAGTAACTGCAGTTAGTAACGGGTAGGTTAGTAACAGTTACTAACCCATTGAGTTAGTAACGGGAAGCTAGTAATATTTACTAAGAAAATGAATAGAAACTCGCATACGCTGCTAGGTTCTTCGTACGGTGTGCTGGCGTAGCTTGTCAAATTTGTGCGTGCTCGAAAAATAAAAAAGCTTCACAGTCAATTTGACCAATTCCGGAATCCAGATAGAGCTATCAGAGCGTGCTGGCAGTAAATCACACAGTTAGGTTTAAGCTTACCGCGCATTACATGTAGGAATTATGCGAGATTATGGCATCAACAACCTCAGCACAAAGCACAAATCAGGAAGAGTCACACTCCCGCACTGCGCGTGCACATGTAGACAAATCTTTCTCAGGCTTATATACTCCGTAAATCAGGCTCGCATTTACGGCCTAGTTGCTCGTACCGGTTGAGCTAAGATACCAGCTTTCATTATGAAGTTGATATTGCAGAAACGGCTTGCTCTACCTAACCGCCTGCCCCTGCAGAAATGTTTAATTACAAAACCAATTTATTGGGATGACAGTCTGCGTCAGTTACATTCTTTGACTCTATTTTGGGGTAAAAGGAACGGTTACTAACTATACTTTGAAGAGGGTAGTAAGTAGTCAGCAAAAAGTAGTAAAACGAAGTCAGAGTTAGTAACTGCTGCAGTTACTACCTCTTTACTACCCATTTACTCACTTTTTACTAACTTTTTTTTAAGAGTGTACAAGCCTTGAAAACCGGCGCTGCACCACCTCAACTCGACGCCACTCCCTGGCCGCTTGCCTACCGCGAGCCCGCTAGCGACTGCAGCGCCACCTCGCTTATTTGCAAACATGGAGGAGGTCTCTATTTCTGCCGTATCTGTGATCCTCTCAACGCGCACTTAATTGTTATTAAGCACTTGCTCGAATTCACGTAGTTCTGCGCACCCCGAACGCCCGTGAGGCAATGAGACACCAGGGCTACTCTTACGCACCATGCTTCACCTGTCGTACTAAAGTCAATAAGAATAGGAAAATGGCGTTTCCTTGGTCTGGCCTATCACTGATGGTCGTGCTGTTGGTTGCGTGGCGGTGGAACGTGTCCACGACTTCCTGTTCAAGTATTCCTGGCAGCTGTTGAGGAAGTTGGTAGCGACTTATGTTCTTGCTATACGCTCATAAGGCAATGGATTAGAAATTGATTTTTTCTTTCACCGAAGTATATAGAGAACCCCAGGCAGCCACATAAGCATGAAACAGCACACACGAACACACTGGCGTGTAATTTTTCATGCTTGTGTAGTACAGCTTGCAGTGGTTGAATGCAGAACCAATGGCCCACGACAAAGCTTTAGTGAATTGCATGAAGGGGCCACTGTGGACGTACGCTAATCAATGACCAGCGTATGTTGCACCTCTCTTGTACCACTTTTTAAGATATTTTCGAGTGACCTTTTTTTTTTCAGCCTGCTTTGCCTACGAACCCCCCTTTGTGCTAGCTGCCTTGCATGGTCGGCAAACGGTGCTTCGGCTTTTGACGACTGCTTCATTTATTTCGTGTAGATCGCAAGCGCGGTGCCGCTGCGTGTTTATGAAGGTTGCCCCTTTTTTTATGGATCGTCTTATGTTCTTGTCTCTTGCTCATGTACGGCTGCAGGACTGCCGTTCAACATGCAAGGACTGCCGGTCTACACAGGCGGTGCCTCCAGCGCAGAGACGGGTTCCGGCTGCCGATCGTGGAGCTACGACATGCCCACCATTAGCGACGCTCCGTCGGCTGATGTGAACGACCGGACAAGATGACAGCGCTGCTCTGCAGTGGCTGTATACTACTTGTAGAAGCGTTCGGGCTGCAAGTATCGTCGTCACCGATGCACTGAACGTCGGGCCGGCGGTCGCCCAAGAACATCGTGCTAGGACGTGTTGGCGCTTGCGCCGAATGGTCCCTGTTTCCTGCCCTATGCATTTTCTCGGGAAGAAAATAAATGCTATTTGCTCAACTTTAGGCTCGACTTTGCTTGCTGCATTTGGATGACTCTAGAGAGGTCATTCCGAGGGACTGCGGTGTTCCTCAGCATGCCTTGGCTTTTTAGCCAAACATAGAACAACCGCCAAGCAGCTAGATAAGTAGTGTTTCAGAATGCATGACTGCCAGGTTTTCTGATTTTATATCAAAATTGCATATTTTGTTGCGGAAGCAACACTACGCTAGTCGCCGAGCAGCTTCGCGGAGCCGAGGAAAGGCCATACTGCGCGAAGAGCAGTGACGTCATACGGTGCACAGCTGGCGTGCCGCCACCGTCGCTGCGCGGGTGACTCAGAAGTACCGCTACCGCGTTCGCCAGTTGCGCAGTAGCGGCGCATAGCTACGTGCCAGGGCCGCTGCCGCGCGCTCCCCCTCGCCTCTCTCTTCTCCGATGCGCAGTGGCAGCGCATACCTAGCGTGCTGGGGCCGCCGGCACGCCAGCTGCGCGTAGTGACGTCACTTGCTCCTCGCGCAGTATGGCCTTTCCTCGGCTCCGCGAAGCTGCTCGGCGACTAGGGTAGTGTTGCTTCCGCAACAAAATATGCAATTTTGATATAAGATCAGAAACGCAAATTTTAAAATTTGCGTCCCTTATCTTGAGGGCCACTGGTTAGTATTTGGGTTGCATGTAGGTTATTCTGTACCTCACGTTCTGGCTTTTCGCGCCGCTATAATGGTAAAATACATATCAGTTAGAGCTCCGGAGTGGAGTCTCAGGTGTGGAGGAAGTTAACGCAACAGTTTGGATGTCCCGATTATGACTGAAATTTAAAAAGAAAATGAAAAGACGGAAGCCCTTCTGAAGAACGAATACGCGAATGACTGCTATCTACTCACCCTCAGTTTTAACAACCGTAGACTTATAGTGTACGTGCACGAGCTAAACAACAGCCTTGTTTATATTTGATGCTTTCTACGCTAAAGAACAGCTGTCCGTCTTTCTGGTTAACTATTTACGAAGGCGAAGCCGTTGCCCTTGACCATGGCACCTGAATATTCCCCGCCGCATTTTCTTGCGTTGAACCCCTGCCTCATGCTAGACATATTCCACGTGCAAAGTGACGCTAGGTAAAGATTAAGTGCAGGTACTCCTTTGCGTTCGATCAACTCAACTACTGGGCATTTTCGCCGATTGATGACAGCGAACAAAAGCGGAAAAAATTTGCAGGGCGGGAGAAGACACCAAACCCCGTACACTACCACTGGGAACCAACCTGATTACCACTTAGAAGACATAGAAACGCTCCCTCGCGCATGCGCAGTTCTCTTAGGTACCTGCTACTGATTAAAAGTAAGTAGAAACTTTGCTCATAAACCTGTCTTTTTGACCCTTTGTTTGTTCCCTTCACTCACGCACGGTTTAAAAGCGAGACTCTATACTGGGATGTAGCGGTGAAAATCAACTCGCGCCTATGTGTTCGTTCTTCGTACATGCTCAGGGCTCGAGGAGACGGTTTTAGAGGCGTCCTTGCATAACCTCGCCTACACTATGCCTTAATGTGGAGTGCTGAATTCATATCAAAACGACATTTTACAAAAAGTGGAAAAACCGGTTCTGGCCTCTTGCCTTGCTTAATTTGTTTCATATCAGAGTAGCTTTTCTGCAGGATTAACGTGCAACCTCATAGTAGCAGTCATCACTGGCGCATAGAGATGCGCTCATAGCAGATCTCGAGATAACATCGGTACGTTCACACACCGTCCCTATGTGGGGGGGGAAGGATGCGACTGCTCCCTTGCACCCCCCCCCCCCCAAATCTTAATCCGGGGTCCCTGTATATCCGGGGGCCGAATAGAAAAAGATGCTTGGGATTAGACTTCCATACCTCTTTGCATGACACACTATAAAGCATTTTTTCCATCCACCTTTACTGCATGCTTGTTCTTTTTAACCATACCTGATCTCAACGCCGCCAGTTCATTGGAAGAGCGGCACTTGGCATGTGCCGCTCTCGGATATCCACTACTCCTCTCAGCTCACTCCCACTCAGTTGACTACCGTGAAAGGTAATTCCACGGTAGTCAACCGCCGGATCGTTCCGACCGGCTAGCTGGGGTGGCTCAGTGTATTCGGGCGCTCGTCTCCGAGTTAGCGGCTAGGTTGATAAGCAGAAGTAAACTGGCGTTTGTAGTGACACGGAAACTGCACAGCTCCGTTTCGGGAAGTTACTTGGCGGCGAGGGGGTTATTACTTCATGGGTATTTAGTTGCTGCCTTCGACACTTCCTGGAGCATATGTCATGCCTTTCATTTGGCAAGTTGTAAAACACCGAAGGAAGCATTAAATGCAGATATATGAGCAGCCCTAGCCTTAAAGGGACTGTGCACTAAATTAGTTGAGATTACGTAAAGCAGGTTAGAGATAGACATTCCATCATTCGTCACCCCGGCACAGGAATTTTTGAGCTAGCATCAATAACAAGGAAGGTATAGACGATTAAAAATTACGCTCCTACTCTCCCCCCTCAACTCGAACACGCGGGGCACCACAATAAAAATAAAGACCACAACCCTGGGACTGGGCCCCGCCCATGACTACGTTATTCGCTGCCGTTCGGTTTGCGACTTCCGGTTGTCGCACCAAGCAGCAGCACCTCTCCCGTCCCTCTCCACCTTCCTGGATTGAGGCGCGTGTCAGATTACTTTGCTTGTCACTGCGACAAAGGCACTGCGAGTGGCTCCCGACAGAAACAGGCGGCAGGTAGACCGATTTCGCAAAGCCTACTGCGCATGCGCGTGTTTACCGGAAGTAGCCAGCCGCCATCTTGGCTGTAGTCCTTCTTGGCGTCGCCTGCACGACAGCCTACATTACTTTGCGCCTTGACTGGCATTATACCCGGCCGCAATAGCTTTCCGCCGTTTCGTTTATTGTGTTGAGCTCTATAAAGGAAACAGAGGCTCCACGGCGGAGTTTCGAGGAGTGCAATGCTAATCGCGGTAGGAGCAGCGCAGAGAGGGTGGTCAGTTGCCGCATGAGGTGGAGTGGCCGCGGTGGCGGCGCTGCGTTTGTTCCTCGAACCTTGCTTTGGAAAATGCTGCAGGTGGCGATAAAAACGCGCTTGACGGCCGCTTTCGTTAATTTTGTCAGCAGAACATTTGAACGCATAGCGATGCACGTGATTTAATTAACGTCTTCAGACAGTATTTACATATCTTGCCACCTCATTTTGCTGTTTCAGTATTCGCTGTGTTCATCTAGGCATTCGCTATAGACGTGTCACACAGCGTTTGTTGCCTGTATTTTTTCATCATAGCCCTTGATCAAAACCGGCCATGCGATTGCTTTTTTTCTTATTCACGTAAACACATACATGTATTCACGACGTGCTCGGCGGGTCACCAGCAGGAAAGGTGAGCGATTCGAGCCAGCTATGCCGTTTTTCTAAATGGAGATGTGACAAATGCTTGTGTTCAGTACAAAATGAGAAAAGGAGAAGACAATCGGGGAGCTTTTGAGTACGCCTAATTAGGGTTTAGTGGATTTTAATTTCGTGACGTATAGTTTTATTTTGATTATTGATACACTAATTACTTTTTTATTTAGGTTAATATAATCTTCTGCCAGGGCGTCTCCCGTACGACTCACTTTCGCTATTTTCGTAGTACGGGTCTGAACAGGTTGACTGATTGGTAAACACTAGATGGCCTTTTTTATCCAAAACAACGGACAAAATGTGGGTGATATCCCGGCATAAATGGCATGTGGCTGTTACTGGACTACCATGTATACTCAACGACCAGTGAGCAACAAAACGTTGGAAATTATTCCACATTTCGACAGTTTTATTGCCCGCTTTCTCATTCCGTGAAATAGAGAAAGCATTATCGCTAGTATGGGAGCTCGAGACATCAGGAGTGAATACGTGCATCAAGCTAACATTGTGGATTCCTGAATATAACAATAAATCTTAGCAGACTTGTTGCCTTACAACCTTGCACCGGGCAGAAATCGCTGCAAAGAAGGCTTGACGACGCAGCACGAAGGCAAATCCGATTGCCTTCTTTTTAACAATTTAAGGGACTGCCTTAAAGCTGCTTGCCGCGTAAAGGGCATTTAATACAGTTCAGAACTTGAAAATTTGCTATTTGTCATTGTCCGCTGATCAACAGGGACAGTACGGCTAAATGTACTGAACAGCACTTCTTCAGCTGTCTCTCGTGAACAGCTTCTATGCAATGTCTTGGCTACTTTTTCTCTTCTAGAAAACGGAAAATCCGGGACGCTCTGCTTCGCACAGTTGTCGGAGCTCACGACACTCCTCAGGTGAACGCACTTGTTCCGCAAATACAGCATTCACGCAGAGAAACACCGCGTGGCGACGCAAACAGGGCTGCTTCTCGCGCGTGCGCCACGCACCGCGCTGACGCGGCCGCCGGCCGGAGTACCACAACTCCCAGAGTGCATCGCGGCGGCGGTGGCGTAGCGCAACTGCTTGTGAAATCGGTCTATTGAAACCATACGCTCGAAGGCAGTGCCTAGCTGGCTCTCGCTTGCCCGAGGGGGTCGCGCGGCGGCACCAGCAGACGATTTTCACGGCTGCCGGAAGTGTGCCCGTGACGTTGTGGCTGCCTTGGCTCTAGCGAATGACAGCGTGTGGTGATCTGCCGACGTCACGGGACTAGTGAAGTCTATTTTCCCGATTTTAGTTTCAAAATCGGTCACTACGAAGACACCAATCGGCCCGCGAATTTCAAAAACCGCGGTTTTTTAAAAATCGTAGTAAATTGCTGGCTCAGTTTCGAAGACTCACACTTGGTGTGAATGCTTATTAGCATCATTTCTAAGCATTGAAAAAATTTACAAGCGACTTTTAATCTGTTGCATAGTCCCTTTAATGCAAAAGCGCCTTCCGCGCTCAGAAGGAAGAGGGCGAAATTCAAAATTTTCGCGCGGGAAATGTGCCTTTGCCCAGTGAGCCGTTGACAGGGGGCAGCTAAGTTCGATCGGGCGCAGCCTTGTGCTTCTTAGAGATTTCGCGCCATTCCTTTTCCAAACGTGCTTAGACGTCATCGGAACAAGCCGCCGTTTGAGGTCTGCATGGGTTATGTGCGTCAACATGGGTTATATGTGTCAAACATTTTTTGCTAGGCTGACGTCACCTGAAGCCCGGACGGGCGGCCTGCGCTATCGCTGCTTGTTTTGCTTTGCTCCGCGACCTCACGGAATACCGCGTTGGAACAAAAACGCACTGACACAAAGCGCAGGGCGGAGCGAACTACGTCACAAGCGCTCACAGACGATGTGTTACAGTGTGAAGCTGCCTACCAGGGTGACTTTTTCTCGCTTCGTAACGCGCGCAAAAATTTTTTTTTTCTTGGCTGGACTATTTGGAAGATGATCTCCAATTCTGCTAATACAACATATCCCCTAAAATCAGAATTAAAAATGTTAATTAACGTATTCCATTAATGAGCGAACTAATGAAAGTAATTTGCCTCTTACCTGGCGTCCGCCGTAGCCCTCAGTATAGCCTCAGGGTTAAAATAAATCTAAAGGAACCGTTCTTTTAAAATTTTGGACCTCCTAAAAAAAACACCCGGTATACCTGCGTACGTACCATCGGGGGCAAAAGTAATCAATTCCCCCTCCAAGTTCCGACCCGTTCCACTTTGCATAGGGGCGCCACTTGACATCGAAACGAGCCCCCAGCGCCGGTCTCGACACCCATACAGTTTCTTACTATTACCTGGAGGGAAACCTGGCGCCCCGTCTATGGGAGTTTGCGCGGAGCTTCCTCAAGACCACTTCAGCCATAGCAACATGAAGTATCCGATGCGGACATAAGCGACTCTCTTCATCCCTTAATTCAACCGGCTCAGTTGCACGGTCATGGCTTCAAAGCGGCCAACTATAAGCGCAGAACGAATGGTTGAAAACTGAGGAAAATGAAGAGTTAGTCACCAAATGAAGCAAGAGAATTTCAAAGTACACTTCCTCAAAACAACGTTTATTTCCCTCAAGGGAAAATACGTATACAGCAGAAAACAAGCGCAATCCCTTCGGCGAAGGCACCAGGGCCATATAGTTCCTGGGTGACCGCCGCATCGATGACAACGATACTTGCATCCCGAAATGGCACTTGAACGGATTTGACCATTCGCTCCCTTTGGCTGCGATATGCAGCTGATGGGGATGTCCGGTCGCCATAGGTGCTAGTTCAGCCACTGCACAGCGCAGCAGCCATCGTGTCCAGTCGTTGTGATCGGGCGACGAGGCCTCGCCAGCGTTGGCCACTTTTGCAAGCATAATACCGGAACCGCGGCTGGAACACGTCCTGCTGGCTGGATCCACTGGACCTGCGGCCCCTTGCGTATTTCCTTGTGGCCATCTGCACCCGGACCCTGCAGCCACATACAAGAGAGAGACACGAGCGTGAGGCGCTTCAGAAAAACCGGGCACACTTAATCTCGCACCGGCATTACAGTTGACGTTTTCATGCAAATACTCAGGCAGTCGAAAAGAGACGAACAGATGATTGCTGACCGTGCTATGCAGCGGCCATGGAGGGTGCCGAAGGGCGCATGCAAAGTTGTTTGTAAAGGACGCAGTGAAATACCGTGAAAGGGTGTGCGTGCTAGGAAGAGAGGACACATATACGAAGCAAAGCACCGTACGATCATGTATGACTAGCGGACGTACGCTTTAGCAATGCCTAGTGCTGGGATAGTATTTCCTGTGCCCCGCCGCGGTGGCCCAGTGGTTACGGCGCTCGGCTGCTGGAGCGAAAGACACGGGTTTTTCGATAGAGGCGAAATTCTAGGGGCCCGTGTATTGTGCGATGACAGTGCATGTTGAAAACCCCAGGGGGGTCGAAATTTCCGGAACCCTTCACTACGGCGTCCCTCATAGCCTGAGCCGCTTTGCGACTTTAAACCCCAATAAACCAGTTTTTTTGTCGTCTTCTTTATTGCGTTTTCTTAGTAACAAGGGCATAGATCGCTACAAATCGGCTCAACAGCTGCCATGATTGCGTGAACGAGAAGTAGCGTGGCGATGCGTGCCAATAGTAAGGAACAGCACAGAAACGTCGTTTTCCTATCGTATTTCGGTACATCTATAATTCGAACTGCATAACGATGAATTCCATGTGGAGAGGAGCATATATACAGCAGAAATACACCATTATTTGGCCCTAACATACAAAACTAATGTCTAAAGTCGGGCACAGCTTAAAAATAGCGTGTAGAATGGATCTCAAATCAAGCTCTCCAACCAAAGGCATGGATGTATTTTCGTGGCGTCATGATCAGCAGCCTTGCAGCTGCAGTGCCACGCCAGCAGTTCAAAGGCGGCTGACTGCGGCGACAGTGGTTTGAAGGATTCCGTCGAGGGGAAGTGCCGCTGTCTACTTCAGCTGGATCCAGCTATACGTAACCACCTAATAGCACCATTGGGGCACTATCCACACCCAGCACACACATGTTGGAGAAGAATAGCCATTTCTGGTTCGTCGGCAGAAACCATGCATTTTCAGTGACTCATAATTGGCGACACGGAGCTACACGTTGAGAAGAATCTCCCCACAAGAAGCACGGATGCTGCAGAATTCTCAGCTCACACGGCGCAATCTTCCAATTTGGACGCCTGCTCATGTCTCCGTTGGTAATGAGACGAATCATAATCTAGCTCGAGAACTGTCCAGCCGAGCTGGGTCGTGCAGCCCGCCATATTTCCTTACAGAGACAACCTGCAGCCCTGAAGGCTTGCAAGTCACACATTCCCCCCAGAAGATAAAACACTCTCCAAACAACAGTCCAAAGTCTGGCGTAAACTTCAATTTCAAACCTACCCAAATCCCCAATTGTGTAGCTTCTATTCGGATGGACTCTACTCAGACAAACGCAAAAATGTGATAGTGATATTGAAGCCGATCTAGATCGCATGATTTAGAACTGCCCGCAGTCGCTACCCGCAGGTAACTTCATTACCGATGTTCAGCCCCGACCCAGGGAGACAGATCAAGCTCTACCAGCTATAGCTGAAGGCGCCGCCGCTGCCCAAGGGATAGCGGCCGTCGATGGCTTCCGGTCGCTTCTCTGTATCCGCTGGCAATAAAGTTTCACCACCGCCGTGGAATGTTTTGATTGGCGGAATATGTGCTAGATTTATCCCATACTCCATTAACCAGGCGCCGCAAGAATGATCGAGATTTAAGATATCCGGCAAGAAACTCAGATATTAGACCATCTGCGTTCCTTTGCCTAAGCCGAACACTACCGTTGAGCAGCGATTCCAGAGACAAATGCACCAGCTTCATCGCGCTGTAACATTCCTGGAACGTAACCGTGGCCATCCAGCAGTAAGCAAATGGAAATAAATCGAAAAAATTTAATCGACAGGATTTTTTGCATCGCAGAGTCAAAAGCGGGCCGATTACATAAACGCGAAGGTTGTACATTATATATCAAAGCGCACCACGCGAATGCCACGGTGAGATACCGCAAGCCCCTACGGCTGACAGTTTTCGACCTCATTTATGGCCTTCTGTAGCGTACGTTTGATGTGCGCGTCTTGTCCACGGGTCATCCACATGGTGATGTCGAGCGCATACATGCATAAGTTGACGCCATCTATCCCCTCCAGCCTCATCGGAACAAGAATTGGGTATGATAACAATGGAAAGCGGTACAATGTACCAAGATAAACCGCTGTAAGAGGTTCGCAGATGGCAAGGAAGCATGGTTTCGAAGAGTTTATTCGGACGATGGAGCATACAAGGGACAGCCGTCCCTCCAAAAAACCGCGGAAAGATACTGCGTATGAAAGGGGCTAATTGAGAAAACACCACCAGTTCTAGGTGACTACGCGTAACAGCCCTTGGCAGAATGGCTTCTGATCTTTCTGGGAGGTGTTTTCAGGCTTTAAGCAGGCCCTCCATTAAAATGGAGGTCCTGCTTGCCCTCTCCTCACACATATTCTTTATCGTCGCGCATAACCAGTGCAAAAACGACAGATGCCATCGAAGGAGAAATCAAGTTTTATCTAAGTATGGTGACGATCCATTGCTGCTGTCTTTATCTCTGCAACGCCGATACCTCCTGGACTCAGCCCGCCCTGTCGGAGCTTCCTCCCTTTTCTTACGGCGGTGTTCAGGTGTCCACCGAGATATGCGAGACATAGTGCGCATTTTCTTTCCTCAAAAACCAATTTTTTTAAATTTTCATGTCCGTGGCCTGTCAAGACCATCGAAATACCTATGCCCCTCGAGTGGACACGACTGCTCGCACGTTCTTTTAGCACAAAGTGAGAAATCTTTGCGGCACCAACAAAAAAAAAAAAGAAAGATTACCGAAGACGCTTGGGAAATTCTAAAGTGTGCTTGGCGAAAGCCCTGTGGTCAACCCACTGCCGCTTCCCCGAACTAAAGTCCCTAGATCAGCTTTTTTAGAAAAGCTCATACAGGGACTTTACCCCGAACCGCTTGGCGCGTTGCGGGCTTCCCGCACGTGCGGTGTTCATTGCGAAAGTAATACCGCTCGCAGTTTGAGCCCTGCATCGTCGTCCTGGCGGATCCACCATTGACCTGTAGCATGAATTCCGTTATGACGTCACGCCAGACGGAGAGAGAAAGAGCCACAACTCGTCTCGTCGCGGTCGTCCCAGTGTAACCAGGGTGCGCCGAGCAGCAGCTGCGCGCCGCTACCGGGAATAAAAAAAAATAAAACAGGGAAACGGAAAAAAATAAAAAATAATAATAAATAAATAAAAACAAAATAAGCATAAAAATAAAAAAAGAAATAAAGAAAGAAAAGGTGAGCATGGTGGCAATTGACACCACCCTGTTTCAAACGGGGCGCTCCTGTCCATCTATCCATCCATCCAGCGGTTATCCGCAACCTCGGCTGCCGGCCATGGCCGCGTAGCTCGGAGATTCTAGACAATCGTCCGTTAGCGTACGCCGCTCGTTTTGGCGACCGAGGCACGCATAAATCTCCCAGCACGTGGGGGCCCTCGTGTGGTGAGTATAATGCCATGTAAAACAAATGGACAAAACTTTGATAAACTTAAGCTTTACTAAGAGCCTAAGAGCACTACCAAGACACACCACCAGGCAAACCAGGCGCAGCCAGGCTTTCGCAACTTACCGGGCTTAACCAAGCTAAGCCTCTGCCAAATTTTTATTGCCTTTGGCGTCTGCGGTCGTTATTTTTATTGTAGCGTTTCGCGGCGTCGCCGTTGCCCGTTCGGCGTTCATAGTGTTCATTGGCGTTTGCGTTGACGCTTAACACTCCGATCATTTTAAGGAAAGGAAGTACGCAAACTGGCTCCCTGGGTCAGTGGACGCCTGAATCCCGTTGCTGTGTTGATGATGCTGGCGCATGAGCCGTTTCCTAGCAACCGTCGCGGTGGACGCCCGAACCGCACCGTACAGGAAGGGAGGAAGTGGGAGTGAAAGAAGAAAGACAAAAAGGGGCCGTGGTGAAGAAAATGAAAAATGTATTTGAGGAAAGGAAATACACAGTAACTGTCTCGCATATCTCGGTGGCCACCCGTCATCCGTTTGTAGAGAGAGGGAGGAAGTGGGAGTGAAAGAAGAAACAGAAAGAGGGGTCGGAATGAAGAAAATGAATTTGAGGAAAGGAAACTACGGAGGAGGTTGCGCCGCTGCGCGGAGGAGAGGCCACAGCTGGCACGATTCCAGCGCACGGATGGACACCGCGAGCACGTACGGACACCGCTAGCATAAGCCATGTAATACCCCTTCAATGGGGTCTTTGAGGTACAAATAAATAAATAAATAAATAAATAAATAAATAAATAAATAAATAAATAAATAAAATAAAGGCTTTCGCCTTAATAACCTGCAAAAAAGCACTCCTAAAAGGTGGAAGCGACTGCCTCCTTCATGGTGGTGCACACCCGTCGGCCACTTATGCTGGTGAATCGCACCAGTGTTGTCATGGCGGAAGCGATCAGGGCGTACGCCGACGCCGGGTAGTGGTCGAGCCTCTTGATTCGGTCACTCCATATTAAGCGCCAAGAAGGGAGTGGGCCTAGTGTCCTGCAGCTAGCTAGCTGGTCTTGCAGCTCATCCGCGGCCAGCCAGGCGCACTTCACGAAAGAGGAGTTGGGGAGGGGAGCCCACTGAATTGTCTTTGGGCATTTTAGGTGGATGGATGGAAACAACTTTATTACACACAAAAAAAAAAGAATCTTCCAGCGTGGTCCCTTACTGGTCCAGGAGTCCACGGGCTTGTGCTTCACGTAAAGCCCGATGCACCAGCTATTCCTGGCCGGCGGGCTGAGCGGTTCGTAAAGCAGCCTCCCAGGAAGAATGAGGGGGATTGGGGATGGGGGGGGGGTACTGCCTTTGGGGAAGCACATTCCCAATGGTAGTGGAAAAGATTGGATACGGGCACGCCACAGGTGGTACAATCAGGAGGAAAGGTAGGGTGAAAGCATGAAAGACGGTGGGGGGAAATAAAATAGCCTGTCTGTAATTGTCGCCATGTGGCGCTGGATGAGGGCGACAAGATGCACGGCCTCTACCCTGGATGGAGGGTATGGACAGGGGATTTCATAGGCCCGGCCTAATGTGTGGTGGCTGCGTTGATCCGAAAGAAAGTTGGTTTTGAAGAAAGGTAATGACGCAGTAACAGCCTCAAATATCTCAGCGGACACCCGAACCGCGCTGTAAGGGTAGGGATAAAGTAGGTAATGAAAGAATCGTCTTTTCTTTGTCTAGTTGGTTTTTCATGCTGTAGGTATTAGCAGCGCACACGAAACAAGGACGGACAGAAAAGGGAACGAAACACTGCGCTGACTTTCAACTGAGCTTTATTGGAAAAATAAGCGACTTTTATACAAAGAATTTTTAACATGTGACTCAGAAGATATCAAAACGTCCTACTACATGTGCTATCCAAAATCACTGACGTTCTTTATCAGGTTCTATCTAAGTATCAGTGATTTTGGATGGCACATGTAGTAGGACGTTTTGACATCTTCTGAGTCACATGTGAAAAATTCTTTGCATAAAAGTCGCTTATTTTTCCAATAAAGCTCAGTTCAAAGTCAGCGCTGTGTTTCATTCCCTTTTCTGTCCGTCCTTGTTTCGTGTGCGCTGTTAACACCTACAGTAATGAAAGAAGAAAGAGACGCCGTAGTGGAGGTCTCCCGAATAATTTAGACCACCTGGGGATCTTTACCGAGCACTGACATATATCGCACAGCCGTGCACTGACATCCATCGCACAGAACACGGGCGCCTCTTGCGTTTCACCTCCATCGAAACGCGGCCGCCGTGGTCGGGTTCGAGCCCAGGAACTCCGGCTCAGTAGACGGAGCGCCTTAACAACTGATCCACCGCGGCGGGTTAATCCCTAATCGTCCGTTTTCCGTTCCTTCCGCTACAGTGCAAATCAGAATCATTATGAAACGTGTCGTACAGACCACATTTGCATGGTCTTTGTGGTGACGATACAGCGCGATGCCCGTCCATCAGCCTTATCTGGTAATTACGAAGCCATCGCGATGTCTGCATGCAACAGTTTCTAAAATAACTTGAAAAACACTGTAGCGCAGCAGAAGGCCAACACACAAAGAACAAAAACGAACACCACGAGCGACAGTGGTGTTCGTTTATATTCTTTGTGTTTTGGTCTTGACTATGAAGTCTATGAACCAACAAGCTCACAAAGCCGCACTAGTGATCTAAAATAACGTACAGCAGAGCCGAAGCAACAAGCGATCCCATTTACCTTACCGCCACGTCTAGCGTGCCGGTATGCATGGGCGTCCGGAGGGGGGGGCAAGGGGGGGCGGCTGCACCCCCCTGGAAAATCACTCCCTCGAACCGTGAGTGATGGCCGCACGCCAGGGGACGTGGTGGGCTCAGCCAAAAGGGTAAAAGCAGCCCCGCTTCCACGCTTTGGGTCACATCTGCGAAATGCCGCGTCCGGGCACGCGTCTTTATGCCGTTTTCAAACCACGCCACCGTTAGCTCTGTTGAAGGCCGACCTGTTGCAGACATACAGCGGCACCGGCGAGCATGTGTTTCAAGCCGTCTTGAAATGGGTGCCTGTTTCTTTGATCTCTAGACAGATAGCGACACGGAGGCAGACAGTGCACAGTGCATCTTGTTTTCGCCTTCGTTATGCCGGCCACCGATGAATTCTTCAGGAGGGAAAGACAAATCAGCCGTGTCCACCCCCGCTTTGTCGGGCTGCTCATGGGCAAGCGGGCGATCAGTTGGCGCCGCCGCCGCTCGCTGTGCCTCCGATCCACGGGAGAGCGCAGTGCGGTAGAAGCGCCGCTATCAGAATCTTCGGCAAAGGAGATTAGCATCTTTTGTTCACGGCGACGCAGTCTCCAGAGGCGCCCCCATACCAGCGTCCCTTGCGTCTTCTCCGAAAACCAGCGCCTTTGGTCAACGCAGCCCGATGGCGCCTGCCTGGCTCGCCTGTCACCTCTGGCTGGGCCTCAAATGACAACAGCGCCCGTGTACTGTGCGAGGTCAGTGCCCGGTAAAGAGACCCAGGTGGTCGACATTATCCGGAGCTCTGTACTACTCCGTTCCTCATAACCTGAGTCGTTTTGGGGCTCTGAACCCCATAAAAACACACAAAACAAATTTTCCTACCGGAGTGGCGAGTGTCCCTTCCCCTTGGAAGTCGCACGGAAGTAAGCCCTTGCACGTGTGCGCGCCTCTGTATTTGTGCTTCGGTGTTTTTAGTGGCCGTTTGTCAACGAAGCTGAGAACAGCCAAGACAGTGGACGAGAAAACTACGAGCGGCGAGCAGTGTGCGTGCGGTTGCTCGACTGTGCGGATGCGCGAGCAAGATGGAGCGAGGTGTATGAAGCTGCGAGCGTGCATTTATCTTGTAAATAAGTTTTCGTTGTATGTATAGACATCTTTTGTTTTCAACGTACGCGTTCAACCGTTTTTCCAATCAATGTGTGTGACGAGTGTACACCGAGAGCGTGTAATGAAGCACAGAAATGAATTTATCACCCGTGTAATCACGCAATTCGCCCAGAAAAATCCGTGGAGTCTACAGTTGCTGTTCAAGGAAGACTGACTGAGTGACTGTAGTTGCGTGTTTGTGACCATATTGTGCTGTGTGCTGGTCATCAATCCGGGTGAGTCGAGAACCCGTATGCAGCAATACTGAGCACTCTTCTCCACGAAGTGACAGTATATTTTTGGATTTTTTATTAATTTTAAGTGTTTCTTCGTTGATAAACTGCAATGTATCTCTCCTAGCCACACTTTAATTTGCTGTTTGTAATTTTTATTTCATGTGTGTATTTCACTTATTTTTTATTTATATATAAATAAATAAATTCATACCGCAAATAGTGCCTTTTTGCTACGAACATGCCCCCCCCCCCCCTCCGGCGCCAACAACCAATGGGCCCCCCCCCCCTGCAAAAAATTCTGCGGACGCCCTTGCCGGTATGTAAAGCGTGCCGTGTGCAGCCGGTTGTCGTGGCCAGAGGGAGACTAAAATCGGTAGAGAATTGAGGAGCAAAATCTTGGGGTCCGAGCTAGCTGACCAGCACGGCCCCCCACCGCTCGGGAGAAGGGAGCTGTATCAACTCCGCCAGAGGTGGATCATATTCGCAGTTTCACAGAATGTGGTCGCATGTGGCCCTTTCACCCCATTTATGGCAGTTTGGGTCGTACTTTTCCAGGCCAGGGCACATGAGGGCAAGCACTGCCGGATTCAGAAGGGAGCGTGTTTGTAGTCGGCGGCAGGTAACTTCCTGCGCTTTTGTTAACGATTTGTGGGGAGGGGGATATGCGCGCCTCTACAACCTAAAGTGATGGGTGATGTCATGAAATGCGATCAACCCGTCCCTCGTGTAATTCGGGTCGGAGGGCGCGCTCACTGCCCCTCCGATGAAACCACGGGCTTACGCGTGAGCCGCCCCGAGCGGCCAGTGAAGTCGCCGCCAGCCATGGGCTAGCGGCCATCAAGTACATGTCTCCTGCAGCCTGCTCTCGACGCAATAAGTGTTTTACAACCCAACAATGAGGAGAAAAATTGCCGAAGAGAGGAGAGTGTCGCTACATTCAGCATCAAGGGTTTTAGTTGAAATTATAGAGTCACTCTAGTTGGAACTTCTGAACTCAATCAGTAGTAAGTCTAGGCTAGAACAGATGTTTAGTTTAGTTTATGGGGTTTCACGTCCCAAAGCGACTCAGGCTATGAGAGACGCCGTAGTAAAGGGCTCCGGAAATTTAGACCACCTTGGGTTCTTTAACGCGCACTGACATCGCACAGTACACGGGCCTCTAGAATTTATCCACCTGGATAGCCGGATATGACCACATTTTATGGAGCTGCAAAAAGGTGCCGCCACCGGCGGACCTACTACCAGTCCCTTTTCTAGAGCGGTGGGAGGCTATACTGGCCAGCTCAGACCCGTCGACGCAAGACCGGGCCTCAGAGTGGGCTCAAGGTCGCCAAGAGCCATGGCCGCCACCGGCGGACCTACTACCAGTCTCTTTTCTAGAGCGGTGGGAGGCTATACTGGCCAGCTCAGACCCGTCGACGCAAGACCGGGCCTCGGAGTGGGCTCAAGGTCGCCAAGAGCCATGGCCGCCACCGGCGGACCTACTACCAGTCTCTTTTCTAGAGCGGTGGGAGGCTATACTGGCCAGCTCAGACCCGTCGACGCAAGACCGGGCCTCGGAGTGGGCTCAAGGTCGCCAAGAGCCATGGCCGCCACCGGCGGACCTACTACCAGTCTCTTTTCTAGAGCGGTGGGAGGCTATACTGGCCAGCTCAGACCCGTCGACGCAAGACCGGGCCTCGGAGTGGGCTCAAGGTCGCCAAGAGCCATGGCCGCCACCGGCGGACCTACTACCAGTCTCTTTTCTAGAGCGGTGGGAGGCTATACTGGCCAGCTCAGACCCGTCGACGCAAGACCGGGCCTCGGAGTGGGCTCAAGGTCGCCAAGAGCCATGGCCGCCACCGGCGGACCTACTACCAGTCTCTTTTCTAGAGCGGTGGGAGGCTATACTGGCCAGCTCAGACCCGTCGACGCAAGACCGGGCCTCGGAGTGGGCTCAAGGTCGCCAAGAGCCATGGCCGCCACCGGCGGACCTACTACCAGTCCCTTTTCTAGAGCGGTGGGAGGCTATACTGGCCAGCTCAGACCCGTCGACGCAAGACCGGGCCTCGGAGTGGGCTCAAGGTCGCCAAGAGCCATGGCCGCCACCGGCGGACCTACTACCAGTCCCTTTTCTAGAGCGGTGGGAGGCTATACTGGCCAGCTCAGACCCGTCGACGCAAGACCGGGCCTCGGAGTGGGCTCAAGGTCGCCAAGAGCCATGGCCGCCACCGGCGGACCTACTACCAGTCCCTTTTCTAGAGCGGTGGGAGGCTATACTGGCCAGCTCAGACCCGTCGACGCAAGACCGGGCCTCGGAGTGGGCTCAAGGTCGCCAAGAGCCATGGCCGCCACCGGCGGACCTACTACCAGTCCCTTTTCTAGAGCGGTGGGAGGCTATACTGGCCAGCTCAGACCCGTCGACGCAAGACCGGGCCTCGGAGTGGGCTCAAGGTCGCCAAGAGCCATGGCCGCCACCGGCGGACCTACTACCAGTCCCTTTTCTAGAGCGGTGGGAGGCTATACTGGCCAGCTCAGACCCGTCGACGCAAGACCGGGCCTCGGAGTGGGCTCAAGGTCGCCAAGAGCCATGGGCTCGAAGCCACCTAGTATAATGCCCAACAGAGCTCAGTGCTGACAATAAACGTTTTCCACTCCAAATCCTCCAAAGAAATTCAACCACCGCGGCCGGGATCGAACCCGCATCTTTCAGGTCAGCAGCCGAGCACCATAACCACTGAGCCACCGCGGCGGCAGAACAGATGTTTGTTTATAGTCAAGAATTAAGGTCTTCAGTTAGGAAGGGATTAGGCAATGAAATATGTGGGAACAATGATGACAGAAAAATTTTTAAAACGAAGAAATGCTGCGCATAATTTAGCGAAGCAGGACAGACCGGCTACTTAAATCGCTTCGTTTGGTCAAAGAGAGTTGGGAGTGGCAGAGAAGAAAGTTCATATATTCGGATGCAATTCAAGAACGAAGAGTCTAGGACCCCCTTCCAATCGATGGCGTCGGCCGATTCTGATGACCCTGCTAGCTTTTTGTAGCGAGAGCTACATTACCCGCAGTCTCGCCGTTTCTCTGCGGGCCTTCGGCCCCACTTGCGCGCATGCGCGAGGAGCCGAGTGACGTCACAGCTGCCGGCGCCGCCGCCGCTCGCCTCCGACCATGGCGGCCAAGGAGAGCGAGGCCGGCGCTGTGCGGCGGCTTGTCTTTCATGTCTCACACGTAGCCACGACGATAAGCAAAACAACTAGACGTAAACAGATATACACCGTACCTCTCGCTATGTATAAAGTGGCATAGACACACCAGATGAAGATGTAAGTTACAATGAGCTTCATGATGCCGTTACCATCAGATATAATCTGTGGCATAACTGGATGACCGTGAGCTGGAAATACCGATAAGTCGTCTTCGGGTTAGCTTGTAAAAACTGAAGAAAAAAAGTTGAGAGTTGTCATGTAAAGTTAGAGGCAAATTTTCTTCTTTTTGTTTTCAACCGCTGTTCTTTTTTTTACTTGACAACTAAAGGAGCAAGAGAACTTGACAAGAAGGCAGTGGTAGATGAAAAGGGATAGGTCCCTCTCTCCTCCCTGTATTGTCACGCCAGTAGGATAATGAAAATCGGCCGAGGGAATTGGATGAAGGATAGAATTTGAGGAGCGATTGAAAGAAAGGGGGGAGAAAGCAGTGGGCGAGGAAAGTTTGCAGTAACTTGTGCATGAGGAATGCCGACACACAACTGAGAAAGCGAACAAGTAAATCCTGGACAGCAGTTTGGGCAAATCAGGAAACATCGGTCAAGAAAAAGTTTAAAGAAACAGAGAGTGGTCTGTGGAAAACAGGCATGCAAACCGAATCGACACTGGAAACATACAGGACTTCTGAGCAGGAAGTTTCCAAAGAATATATCCAGGATAATTCTAGGGGAAGTTTTGTTCGAGGCCAGGACGGGAGTATTACGGACAAAGACATCGCGCCTGCGTGAGGCAACCTGCAATAGCCAGGCGGCGCCGCTGTCGGGCTGCTTACAGCGCCGCCACCATATGTTTTCTTGGTACTGGGTAGGCGGTCGTTCTTTGCGGCGTGCATGCTCAGTACGAATTTGAAAATGTCGGTTGTTTTATATTGCGGATTCAAGCCTATTGATGCCATCGGTGTGTATTTTCGGCGACCGGAGCTCTAAAAAGGATGTCGCTTTTACGAGAGCAACCATGTGCACTCAGTGAAGGAAACGGACGGCGCTGAAATTTCGGCGAAGTGTCAGTCTCAGCGGGGCAAACACGTTTACGACGTTCAACTTCTGCATGTACAGTGCATGTGTAAGCAACCGTCTCGCCGCTTTGCATTGGTAACTGATCTGGAAAATAGATTTTGAAAAACATAAAGGGAGAAAGTTTAGATGCACGGGACCCGTGAATATGTGAATTTTTCCCGTAGCGTGTAATCGAAAGCACAGTAAACAGTGTTGGGTGTACAGAAAGAATTGCATCTATCGAGCCCAGACTGAACGTCCAAGCAACCACACAGTGAGCCTCTTTATGACTCCCGTGGTATCCAGGTGTTTACAGCTGAATTCAGGTTGTTAATAATGTTAGGGCAGTTTCATGCATGACCTTGCTTTCCGGGAGATAACCGGGATGCGTTTCAATGGTACTCTTTTCACCACGGACAAAGTGCTTTGAACATATTTTTGTGTTGTCATTTGGGCTGCAGTTGAAGAAGTCTTCACCACTCAAATATAATGCAACCAAATTTGTATGACACACACTGCAAAATCAATTCACCCCTTAAGCAAAGCATGCAAATCTGCGCGAGACGGGCAAACACATAAGGGAACGATATACGGGTGTGGGACCTGAATTAATCACCTGCGACTCACCTCGCGAGGCGTGCTGCCTTTCATTCATGGTACCTCGACACGTACGCGCTAACGTTGAGCGCACGTACTTGAGTACCAGTATAGGACAAAACCGCGACCAAGAGCCCTGCTTTCGAACGCGACGAATCCTGATTTGAAGACCGTTGTTCTGACAGAACCAGAAAAACGGCTTCTTAACGCGGGAGCGCGACCGCAATTCGACGATACCAAGCAAGAGAACTACTAGCGGCGAATTTAATGAACGCTCAATATTATAGCTTCATTCAGCCGCTCCACTTTTATACTTTTTTTCTCCTCTTGGCTTCACGTGAATTATAACACCAGTGCAACTTCCTTGACACGACGCACTGCGACGATCCACTTCAGTCGCCGGGTTGACCCCTACGGCCTTGCAGGGAAACGAAACAGCTTCACGTCTCCGTTCCCTTCTCGGGTATGACAGTCCTTCACGCAACAGTATCTCCGGTTGTTTTTTTTTTCCGAGTGCGACCGACATCCATGGCGTAGGATGGCCGAGGTAAAGCTTCCAGAAAATCCGCAAAGCTGCACAACCTCGCTGTTTGCGCCTTCCTCGGGAAGCGGAGCCGGTCGGGCCGCGCCGAGCTGCCTACTCAGTGCTTGTCTCTTCGGCCACGAGCCGGCGCCACATGTACCTGCAAACTACACTGCAGGTTTCCTATAGCGCTCGGCTGTTGACCCGAAAGACGCGAGTTCGATCCCGGCTGCGGAGGTCGAATTTTGGTGGAGGCGGAACTCTAGAGGCCCGTGTTCTGCACGATGTCAGTGCACGTTAAAGAACCCCAGATGATCGATATTTCTGGTGACCTTCACTACGGCGTCCCTCATAGCCTGAGTCGCTTTGGGATGTTAAACCTCCTAAATCAAAACCAAGCCATGACGTACCGAGTGACGAACCACGAGATAGACACATTATGCGGTGCGTGAGGAGAGGAAGAGGACACGACTGATCACTTGATACTTTTCTCCAAACGGCTTCAGCCTACAGATGAAAGGAACGTGTTTTATTTACTCAAAAGCATTGGTGCTTAAAGACGGTTTTTAAACGAGCGGAAACCAAGATAAGAGTGAAATTTTACGAATCACAGCAGCTAGGTGGTGTGATCCGCCGCCCTGTTTAAATATTTAAGCTTTATGCATGCGTCCGGCGGGAATTAGCGGAAAAGTGATCAGTTCGGAGAAATTCCTAAAGCCTTGGAGATTTGTTGAACTTTACGGGTTAGCTGTTTCATTTTAGATGCGTTTATGAGCCCCTTTGCCTCTTCGCCATCCGTGCCGCGTTCGCGCAGTTCTTTCTTTGGAGACCTGGCCCTGAGCGCAGCTTCCATCCCCTTGTAATAGAAGCAAGTGGATCTTGACGTATTGATTGTGCCGTTGATGGAAATTTGTGTTTGGTGCGCATGGGATTTGGCGTTCAAGCAGAAAGTAGGCGCTGGCGCTATATACTAGTTTCAGTCTGCGCTCGTACTGTGTGCTTCTTTGTCCCGTTCCTTGCTCGGGTTTGATGTCAATAAACTCCATATTTCTCCCCGGCATGTTTGTAATTATGTAAGGGAACGCCTATAATTTATAAAGTGGTGTTACACGTGGTCCATGGCTGCAAAACAAACCATTTCCCAAAGAAAACGCGTCCGTCTCTTTTCTTTTTAGATGCAGAGCTCGAACTCCATTAAAAGGAGGCTGCAGGTAGCCGGTGACGTCAGCGGATTGTGAGTCGTGTGACGTCACATTTGAGGCCCCGGAAGTTCTTGCCCCAACGTGTTTCAAGTTTAGCATGGGAAAAGGCACCGGGCATGCCTAATTCCGTTTCACGCCTTCGGCAAAGGTAAAGGCCAGAACAGGCGGGGGTAAGTGGATTCGACACAGTCACGGCCTTTTGCACTGCATCGTCGATATTGATAGATACCCTAGTTGTAAGAAAAGGTCTGATACGGACGCACGTCTGCGTGCCAATGATGACAGCTTCTAAGTGACTGCATGGTAATCAATTTCAAAAGGGAGTCCAACATAAAGAAAACAGTTTTCTGCTACGACGTCCGCAGTACAACGCATGGAACACTCCAGGCGGCTTTATGGAAAGGTTTGAGAATCTTCTGTCCTTACCCTCAACGTTAGCCTTTTTATGCCAGCGTGAATGAAAGAAACAAAAGATTAAAAACACAAACGGTGCGCAAAGTTTTTCGTTATTTGTATTTAGATGGGGCTGTGGAGGATAATTGCTCATGGCGCAGAAGCGTGTCTATGGCCACCCTATACTAAAGAATGCAGGACAAAAGGATATTTGAACGCGAAGGAGTTTATCAACGAATTTTTTTTATCTTTGTAAGATTTAACTGCAACAATCAATATAGCCGCAGATGTCCAGGCGGCACGCTTGCATTTCTTTAAGAGGTTTTTAAATTGGGCTAGTTGGTAGTTAACATGGTCACACATAATTGCGCTTTTGAAGTGACTTGGGACAACACAAACACTGGTGAGCAAATTGTCGACGGAAGTTTATTGCGTTGTGCACACATATATAAGTCTCACATGTCAACAGAGAAATTTAAAAAACGCAGCTAAAGCAGCAACTTCGCAATCATATCAACAAACATCAAGAAAGACTGTTCCAGCAGATCGGTCTGCCTTCATTATTACTATTTCAAGAATTTCATTTCTTGCTTGGAAAGCAAAACTGAGGGGTCATTTACACAGGTCCCTTTTCCCTATTCCATGCAGTAAGCTTCCCACAGCTCCCTGATTGTCTTATATCTGGATTTCAGCAGAACTGTGGTCTGATGGAAGTGGGGTTTGCAGCTATCGCACCTGGCGCAATGTGCCGCCAGAATTCCAGGTTAGTTAATTTAGCGACAGCTGCGGTTATGATCTCTAAGTCTTTCATTTAGACATCTGCCCGTCGGGCCCACATATGCTCGGCCGCAAGATAGCGGTGTCTTGTAGACCACCCATTCACCGCACTCGACGAACCTGTTTGTGTGCCTGACGCCACAAGACTGCTCTTCTCTAGGACTGGTTTCTTCATTTACCTTCGCGCACATTCCTCTTAGTTTTCTTGGTGCGGAAAAAAACTTGATGCGGCGTCAGGCACACAAACAGGTTCATCGAGTGCTGTGAAGGAGTGGTTTACAAGATAGCGGTATCTTGCGGCCGAGCATATGTGGGCCCGACGGGCAGATGTCTAAATGAAAGACTTAGAGAAGGGTCTTGTGTAATTACCCTTCAGTTTTGTTCTCCACACCAGAAATGCAATTCTTGGAATAGTAATAACAAGGATAAACCGATCAGCTGGGACAAAGTCTTTCTTGATGCTTGTTGATATGATTGCAAAGTTGCTGGTTTAACTGCGTTTTTTGGGGCAATTTATGCTTTTACACGTGAAACTTATATATATGTGTGCAAGACGCTGCAAATTTCGGTTGACAGTTTGCGTACCAGTGTTTGTGTCGTCCGTGTGTTCTCCCAAGTAATTTCTAAAGCGCAATCACGTGTGACCTTGTATTTTTTTTGCTACCGTCAAAAGCCTCTTTGATTTTCTATTTCAATCTTAACTGCTCGATGGAACGATGGAGAAATTTTAGAGGGCTCACCAGCTACAAGGCAACTCAGATTTGAAATCTTTCTGCGGATAGATGGCAGCACCTGAGTACCCCAAAAAGGAGGGAAGTTCTATTGCCCCTCCAGGTGTGTAAACTACACCGCGACACGAAAGTATTCGTTCTTCCGCGTACAAAAAGTAGAGCCCAGAACGTTCTGTAGGTATGCGGCCATGGTTCCGGGGACCGAAGCACAAAAAAGTTAACCCATCTCAAGCCATTGAGCACAGAAGGATGTGGGGGTCATACAATGGACCATTTCCCAGTAACCCACCAATTTAGCGTTTCCAGTTTGGGTTGCCTAAGAGCCTTTCTGCGAAAATTCTTTTACAATGGTAGGGTGGGGTTTCTGGTTTCGCCTGAGCAGACAGGTGTGGTCGGTTAAAATGGCCAAAGTGAGGCTTGGTGCATCCGAAGGACATTACCCGGAAAAGGTTCCATTGTGTTGAACACCTATGTAGTCAGTCTCTAAATAAAAGGAAAGAAAGGAGCTCCTAGCACAAGGCCTTATGACTGGTTTTCTTCCCATTCCCGCGTAGCCTTCCTTACATAGCTACGGAAGCATGTCCTCAGTTGTAGTGACAGCCTGTAGCTTACTTTGCCTAGTCTCGTAGGAGCCTTCCCAGCGCCGAACACCCATCTTCCGCTTCTCAGCACCAACAAGGCACCAAGCAAATCAAAGTTGGATGAAATTTAAAATGACGAGAAGTGTGGTTTGCAAAAGCACCGAGAGCGGCCTGTAGCTATGCATGGTGACGGAACCCAAACTTTGGCATTGCATAAGCGAGTTCTTGCTTAGCTCTGGTTACATGAACCAATAACGCCAGGTTGAGCCGGGCTGAGGGAAGTCAACCCAACTCGACCAACGCGTATTTACATGAACTCGATTTTAGCAAGTCGAGACCGGTTCATAACAAGCGGTATGATTATGGATGACAGTTGGGCTAGTTGGTGTGTATTCGTTAGTGACTGCGACATTGCAACTAGCGTGGAAAGCACAAGGACAGCGACAAAAGGAACCGACGGGACAGCACGCTAGACTTCAACTGACGTTTTAATGCACACATAACAGATTTTTACACTTGTATTCGGCGCATGCTCAGGAGACTGTACCCCCCCCCCCCCCCGTTCTCTTTATCACGAAGCAGGTTGTCATAACAAATAGTAAACATTTAAACCAAATTGACGCGCAAGTTTTTCGACAGATAGATTATCTCTTTTTCCGTGAGGGCTACTGAGGGTGTGCTCACGCACTTGTCCCCTGCCTTATCAATGTAAAATGCTTCAAATATCTCCCTATCACCCTGCCTATGAAGCCGCCTCAGCACTCTCGCGTGTGGCTAGAGTGGAACGCATTTTTCTTCATTACCGCTTGTTGTTTTTACTTTGCATTTGCGGCAATGTGCGGCCGAATGGCCCCCCGCCATCAGAGCTGCGACTGGGTGATAGGGAGATATTTGAAGCATTTTAAGGCAAAGGCTTCAATGTCTCATCGTTGTAAGCAGCAGTTGTCGACAGAAAATGTCACGCTTTTCAATTGGTGGAAACAGTCGTGACGTCACAGTGCGCAAATTTCAAACGGGGCCAATTGCACTTTGGCTAGTAACCATACAACCAATTGAAGGGATCGTACAGTGATGCTCCAAGTAAGTGGGACTGAGCTTAGTTAATTGCTTAATTACCCAATTAGCCTAATTAGTTTTACTAGTCAGGAAATATAAATAAATAAAAGCGATTAAGAAATTGGTCGAGCTCAGGAATCGAACCCCGGTCTTCGGCGTGAGAGACGAGCACGCTATCAACTCCGCCATGCCAGCACGATGGTTTGGAATGAACAAAGACGCATCTAGTGAATACGGTGTCTTCACTCACTCTCATCCTCCTCCATTCCCCTCCGGCGAGGTTTAGGTGTCCACCGACAAATGAGATATAATGAGATATAGATACATTTGCTTTCCTCAAAAACCAATTTACCGAATGGGCGATGGCGTTCTATGGACTCCTTGGCAGCGTTGCAAGACGCTGTCGCGTTCCACTCTTAGGGGCGAAGCTTAACATCTTAACCACACATCAGTGACCACACCTTAGGTAAAAAAAGTGCCCCCCTGAATTTTGACGGGTGTCCACCGATATATGTGAGACAGTTACTGCGTAATTTCCTTTCCTCAAATACAATTTTCATTTTCTTCATTACGGCCCCTCTTTATCTATCTTCTTTCACTCCCACCTCCCTTCCTCTACGGTGCGGTTCAGGTGTCCACCGAGATGACAGAGAATTACTGCGCCATTTCCTTTCCTCAAAAAGCGTTGCGTTCAAAGGGCAGGCATCGCGCCGAACAGGTGGTGGCGTTCCGTGGACTCCCTGGCAGCGCTACAACGCGCCGTCGCGTTCCACTCCTAAAGGCGAAGCTTAAGCGTCATTAATTAGCAGTTAATTAGTATTCAGGCATTAATCAGTAATTAATAATTAATTAGTGCTTTGCCATCACTTAGTAATTAGTACTCAAATATATGTGACGCCACCAATGCCACAGAAACAGCGAAGGTGGTGCGGAAAACGCTTCCGCCTCTACCCACTTTAGACAGTCAAAGTGCCCCCTGAATTTTTTGCATTGATAAGGCAGGGGACAAGTGCGTGAGCAAGCCAAATCAGGATTTAGACGCCCCTTTTGAGTTGCATGACCTTAAGGCGGCCCTGGCTAAAATGCGCCGAGGTGGGGCACCGGGTCGGGATTGCATAACAGTGAAACTGTTGGCGAACCTCTCCGACTGTGCATATCTCCATTTGCTACAATACATAAATGAGATCTGGGATGGGTGTCCGCTCCCACTCGAATGGAAAACATCCCTTGTAACGTTCATCCCCAAAGCAGGTAAAGCCGTGACTACGGACAACTTGAGACCCATCTCATTAACCTCGTGTGTGGGAAAGCTCATGGAGACGATGATTCGGGATCGCCTCTCTCCATACATGGAGGGTAAGGGCCTCTTTGCAGACACTATGTTCGGGTTCCGCCCGCACATGTCTGCACAGGATGTCCTACTCCAACTACACAGGGACATAATACGACCCACAGCCATGCAACAAAACGACAAGGCCATTCTCGCCCTCGATCTTAAGGGGGCGTTTGACAATGTTAAACATGGCACCATACTCTAACTTGAACACCACTAACTGCGGGGCGAAGGTCTTCGCCTATGTCAGAGACTTCCTCTCTGCGCGTCAGGCACTCCTCCGGATCGAGGACGAGGAGTACGGCCCGTACTCTATGGGTACACGAGGTACACCACAGGGGGCGGTGTTATCACCGCTCCTTTTCAACATCGCCATGATGCACCTGCCCGGCCGACTGGCTCAGGTGGATGGCATAAAACACGCACTCTACGCAGACGACATTACAATCTGGACCACCGAGGGGAGCCTTGGGGAGATAGAGGACCGCCTTCAGCAGGCCGCCTCCATAGTCGAAGGATATGCTGCCGACTGTGGTCTGCAATGTGCTCCCGCCAAATCAGAGCTTCTACACGTCAGGACAAACCACAAGGACAACACGTCTCTACACATATCTCTGTCGGGCGGTCCCATCAGAGAAGTGGCGGAGCTACGGATCCTGGGTCTGTTCATCAATAACAAGCTTAGGCCGGACTCTACTATAGCGAAACTCAAGAGCATAGGTGAACAGGTAGGGCGCATGATCCGCCGTGTTTCCAACAAGCGGGGTGGTCTGCGGGGCAGGGACGCGCTACGGCTCGCCTATGCCTTCGTGACCAGCCGGATCCTCTACGCCGTGCCGTACCTACGCACCACCAAACAACAAGACGAGCGCATTGACGCCATCATCAGGAAGGCAGCAAAGCGAGCACTGGACCTTCCGGTGGCTACCTCCAACGCCAAACTGAAGGCGTTGGGAGTGGTAAATTCCTATCAGGAGTTGCGGGAGGCCCACCTCGTGAACCAATATACGCGGCTATCGCAGACGGTGCCTGGGCGCCGCCTGCTAAATCGCTTACACATCCAACACACATGCATACCAGAGGGGACGGAGAACATCCCGGTGCTGTGGCGCCACATGCTCTTGAGGCCCAACAAGCCTTAGTCGGGCGCGCCCGGGCGGCGGCAACCGCCACTGGGGTCCCATACTAGGGACCTCCACCTAGTGTTTGTAAGGATCGGTCCCTTACGGGCTGATCCAAACATACCTCCAGTTCATTCGAAATAAATGTTTTCACCACCACCACCTCCGCTCCCGCGTAACATGGACATGGCTTCACATGAAGGCAGACGACAAGCGCGGGTTCGCACGCTTGAGAGGCAATATGGCTATAAAGAGGGCGTCTATTACGTGGACATCACAGGGCCGTCGCCCGCGGGATTCTTCACGGCTGCCGTAGTCCACCGGGGAATGAATGTCGATGGGCTATCTTTTCGGGCCCCAAATTCAACACGAGCGGAGGAAGTCGCAATAGCTCTCGCTGCCGCCGACCCAAAATCGAAAACGGTTATCACAGAATCTCGCCGGGCCCGTGAACATTATCTTGCAGGCGAAATATCACCTCTGGCCTCGCAAATTCTAAGACGCGCTCTCGCCGATCCAACTCGCACAAAAGTGATCTGGGATCCTGGCCACCAGGGTCTACGAGGCAATGAGGCCGCTGATACGGCCGCCCTAGCGCTCGCACACCGGGCTCCTCATCCTAGCTCTCATGGCTCAGAAGCTCATAAACCGCTTCTGCGGTTCCGCGAAATACTAATTTATTATTCCGACAGCCACCGTCTCTACCCGGCATCTGCCAAGGGACTGAGTAAGGCGGAGGAGCGAACTCTGCGGCGCCTGCAGACAGGAACCCTTCTCTGTCCTGCAATAGCAAAACACTTCGATCCGAACACAGATGGCCGCTGCCCGCACTGTGGAGAGATCTGCGATATCTTTCACATGGTGTGGGCATGTACTCAGAATCCTCACCTTCCCCCCTCCCCCACCCCCACCCGAGAGGCATGGGAGACTGCCCTCCTCAACTGCTCCACACTGGAGTCCCAAAGGGCTCTGGTCAAGCGGGCGCGAGACGGGGCCTCGTCATGCGGTGTCCCGGACTAAGGATACCGACCATGCAGCAGGGTTATTTTTTTTAACCCTCAAGCTCTCTTTGATTAAAGTTTTTCACCACCACCACCACCCTCAGTAGCCCTCACGAAAAAAGAGATAATCTAGCTGTCGAAAAACTTGCACGTCAATTTGGTTTAAATGTTTAACTCTTTGTTATGACAACCTGCTTTGTGATAAAGAGAAGGGGGTGGGGGGGTACAGTCTCCTGAGCATGCGCCAAATACAAGTGTAGAAATCTGTTATGTGTGCATTAAAACGTCCGTTGAAGTCTAGCGTGCTGTCCCGTCGGTTCCTTTTGTCGCTGTCCTTGTGCTTTCCACGCTAGTTGCAATGTCGTAGTCACGAACATAAGAAGCGACACCAAGCGTCGAGCACCGCATTGCGAGCGAGAAGTGGTAGCATCCAAGATTGAGGCACACCACCGCTGCTTCGGAAGTGCGACGGCGCTAGTGAAAAACAAGTTTGCATTTATCCTCTCGCCTCCGTTTTTTCGGCCCGGCAGCGTTTACAAGCACGTCGGGGCAGGGTGGAGTTGAGTCAACCCCGACTCAAGTCATTCGGGGTTGACTGAACCCAGTTACATGAAACGTGTACATGAACCCAGTAACCGGTTTTTGACCCGATAACTCGACTCACGTGTGCTTTGGTGCCAACAATGCCTTAGTCTGTGTGCTGCGGGAGGGGTGAGGTGCTTTTGGGTGTGACCTTGCATCCCGCTTCCTTTTCGCACCACAAGCTCGAGAAAAAAAAGAAAAGCAGAAAGCCTTTCGAAATACAGCCCAAGCAAGAAAAAAAGGAAAGAAAGAAATCAAGTTCGTCCAGCACGAACACAGACAAGCAAGAAGTTGGTGGTAGAGTGTACTAGCGACAAAATAATTTGTCGCCAGTGAAGCCACGTCGCACTAGTAAAATTTGTGCGCGAATTTCAAATCCCTGCAGAAAAATACATACACAACTTTCAGAGCCTGTAAAATACAAACACTAGGTTCGATATGGATAAAAATTGCGGCTTAACAATCAAGAAAGACAAAGGGAGAAAATGTTGCGGACAAAATTTTGATATTTGGCTTAGTTTATTCCCGAGATGACATGAAAATTCGACATATCTAAAAGCACCATTTTTCTGGAACTTTGCGTCTAATTGGTAAAAAAATGACACTTAAACAATAAAATCTGTCCGCAACATTTCCTCTATTCACTAAAGAAGAAAACGCTGCCACAAACCTCATGAAAATCTAGCCATGTTTAGACACAGTATAGCTTCTGAAAGTTCCCATGTATTTCCTATGGACACTGCCACTGGATCTTGCTACACATCGTAAGAATGGACCATTAACCTCAATATTTCTATAACATTACTTTTAAAATATTAAAAATATTGGACAAGAATGTTGGACACGAAAGTGCTTAACGGAAAGAATGCCAGGTGGTCGGCATTGTCCAGAGCCCTCCACTACGGCGTCTTTCATAGCCTCAGTCGCTTTGGAACGTTAAACCCCACAAACTAAATATTTTGTTTTGCGGTCCTCCCCACCTCCCGCCGGTGGGACATTAGGTGTCCCACTGCGCCGCAAAATCAGCTTTATTTCAGTGAGCCTCAACATTATAGTGAGCCTCAACATTAAAGTCGCCAATTTTAAACTATTTTGCCGCTGCGAAGCCCGAACGACCGTGTAACTATGGTTATACATGACTGCAATACACACGCGCGCATAGAAGAGGTATATAAGAGAGATTTAGAATAGCGGGAACCAATCTATTAGGTAACAAACGGGGCGACAGAGAGCACGCGCGGGACAAGACAGGCCCACGTGTTAGTGTTCCGCCCATGCGCCCCGCTACTCACCTATCACCCTACCGATAGGGTCCCCCTATTCTAAAGCCCCTCATAGACTAAAGAAAAAGCATGCAGAAAAGAATCAGCACACTTCCCAGTTGTGGCGGATCCTGCTGGTGACCTTGAGCAGCTTTGCTAGGAGCAGCCACTTGCGCAGGTCCCCTCGACGACGCAGCCCCCGGATCTTGAGCACGGCCAGCGCCTCGGCCTCGTTGACGTTCAGCGCCATGACGTAGCCACGAAGACAGCAGCTGCAAACACACCGTCACAGAGACAGAAGCAGACTGAGAAACGGGGTATGGCGCGCACGCTGAGTAAGGGTGAGCACGTGACCTTCGCAGCCAATCAGCGACGAGGACGGGGAGAGGAGGAGAAACGCCCCTCTTTCTTGCGTTCCGAAGCACTCCCAGCTTCCCTTTCTCCCTTCTTTCTCCCGAATCTGACACGCAACTGCGATTGGTAGAAAACCGCTGTGCTCCCTATTCCCACAGCCTGCTTGCTACCTTCGCGCCCGGAATTTTTCTGCGTTGCTGAATTTTCGTGCAAAGCTGCAGCAATTATTTGCATGCATTGCGGCAGCTTTGTGCTGTCTACTACCCCTGTCACACTACCAAATTTAATGTCATTGTAATCGAATGACATTAGCACCTTATGTCATTAATCGACTGCTACACGAGAACATGTAATGTCATTATGGCGAACGGCGATGGTGAATGATATTCGCCATCTAATGAATTACGGGAACTCATTCGGATTCGATCTCGAACCGTATGCGTACTCTGGACACCAGATACGCAGCAGAAACAAGCGATGCAAAAAAATAACTTGCATACTGCCAAACTTAGAAAGTGTATTTATTTAGTTCTGCTAAAAAAAGTTAATGTTGGTGTGAATCTTTTTACACTAGAGGCTGTCGTGGATAGCTATTACCCTCGTTCTGAGCAGCTGCCGAGCGTGAAGCAGCGTCTTTCCCGCGAACGTCGGTTATTTTGGGTGGCCTGTTTCTTGCTAGTTGGCGTGCCATGCTCGTTAAGCTCGAAAGTACTTAAAGACGTAACTGAGCAGTTCACCTTTTGGAAGTCATTTCCATGCTTCGCGCGTGTCCGCGCGCCGCCATGTCAGCCATTTTGTTTGCATGACAGTGTTCTAGAACACTGTAGTTTGCATTTATCGGATTTGTGTTTGACTTTGTACTTGGCTTGGCTTTTTTTGACTAAAGTGGTGCAGAATGGCAGGAAATAATATTTTGAGCTTATAATGCTGCGCACAAATGTTCTCACCTGCTTTTGAAAACACTGCACAACAATTACAAACATCTTTTATGCTCGCTGATATCTTCAAGTTGTACTATTTTTTTCCCTGATCGTCAATACCATCATTTTTGAACTACGTTATTGTTTTTCGTCCAGCGCTGAAAGAGACCGGATGACATTCGATGCATCGCATGCAATTAAGTTCGAATGACATTAAATTTGCTAATGTGACAGGGGTATAACTCCTCGCTGCCGTACCTCAGTTTGGATGGCGCGTCCTCTCGGCAGCTGCAGCTCTCCTTTCTTCCTCAACCGCTTACTTCGAAGCCGATTGAGTGACCGTTCTTTTTTAACGGCAGTAGACCGGCTTCGCAAAGCCCACTGGGCATGCGCGCGTTTACCGGAAACACTCTAGCGCCATCTTGGATATAGCCCGTCGCGGTGTCGTCATCACGGCAACTTTCGTTATTTGGCGCCTTGACTCGAATTAGAACCGTTGGCAGCATCTTTCCGCCGTGTCATTTATAAACGTCAGCTAAACGAATCAGAGGCGTTACTGCAGAGTTGAGAGGAATGCGGTGCTAATCGCAGCTGGCGCAGGGCTGAGAGGGAGTGTAGTTGCTGCATAGAGTCTGGTGACCGCGGCGGCAACGTTGCGCTTCTTACTCGAACCTTCGTGTTTAAATCTTGCAGGGGACGGTGAAAACGTGCTTGGCCGTCACTTTCACGCATTTTGTCAGCAGAACATTTCTATGCATAGCGATGCCCGCCTTTGAGCGCCCTCATACTGTGCTTACATTTCGTGCATCTCGTTTTGCCCTGTTAATTTTCGAGGTCGTGGAAGGAAGCTCCAAAATTTGGGCAAAAGTTTTAATTTCGAGAGCATGTTCCGCTTTGTTCGATTATTGACAAAATAACTGGGCTTTTTTGATTACGTAAATTTCTGTAGCAATGGGTCCGGTGTTTTTCTTGCTGCATAATCACTGGAAGCAACAATGTTATTTTGCGCTGCTTCAGACAGAACAATTTCCCTATAACTGTGCGGAGAAAATTCAGGTTCCGCGAAAATATTTCGTTTTGTCTCTTCGCGTAAATAAACACCCAATTTTGCGAAATCCCAAAAAGGATGTTTTCCACGTTTAGTCATATATGATTTTATATATGGTGGTATTAGCGATATGTGATAGATATAGAGGAGAAAAATAGCTACCACAGCTATTGTAGACGACAAAGGCGGAAATACCAGCGCAGCCCACATGGATGAGATCTGCACTGGGGTGGCCAGAAAAGATAAGGAAGTATAGGTCAGGCGTGCTTGAATAGGAACCTCTATCTCCAGGTGGTAGCTAAGAAGCCGGGAAGCGATAAAGAGAAAGAGGGGAATGTAAATCCCAGAAAGGAGGTCATGTTCAGAGCAAGCAGGAGAATAGGGCAAAAGTTTTTCCCGGAAGGACAATGAACGCGATGCTGAGAGAGACGAAAAGCAAACTGTCAGGGAATGTGGCAGGGCGTTATCTGGGAACGGTAGCGGCGTGACTCAGTGGTGTCCTCAACGGTGACGCCGCATATTTGGTGGAAAGATAAGCTGTGGGAGTTGACGATATCTGCAGTCGGATACAACTGAAGAACGCTGCGGCTTTTCCCATCAAAGGATCTCCTTTTAGCCAATGGCGCCGGCCGATTCTCGTCGCCCTGTTAGGATGACAGTGCAGGGAACAGCGCCACAATGAAGAGAGGGGTCTACCTCCGACCAGAGAGGGAAGGGATTGTCCTCTTTCATCTACCACTCCCTGCTTTGTCACACCAGCAGGGTCGTGAGAATCTGCCGACGACATTGACTGGAAGGGGGTCCTTTGACAGGGAAAAGATACTGCGTTCTTCATTTGTATCCGACTGTACTCGTGCAGTGGTTGCGGCGGGGGTGAATGAAGTCCAGAACGGTGACACTGCACGCGTGGTGTAAAGATTAGCTGAGTGAGTCGACGATATAAGGGCACTAGCACAGCGGATGCATATCGTCGTGTGCACAGCATCAAAAGTGCTCGGACGGAATGGACCGAGGTCGCCGGGAACGGAGGCGCAATGCGGGCATCAGTGCATGCTCACGAATGCCCCCGCCTTCAAGTACATTCGAGAAATGTGGTCTTTTTCTGTGCAAGGGCGTCGAGAAGCCCCATGTTAACTAAAGCCAGCTTGCACTGATAAAAAAAAAAATCCATGCGATGTAAAAGAACGCTCACAAGAATTAACGCCAACACTACCTCCTTTAAAACAAAAAAAAATCAATTGAAAGCGTTTTTTTGTTTCCTTACAGGCGGACGCAGACAAAAGCAAGAGTTTGCGGTGAAAACTGTCCAATAAGAATGACCTTCCACCAAGAGTGAAATCTTGTGCGGGGTAAAAACATTTCAAAAGGAGGGAATAAAGGAACACTAAAAGTAAATACTTTCGCGTGATCTAAGCTCGATCCAGGATAGCTGTTTTAGCCTTCGTTGCTCAGACTTGAGGTTCCGGGCACATATACTTTTCGGATGACGACGACCGTTAAGCGCTTGAATGGCAACCCTTTACCGATCATTTACAATTCACATGGTATGGACGGATGGATAGTAGCGCCCCCATTGAAACGGGGTGGTGGCAGTTGCCACCATGCTCAGCTTTTCTTTCTTTATTTTTGTTCAACTGCGTTGTTAATTCTCATTAAGATTCGCCATCTTCTTTCACTACGGTTTCCTACACTTCTAACCTTATGTCACATCTCTGCTTTTCACCCACCAATCCTCCAATCGCTTTTTGCTAACTTCCCGTGATTCGAATGATGCCCAGCCCATATCTCCTTGTACAGCCTCCTTTGTGGTTTTGCCGTGGGCACCTAGTGCTAATCTTCCAACAGCTCTGTGATTTACGTCTAATCTCGACTGAACTTCTGCCCTTAATCACAGAACCGCATTTCCGAAAGTAAGCCTCGGCACCATTATTAATTTTCAAATACTTCTCAGTACTTCATATTTGTTGTACCCCCATAATACCCTATGTTCCATTATCCCGGCGTCTCTTCCTTTTGCCCTAATAGACTGTTCATGCTCCGAGGTATTTGCATTCGGCTACCCTGGGTATTTCGTTGCCTTGTATTGTAAGCGCCTGATGAGTTGTATCGTTGAAAATCATCCCACCTGACTTAGTTGCGCTAAAATTGAAACCTAGAGCGTCTCCTTCGTCTCCACAACAATTAACCAAAGTTTGTAAATCTTCCTGGCTATCTGCTAACAGTACGATATAGCAGGTTGAGGCCGACATCCACCACCTGCTAGGGGTTTGCCCGGCGTTGAAGCCGACAAGAATTTGGCACCTGGCGGCAGCGGGTCTTTCGCCCGACAATAGTGCTTCATACACCGCTTGGACACAAGGACCTCATCATCGTCCACTGCTCGATTCCATTAGATCGGCGAACATTTGCACATTTATTTAGGCATCTTCATCTATCATTACATACCGTTTTATGCCCTGAGGCAATCAACATCGCATTAAAAAAAAAGTAACAGTACGGTATAGAAGCACTCAAGGACGCACTCTGCCGAGGAGAGAACGCATCCTCAGGAAGACACAGTAGCGCGCGTTTCTGAGCGAAGCTATTTTGCATGCGAGTGGAACTTCTCACCACGAAATGCACGCATAAATTCCGGGTACGAAGGTGAAAACTATAGGCCGAGGTAATCGGGGAAATAACAGACTTCTACTAAGGGCAGTTGCGTGTCAGGTTCGGGAGAAGGAAGGGAGAAAGGGAAGCTGGGAATGCTTCAGAGCTCAAGAAAGAGGGGCGTTTCTCCTCCTCTCCCCATCCTCGTCGCTGATTGGTTGCGAAGGTCACGTGCTCACCCTTACTCCGCGTGCGCGCCAAACCCAGTCGCTCAGTCTGCTCCTGTCTCTGTGACGGTGTGTTTGCAGGTGCTGTCTTCGTGGCTACGTCATGGCGCTGAACGTCAACGAGGCCGAGGCGCTGGCCGTGCTCAAGATCCGGGGGCTGCGTCGTCGAGGGGACCTGCGCAAGTGGCTGCTCCTAGCAAAGCTGCTCAAGGTCACCAGCAGGATACGGCACAACTGGGAAGTGTGCTGATTCTTTTTTATCCTCTTTTTTTATTATACTTGTGTAGTCACTCGTTTATGCGGGCATTCGTATTGCAGTCACACAGGCTGGAAAAATTTTAAAATTTGCTTCCCTTATCTTGAGGGCCGCTGCTTGGTACTTGGGTTGCATGTAGGTTATTCTGTACCTCATGTTCTGGCTTTTCACGCCGCTATAATGGTAAAATCTACAGCAGGTTCAGCTCCGGAGTGGAGTCTCAGCTGTGGAGGAAGTTAACGCAACAGTTCGGATGTCCCTATTATAGTTGAAGTTTAAAAAGAAAATGAAAAGACGGAAGCCCTTCTCAACAACGAATACCCGAATGACTGCTATCTATCTACTCACCATTAGTTTTAACAACCGTAGACTTTGAGTGTACGCGCACGCGCTACCCCACAGCCTTGTTTATATTTGATGCTTTTTACGGTAAAGAAGAGCTGTCCGTCTTTCTGGTTAACTGTTTACTAAAAGGCGAAGCTGGTGTCATTCACCATGGCACCTGAATATTCCCCGCCGCGATTTCTTGCGTTGCACCCCTGCCTGATGCTAGACATATTCCACGTGCAAAGTGACACTAGGAAAAGATTAAGCGCAGGTACTCCATTGCGTTCGATGACCTCCACCACTGGGCATTTTCGCGATTGATGACAGCGAACAAAAGCGGAAAAAATTTGCAGGACGGAAGAAGACAACAAACCCCGTACACTACCACTGGGAATCAACGTGATTACCACTTAGAAGACATAGAAACGCTCCCTCGCGCATGCGCAGTTCTCTTCGCTAGCTGCTACTGATTACAAGTAAGTAGAAACTTTGCTCATAAACCTGTCTTTTTGACCCTTTGTTTGTTCCCTACACTCACGCACGGTTTAAAAGCGAGACGCTATGCTGGGGTGTAGTGCAGAAAATCAACTTGTGCCTATATGTTCGTTCTTCGTACATGCTCAGGGCTCACGAAGACTGTTTTAGAGGCGTCCTTGCATAACCCCGCCTGCACTGTGCCATAATGTGGAGTGCTGAATTCATATCAAAACGAGATTTTTACAGAAAATGGAAAAACCGGTTCTGGCCTCTTAGCTTGCTTTTGTTTCATATCGGAGTAGCTTTTCCGCACGATTAACGTGCAGCCTCATAGTAGCGGTCATCACGGGCGCATAGCGATGCGCTCATAGCAGATCTCGAGATAACATCGGTACGTTCACACACCGTCCCTATGTAAAGAGTGCCCTTGCAACCCCCACCCCCAATCTTAATCCGGGAGCTGAATAGACGAAGATGCTTGGGATTAGACCCGTACCTCTTTGCATGACACACTATAAAGTATTTTTTTCCGTCTACCTTTATTGCATGCTTGTTCTTTTTAACCATACCTGATTTCAACACCGCCAGTTCAATGGGAGAGTGGCACTGGGCATGTGCCGCTCTCCAGTATCCACTACTCCTCTCAGCTCACTCCCACTCAGTTGACTACCGTGGAAGGTAATTCCACGGTAGTCAACCGCCGGATCGTTCCCACCGGCCGCGGTGGCTCAGTGGATTTGGGTGCTCGGCTCCGAGTTAGCGAGCTAGGTTGATAAGCAGAAATAAACTGGCGTTTGTGGTGACACGGAAACTGCGCAGCTCCCTTGCCGGAGGTTACTTGGAGGGGAGGTGGTTATTACTTCATGGGCATTTAGTTGCTGCCTTAGACACTTCCTGGAGCATATCTGGTGTCTTTCATTTGGGAAGGTGTATAACACCGAAGGAAGCAGCAAATGCAGATTACGTGAAGCAGACGAGAGATAGGCATTCCATCACTCGTCACCCCCGCGCAAGAATTTTTGAGCTAGCATCAATAACAACGAAGTTATACACGATTAAAAAATTACGCTGCTCCTCTCTCCCCTCAACTCGAACACGCGGGGCACCATAATAAAAATAAAGAAAACAACTCTGGGACTGGGCCCCGCCCATGATTACGGCATTCGCTGCCGTTCGGTTTGCAACTTCCGGTTGTCCCACCCTGCAGCAGCCGGTCTCTCTTCGCCTTCCTGCATTGCGGCGCGTGTGGGATTTCTTTGCTTACCACTGCGACAAAGGCACTGCGAGTAGCTCTCGACAGAAACAGGCGGCAGGGGCAAATTGAAACCATATGCGCGAAGGCAATGCCCTGACTCGCGCTTGTCCGAGTGGGTCGCGCGGCGGCACAAGCAGACGATTTTCACGGCTACCGGAAATGTGCCCGTGACGTCGTGGCTTCAGCGAATGACAGCATGTCACGGGACTAGTGACGTCTATTTTCACGATTTTAGGTTCAAAATCGGTCACTACGAAGACACCAATCGGCCCGCGAATTTCAAAAACTGCGGTTTTTAAAAATTCATAGTAAATTGCCGGCTCAGTTCCGAAGACTTACATTTGGTGTGAATGCTTCTTGGCATCATTTCTAAGAATTGAAAACATCTACAAGCGACTTTTAATCTGTTGCATTGTCCCTTTAACGGAAAAACGGCTGAGAAGGAAGAGGGCGAAATTCAAAATTTTCGCGCGGGGAATGTGCCTTTCGAACTCACGGCCAACCGCGCTTTTCCCTGTGAGCCGTTGACAGGGAGCAGCAAGTTCGATCGGGCGCAGTCTTGTGCTCCTTCGGGACTTCACGCCATTCCTTTTCCAAACGGGCTTAGACGTCATCGGAACAAGCCGCCGTTTTGAGGTCTGCTTAGACGCTAGGCGAATTCGAATCTTTGCGTATCCAGCGCATCGTTGTTAAACTTTAACAAAACTTTTTGTGCTAGCCGCGATAGAAGAAAGGAATCAGCTTCCCCACTTAGTTGTCATTTAGGATAGTTCCGTGAAGTTTTGGAAACGCCTTGTATGATGGTTGGTTCTGTTTAATCACAGCTTCCTTCTCATTTACGCTGCAGTTGTCTCTTTGCGTGTTTTTGATTAATAATTAGCTCTGTTTGGCCACCTATCAGTGTAACTTCTTGTGTACTGCTCTCCCCCCCCCCCCCCCTTTCATTATATAATGCCCCACCAGGGGCCTTTAAAGGGCAACTGAATAGATTTTAGACATCGATGAGCCTGAAATGGTCGAATGTGTGAAACCTGTGGGTAAAGCATGCGAAGTCCTTTTGGGCTAGCTTTTGAAATGGTGACGTAATCGCCGATTAAAATCGCTACTGCCTTCTAGCTTCTCCGCAGTGCACAACACCAAGTGGGGGGCGTCTGATGACGTCATCGAAGGTATCGGTACATTTCCAACGCATAGACACCTGCTTTGATAGAAAAAAAAAACCAACGCTACAGACGGCAAAGGCCGCCGAGCGTCGTTTGGCAGCATCTAACGGTGCACGGCAGGGTGTGGCTGACGGCAGCGGTAATTTGAAATCATAGCTTCCGTGACGTCACACTGAACTTCCCCTCACTCCTGCGGTGCTTTGAGAAGAAGCGCAAAACTCAATCGCTGATTACGTCATTATTTTAAATGCTAGTGCAATAACACTTGGTATGCCTCACCTACAGCCTGTATAGATTTGAATCCTTGAATATTGCGAAATTCTCAAAAAGTGATGCAGTTGCCCTTTAAGTGCCAGATAAATTATTATGCTGATGGTGGTGAATTATTCCTAAGGCTATATATTGTCCTGGGGTATTAAACCGGCATAACAGCCAGCCCAGCTAACAGGGAAGGCTTGTTTTTATGCTGAGGCTCTGGTCAGCAGGATGTTCCAGCTGGCCGCAGGGGTACTACTTTTTGGCGTGCTCTGTCCAGTGGGTGTAGCCCTCGGAATAAACGATTATGGGGGAAAAAAGGGAAGCAGTGTAACCTCCGTCCACTAATGGTGTGGTGATTCACAAAAGGATCACCCGCCGTCGGCAAATACGCCTGGGCCGCTTGCGTCAGGTACAACACAAGGTGAGATTGGCCATCATAGCGGGCAGAGGATGTGCGGACACATGAAATAATTGTTAGATCTCGTCTTTTAGCAGTGATGTCTCACAGGCCGTTTTTGTTCGGGCCAGGCTTTCTGCACTTGCATTCACAGGACGTGCAATAAATCGTGCTTGCTGGGACCGCAACTTGCATTACGTCGTCCTGGATACCAACACAGCCGACTGCGTTCGAGAGTCGTCGCAAAGTTTGCAACAACGGGTCGTCAGCAGACGCATGCAGGTACGTGGAGCTTCATAACTTCTCCTTCGATCACTCTAGTCGTTTTTTTCTCTTGTTTTTCGCGACCAAAGAAAGAGGAATGCGTTTAGCCCACGGTGTGTGGTTCAGTCTCGTGGGAATCGCAGCGGAAAATGCATTTCTTTACGGGAGAAAATGTCCCACTTGAAGCGCTCTTACGCGAAGGTACCTGGAAGAAGTACTGTTTTATGTGTTCGCTTTTCATGTTCAGTGAACTTGACTTCTAAATTATGTTTTCTGTAATTCTCCTGCGAATCTCCCTCCACCGTAGCTTCTCTTAGTACATATTACCTCTTAAACTTCCATTGCTATCATACCCGAAACTTATTGGTGTTTCACCACTGTTGCCACATGGAGCCTCTTCGTAAAGCTGCCCTTGCGTTTATTTTAACGCCCCCCATTTCATCGTCAGAGACACAAAAGCTGTTCGATATATTTCGTTTTGTTAATAGCTGCATGGTCGCGGCTATGCGACCTTTCTCAATTAAGAGCATGCACATGTATAGCATTAAACCCGACGCATTCGTCTCTCATTTTTAATTTCAGACCTCGCACCCGAGTTTCTGTCAAGAAATCTCAACTGTCGGTAATAGTTTTGGTGCCTGGTTAATGTACCATTGAGTAAATGTTGCACATGTTACACTCATCAAAAATATTCTATGCAGGTGACATCGCCAGCGACAGCACTTTCCGAACCACAAAGTTCCTGCTTTTCCCAGCTCACGGTGCCTACGAGGTGTTGTAATTTCTACCGTGTTCGCTCGACGATGCTAAAATTTATTTCATTTCATTCATGTTTCCCTTAAGGGCCCGAAGGCGTTACATAGGGAGGGGGGGGGGGGGGCATTACATATCGCTGATGAGCAGGCATATATTGACTCTTGTTTTTCGGAATTCGCTTCCGTCTAGCATTGCGACTATCGCTGAAACATCATCATTTCAAACAGCTCTTTTGTCCTATTTAGAAAATTCTAACATATGTTGATGTGCGTTCTTCTTATTTTTTTATCACTGTGTGATTCACTTCTTTTTTTTTTCTCTTTGGTTGCTCCAGTGTGCGTGTGTCGGCCGTAACGTTCCGCAAAATGTTAGATGCTGTGTTTAGTAACTTTCGAAGGCGGGATTTTTCTTGTTTTTTTTTTGCGGGGTTTGCTACATGTGCATTTTTTCAAATACCTGTTCCTAGCCTTTTTTTCCTTTCTCTTATTAACTTGTACCTGCCTTCTTAACTTGCTTACTTCTGTTTTCAGCCGTTTGTATTCTGTGTTGTATATTTGTTGTTTTCTTTGATGAATCCCCCCCTATGGCCCGCAATGGGCCCTTAGGGTATTGAAATAAATAAATAAAAATAAATAGAACACCTCAAGAAAACAGCGTAAAATGCCCCGCAAATGAAGCCTTCAAACCGCAGTGTCCGCGCTAAACGAACTTCTTGCGGCAATGGCGTGCCACTGCACGTGGCCGTCACGTGGAAGGCCGCTGACGATGACGTCATCATGCTAGGTCTGTGCTGTTGGCTGGAGGGCCTTCCTTGGGGAGCACTTGCCGCTGTGTTCTTGAATATCCGATGGCATATTTCGCGTGATTTTGTGTGTCTTATACTTTCGCGTACTGGTGGTGCATTTCTGTCGCATCTGTGATCCTCTCAGCGCGCACTTAATTGTTTGTTAAGCACTTGCTCGAATTCACGTAGTTTTGCGCACCCTGAATGCCTGTGAGGCAATGAGACACCAGGACTACTCTTACGCACCATGCCTCACCTGTCGTACTAAAGTCAATAAGAATGGTAAATTGACGTTTCCTTGCTCTGGCCTATCGTTGGTGGTGGTGCCTTTGGCTGCGTGGCGGTGGCACGTGTCCGCGATTAAGCCGCCGCGGTGGCTCAGCGGTTACGGTGCTCGGCTGCTGTCCTGAAAGACGCGGGTTCGATCCCGGCCGCGGCGGCTAGAATTTCTTTGGAGGAGAAATTCTAGAGGCCCGTGTACTGTGCGATGTCAGTGCACGTTAAAGAACCCCAGGTGGTCCAAATTTCCGGAGCCCTCCACTACGGCGCCTCTCATAGCCTTAGTCGCTTTGGGACGTTAAACCCCATAAACCAACCAACCACGTGTCCGCGACTTCCTGTCCAAGCATTCCTGGCAGCACTTGAGGAAGTTGGTAGCGACTTATGTTCTTGCTATACGCTCATAAGGCAATGGATTAGAAATTGATTTTTTTCTTTCACCGAAGTAGGAGAAACCCAGGCAGCCACATAAGCATGAAACGGTACACACGAACGCATTGATGTGTGTTTTCTCATGCTTTTGTACACCTTGCAGTGGTTGAATGCAGAACCAAACAGCCTATCACAAAGCTTTACTTGATTGTGCGCAGTGGCCGCTCTCGCACACTTATTTTCGGACAATGCTTCGACATTAGCGCGTGAGCGGCGCGAACTTGATAACTTTTGTATTTTGTAAATAGTGTACAAAGCTCTCCCCTGTCCTTTCTTGCTGTCGCTCCCCTCTATACTTCTCCTCACTATCCTCTCCCTTTCATTTCCGCCGGCTGCAGCTCGGGTGCTTAGATATTAGACAGCAGTTGCCGAGGCCGGCAACACTCTTTTGCTTCACTTTTTTTATTTTTAAAAATAAACCACAACTACTACTACCAATGTGCACGCACGCTAATCAACGACCAGCGTATGTTGCACCTCTCTTGTACCACTTTTTGCGATAGTTTCGTGTGACCTTTTTTTTCAGCCTGCTTCACTTACGGACACCCCCCCTTTCCTTCGTGCTAGCTGCCTTGCGTGGTCGGCAAACGGTGGTTCGGCTTTTGACGGCTGCTTCATTGATTTCGTGTAGATCCCAAGCGCGATGCCGCTGCGTGTTTATGAAGGTTGCCCTTTTTTTCTGGATCGTCTTATGTTCTTGTCTCTTGCTCACGTGCGGCTGCAGGACTACCGTTCAACATGCAAGGACTGTCACTCTATAGAGGGAGTGCCTCCAGCGCAGAGACGGGTTCCGGCTGCCGACTGTGGAGCTGCAATGTGCCCACCATAAGCGACGCTGCGTCGGCTGATCTGACCGACCGGACAAGATGACAGCGCCACTCTACTGTGGCTCTACTACTCGTAGAAGCGTCATTACTTCGTGGTACAAGTATCGTCGTCACCGATGCACTCAACGTCGGGCCGGCGGTCGCCCAGGAACATCGTGCTAGGACGTGTTGGCGCTTGCGCCGACTGGTCCCTGTTTTCTGCCCTATGCATTTTCTCGGGAAGACAATAAATGTTATTTGCTCAAGTCTAGGCTCGCCTTTGTTTGCTCCATTTCGATGACTCTAGAGAGGTCATTCCGAGGGATTGCGGTGTTCCTCAGCATGCCTTGGCATTTTAGCCAAACATAGAACAACCCCCAAGCAGCTAGGGAAGTAGTGTTTCAGAATGCATGACTGCCAAGTTTTCTGATCTTATATCAAAATTGCATATTTTGTTGCGGAAGCAACACTACGCTAGTCGCCGAGCAGCTGACGTCGCACGGTGCACAGGTGGCGTGCCGCCACCGTCGCTGCGCGGGTGACTCAGAGGTGCCGCTACCGCGTTCGCCAGTTGCGCAGTAGCGGCGCATAGCTACGTGCCAGGGCCGCTGCCGCGCGCTCCCCCTCGCCTCTCTCTTCTCCAATGCGCAGTGGCAGCGCATACCTAGCGTGCTAGGGCCACTGGCACGCCAGCTGTGCGTAGTGACGTCACTTGCTCCTCGCGCAGTATGGCCTTTCCTCGGCTCCGCGAAGCTGCTCGGCGACTAGCGTAGTGTTGCTTCCGCAACAAAATATGCAATTTTGATATAAGATCAGAAAACTTTGATATAAAATCAGAAACACAAATTTTAAAATTTGCGTCCCTTATCTTGAGGGCCACTGGTTAGTATTTGGGTTGCATGTAGGTTATTCTGTACCTCACGTTCTAGCTTTTCGCGCCGCTATAATGGTAACATACACATCAGTTAGAGCTCCGGAGTGGAGTCTCAGGTGTGGAGGAAGTTAACACAGCAGTTTCGATGTCCCAATTATAATTGGAATTTATAAAGAAAATGAAAATACGAAAGCCCTTCTCAAGAACGAATACGCGAATGACTCCTATCTACTCACCATCCGTTTTAGCAACCGTATACTTGTAGTTTACGTGCACGCGCTGAACAACAGCCTTGTTTATGTTTGATGCTTTTTACGGCAAAGAACAGCTGTCCGTCTTTCTGGTTAACTATGTACTAAGGCGAAGCCGGTGCCATTGACCATGCCACCTGAATATTCCCCGCCGCAGTTTCTTGCGTTGCACCCCTGCCTGATGCTTCAGATATTCCACGTGCAAAGTGGCGCTAAGTAAAGATTAAGTGCAGGTACTCCTTTGCGTTCGATGACCTCGACTACTGGGCATTTTCGCCGATTGATGACAGCGAACAAAGGCGGAAAAAATTCGCAGGACGGAAGAAGAAAACAAACCCTGTACACTACCACTGGGAATCAACCTGATTACCACTTAGAAGATAGAGAAACGGTCCATCGCGCATGCGCAGTTCTCTTCGGTAGCTGCTACTGATTACAAGTGACTAGAAACCTGTCTTTTTGACCCTTTGTTTGTTCCCTTCCAACACGCACGGTTTCAAAGCGAGACGCTATGCTGGGATGTAGCGGAGAAAATCAACTTGTGCCTATGTGTTCGTTCCTGCTCAGGGCTCGACAAGACCGTTTTAGAGGCGTCCTTGCATAACCTCGCCTGCACTGTGCCATAATGCGGAGTCCTGAATTCATATGAAAGCGACATTTTACAAAAAATGGAAAAACCGGTTCTGGCCTCTTGGCTTGCTTATTTTATTTCATATCGGAGTAGCTTTTCCGCGGGATTAACGTGCAGCCTCATAGTAGCAATCATCACGGGCGCATAGAGATGCGCTCATAGCAGATCTCGCGATAACATCGGTACGTTCACACACCGTCCCTACGTGCGGGGGAGGGGTGCGACTGCTTCACTTGCAGCCCCCCCCTCCACCCCCAATCCTAATCCGGGGGCCGAATAGACGAAGATGCTTGGGATTAGACTTCCATACCTCTTTGCATCACACACTATAAAGTATTTTTTCCATTCACCTTTATTGCATGCTTGTGCTTTTTAACCATACTTGATCTCAACACCACCAGTTCAACGGGAGAGTGGCTCCCGGCATGTGCCGCACGGAAACAGCACAGCTCTCTTGCAGACAGTTACTTGGAGGGGAGGTGGTTATTACTTCATGGGCATTTAGTTGCTGCCTTAGACACTTCCTGGAGCATCAGTGATGTATTTCATTTGGGAAGTTGTAAAACACCGAAGGAAGCAGCAAATGCAGATATATGAGCAGCTCTAGCCTTAAAGGGACTGTGCAATAAGTTAGTTGAGATTACGTAAAGCAGACGAGAGATAGGCCTTCCATCACTCGTCACCCCGGCGCAAGAATTTTTGAGCTAGCATCAATGACAACGAAGTTAGAGACGATTAAAAATTACGCTCCTACTCTCCCCCCTCAACTCGAACACGCGGGGCACCGCAATAAAAATAAAGAAAACAACCCTGGGACTGGACCCCGCCCATGATTACGTCATTCGCTGCCGTTCGGTTTGCGACTTCCGGTTGTCGCACCCTGCAACAGCACCTCTCCGGTCCCTCTCCACCTTCCTGGATTGAGGCGCGTGTCGGATTTCTTTGCTTGCCACTGCGACAAAGGCACTGCGAGAGGCTCCCGACAGAAAGAGGCGGCAAGGGTAAATTAAAACCATTTTGCGCGAAGGCAAAGCCTAGCTGGCTCTCGCTAGCCCGAGGGGGTCGCGCGGCGGCACGAGCAGTCGATTTTCACGGCTGCCGGAAGTGTGCCCGTGACGTCGTGGCGCCGTGGCTCCAGCGAATGACAGCGTGTGGTGACCTGCCGTCGTCACGGGACTAGTGAAGTCTATTTTCCCGATTTTAGTTTCAAAATCGGTCACTACGAAGACACCAATCGGCCCGCGAATTTCAAAAACCGCGGTTTTTTAAAATTCATAGTAAATTGCTGGCTCAGTTTCGAAGACTCATACCTGGTGCGAATGCTTATTAGCATCATTTATAAGCATTGAAAAAATTTACAAGTGACTTTTAATCTGTTGCATAGTCTCTTTAATGCAAAAGCGCCTTCCGCGCTCAGAAGGACGAGGGCGAAATTCAAAATTTTCGCGCGGGAAATGTGCCTTTGCCCAGTGAGCCGTTGACAGGGGGCAGCTAAGTTCGATCGGGCGCAGCCTTGCGCTTCTTAGAGATTTCGCGCCATTCCTTTTCCAAACGTGCTTAGACGTCATCGGAACAAGCCGCCGTTTGAGGTCTGCATGGGTTATGTGCGTCAACATGGGTTATATGCGTCAAACATTTTTTGCTTGGCTGACGTCACCTGAAGCCCGGACGGGCGGCCTGCGCTATCGCTGCTTGTTTTGCTTCGCTCCGCGACCTCACGGAATGCCGCGTTGGAACCAAAACGCACTGACACAAAGCGCAGGGCGGAGCGAACTACGTCACAGGCGCTCACAGACGATGTGTTACAGTGTGAAGCTGCCTACCAGGGTGACTTTTTCTCGCTTCGTAACGCGTGGAAAAAAAATTTTTTTCTTGGCTGGACTATTTGGAAGATGATCTCCAATTCTGCTAATACAACATATCCCCTAAAATCAGAATTAAAAATGTTAATTAACGTATTCAATTAATGAGTGAACTAATGAAAGTAATTTGCCTCTTACCTGGCGTCGCCGTAGCCCTCAGTATAGCCTCAGGGTTAAAATAAATCTAAAGGAACCGTTCTTTTAAAATTTTGGCCCTTCTAAAAAAAAAAAAACACCCGGTATGCCTGCGTACGTACGATCGGGGGCAAAAGTAATCAATTCCCCCTCCAAGTTCCGACCCGTTCCACTTTGCATATAGGGGCGCCACTTGACATCCAAACGAGCCCCCAGCGCCGGTCTCGACACCCATAGAGTTCCTTACTATTACCTGGAGGGAAACCTGGCGCCCCGTCTATGGGAGTTTGCGTGGAGCTTCCTCAAGACCACTTCAGCCATAGGAACATGAAGTATCCGATGCGGACATAAGCGGCCAACTATAAGCGCAGAACGAACGGTTGAAAACGGAGGACAATGAAGAGTTAGTCACCAAATGAAGCAAGGGAATTTCAAAGTACACTTCCTGAAAATAACATTTATTTCCCTCAAGGGAAAACACGTATACAGCAGAAAACAAGCGCAATCCGTACGGCGAAGGCACCAGGGCCATATAGTTCCTAGGTGACCGCCAACCTCGACGACCGCCGCATCGATGACAACGATACTTGAATCCCGAAATGGCACTTGCACGGATTAGACCATTCGCTCCCTTTGGCTGGGATATGCAGCTGATGGGAATGTCCGGTCGCCACAGGTGCTAGTTCAGCCACTGCACAGCGCAACAGCCATCGTGTCCAGTCGTTGTGACCAGGCAACGAGGCCTCGCCAGCGTTGGCCACTTTTGCAAGCATAGTACCGGAACAGCGGCTGGAACACGTCCTGCTGGCTCGATCCACTGGACCTGCGGTCCCTTGCGTAGTTACTTGTGGGCATCTGCACCCGGACCCTGCAGCCACATACAAGAGGGAGACACGAGCGTGAGGCTCTTCAGAAAAACCGGGCACAATTTAATCTCGCACCGGCATTACATTTGGCGTTTTCATGCAAATACTCAGGCGGTCGAAAAGAGACGAAGAGGTGATTGCTGACCGTGCTATGCAGCGGCCATGGAGGATACCGAAGGGCGCATGCAAAGTTGATTGTAAAGGACGCAGTGAAATACCGTGAAAGGCTGCGCGTGCTAGGAAGAGCGGACACACAGACGAAGCAAAGCACCGTACGATCATGTATGACTAGCGGACGTACGCTTTAGCAATGCCTAGTGCTGTGATAATATTTCCTGTGCCCCGCCTCGGTGGCCCAGTGGTTACGGCGCTCGGCTGCTGGAGCGAAAGACACGGGTTTTTCGATAGAGGCGAAATTCTAGGGGCCCGTGTATTGTGCGATGTCAGTGCATGTTAAGAACCCCAGGGGGTCGAAATTTCCGGAGCCCTTCACTACGGCGTCCCTCATAGCCTGAGTCGCTTTTGGACGTTAAACCCCAATAAACCAGTTTTTTGTCGTCTTCTTTATTGCGTTTTCTGAGTAACAAGGGCATAGATCGCTACAAATCGGCTCAACAGCTGCCATGATTGCGTGAACGAGAAGTAGCGTGGCGGTGCGTGCCAATAGTAAGGCACAGCACAGAAACGTCGTTTTCCTATCGTATTTCGGTACTTCTATAATTCGAACCGCATAACGATGAATCCCATGTGGAGAGGAGCATATATACAGCAGAAATACACCATTAGTTGGCCCTAACATACAAAAATAATGTCATATCTAAAGTCGGATACAGCTTAAAAATAGCGTGTAGAATGGATCTCAAATCAAGCTCTCCAACCAAAGGCATGGATGTATTTTCGTGGCGTCATGATCAGCAGCCTTGCAGCTGCAGTGCCACGCCAGCAGTTAAAAGGCGGCTGACCGCGGCGACAGTGGTTTGAAGGATTCCGTCGAGGGGAAGTGCCGCTGTCTACTTCAGCTGGATCCGGCTATACATAACGAACTAATAGCACCATTGGGGCACTATCCGCATGCACCAGCACACACATGTTGGAGAAGTACAGCCATTTCGGGATCGTCGGCAAAAACCATGCATTTTCAGCGACTCAATGTTGGCGATACGTAACTAAACGTTGGGAAGAATCTCCCCACAAGCAGCACGGATGCTGCAGAATTCTCAGCTGACACGGCGCATTCTTGTAATCTGGACGCCTGCTCATGCCTCCGTTGGTAATGAGACGACTCATAACCTAGCTCGAGAACTGTCCCGCCGAGCTGGGTCGTGCAGCCCGCCCGATTTCCTTACAGAGACAACCTGTAGCCCGGAAGGCTTGCAAGTCACACATTCCCCCCAGAAGATAAAACGCTCTCCAAACAACAGTCCGAAGTCTGGCGTAAACTTCAATTTAAAACCTACCCAAATCCCCAATTGTGTAGCTTCTATTCGGATGGACTCTACTCGGACAAAAGCAAAAATGGGACAGTAAAGCCGATCTAGATCGCGTGATTTAGAACTGCCCGCAGTCGCTACCCGCAGGTCACTTCATTACGTATGTTCAGACCCGACCCGAGGACAGAGATCAAGTTCCACCAGAAATAAACCGAGAAGATTTTGTGCATCGCATAGTCAAATGCGGGCCGTTTAGATAAACGCGCTGGTTATACATTATATATTAAGGTGCACCACGTGAATGCCATGGTGAGACACCAACAAAAACTGCGTATGACAACAATGAAAAGCGGTACAATGTACTAACATAAACCGCTGTAAGTAGTTCGCGTAGTGCAAGATTGAAGTGGAAGACACTGCGTGTGAAAGAAGCTAATTGTGGAAACACCACCAATTCTAGGTGACTACGTGTAACAGCCCTTGGCAGAATGGCTTCTGATCCTTCTGTGAGGTGTTTTAAGGCTTTAAGTAAGGCCTCCTTTAAAATGAATATTACCCCCAGTCCCTCCTCTCCGCTCACACATATTCTTTATCATCGCGCATAAGCAGTGCAAAAACGACAGGTGCCATCCAAGGAGAAATCAAGTTTTATCTAAGTGTGGTGACGATGCATTGCTGCAGTCTTTAGCTCTGCCACGCCGATACCTCCTGGACTCAGCCCGCACTGTCGGAGCTTCCTCCCTTCCCTTACGGCGCGGTTCAGGTGTCCACCGAGATATGCGAGACAGATAGTGCGCATTTTCTTTCCTCAAAAACCAATTTTTTTAATTTTCATGTCCGTGGCCTGTCAAGACCATCAAAATGCGTATGCCCCTCGAGGCTGATTGTGGACACGACTGCTCGCGCGTTCTTTTAGCACAAAGTGAAAAAATCTTCGCGGCGCCAACAAGAAAAAAAAAATATTACCGAAGACAGTTGGGAAACTATAAAAGTGTGCTTGACGAAAGCCTTGTGGTCAACCCACTAACGCTTCCCCGAACCGCTTGGCGCATCGCGGGCTTCCCGCACGTGCGGTTTTTATTGCCTTTCGCGACTGCGGTCGCTATTTTTATCGTAGTGTTTCGCGGCGCCGCCGTCACCCGTTCGGCGTTCATAGTGTTCATTGGCGTTTGCGTTGACGTTTTACACTCCGATCATTTTAAGAAAAGGAATTGCGCAAACTGGCTCGCTGGGTAAGTGGACGCCTTAATCGCGTTGTTGTGTTGTTGATGCTGCCGTATGAGCCGTTGCCTAGCAACTGTCGCGGTGGACGCCCGAACCGCACCGTACAAGGAAGGGAGGAAGTGGGAGTGAAAGAAGAAAGACAAAGAGGGGCCGTGGTGAAGAAAATGAAAATTGTATTCGAGGAAAGGAAATTACACAGTAACTGTCTCGCATATCTCGGTGGACACCCGTGATCCATTTGTAGAGGAAGGGAGGAAGTGGGAGTGAAAGAAGAAACAGAACGAGGGGCCGTAATGAATAAAATGAATTTGAGGAAAGGAAATGACGGAGGAGGTTGCGCTCTGCACGGAGGACCAGCCACAGTTGGCATGATTCCAGCGCACGGCGGACCCCGCGAGCATGGAAGGACACCGCGAGAAAGAGAGAGAGAGAGAAAACTTTAGTTAAAGAGGAATTCGGGGCACGCCCCAGGGTCCCCGCACGACCCCACTGCACTCAAGTGTTTATGTTCCTAAGGTCCACAACACTGGCAACCCGGACGGTGGCGATGGTCTGCACGGCCGGGTCCTCCGAGCGCAGCAGGGTCTCCCAGGTCTTGAGGTTCTCTAGGTCCCGCGGGGGAGGGTCCGCCGGGCAGAGGGAAAGGATGTGGAGGGAAAAAGCGAAGGGTTCTGGGCATAGCGCGCATGCCGGAGTGGGGAAGGAGGGATGATAGTGGGCTAGGGCAACATGCTAGGGTAAGGGGTGAGGGGAGAGAGTGTGTCTGCAGTCTGCGCCAGAGTGTTGCTTGTTTATTATCTAGGGAGGAGTGGGGCGGGGGTAGAGCTGGCGTGAGGCTCTGTAGGCTTGCGTTAGCTCGCTGAATGAGTGCATGCGCTCCATCGTGAATCCCCGATCCGAGGCCACCGTAGCCCGGTTTAAAGAACCTCGGGCTAAAAGGTTGGCGGCCTCGTTTCCGGGATTCCCGGAGTGCGCGGGCACCCATATCAGCTCCACTTGGCGGGGCGGGGGTGCATCGGGCGAGTCCAGTATGCTAAAAGCAGGGACATGGACTCGGCCTTGAGCAAAATTTAGAATCGCAGTTTTAGAATCACTTAAAATGTACCGGGCTTCCGTGCGGGTGATAGCAAGGGAAATGGCGGCTTCCTCTGCAGCCTCTGGGGACGTGTCTGGAGGGAGAGGTAGTGTGAGGAGGGCGGATAAAGAGGAGTCCACCACACCTGCTGTCGCTTCATCACCCCTGCAGGCAGCGTCCCGAGGGGCCTGTCGGAACTATGAGTTGGGCTGGGTTCCCCGCTTGCCTGGCGCATATTGGAATATAGCTGCCGATGCGAAGATCTAATTCCACGCAACCTGATTTGGGCCCGCGGTCACAAGGGCCTCCAGGGAAACAAACAGGCCGATCAGGCCGCCCGCGCACTCTCTCCCCGGGCTATCTCCCTATCCTTGGAAGCCTACTCCCAATCAGACAATCTGGCCCTTACATTCAAACACATCACCGATTACTACAAGGAGGAGCACCGGCGCTACCGGCCCCTTGTAAGGGACTGGATCGCGCTGATGAGCGCCTCCTCTTCAAAATTCTTACTAACAATGTACTGTGCCCGGCGGTACTTAACATTTCAACGCATCCTTTGATGGCACGTGCCAGTTCTGTGGGGAGGTGGCTGACACCTTCCACATGGTTTGTGCGTGTCAATCAAACCCATCTATCCCCCCCAACCCCAATCCCACCAGAGAGGACTGGGAGGCGGCCCTGCTCGGCTGTCAGGACCTAAAGACCCAAAAGGCCTTGGTTCACCGGACGCGGGCGGCGTTGCTTGCCAATGGGGCCCCGGAATAGGGGCTCCACCTAGTATGGTTAGGGGAAAGGGCCAATAGGGCCTACCCCAATCACCTCTCTGTAAAAATTTATTACACTATAAATGTTTTTCACCACCACCACCACCCATACCGCGTCGGGCTCGGGGCCGTACGCTCGATGGAGTGCCTTCGCACGGGCTCTGCGGCGCTGCTCATGGTGGGACGGGTGCATATTCCTCGGGAGCGGCCTGATGAGGAGCTCCCGGTGAAGGGGTCGTGGGATGGCGAGCAGGGTTGGGTCGTTGGCCGGTATTTTGATTCCGAGGGAGTCCAGGATATACCGACCTGAGGAGGTTTTTGTGAGCCTGATATATTGGGCCTGTCGGTGGGCCTCCACCAGTTCCCCGATCGTGTTGTGGAGGCCCAGGCCTAGTAATCTGTCTGTGGGTGCGTTTAGGGGAAGATGAAGTGCTACCGCGAGCATAAGCCAATAAAGGCTTTCGCCTTAATAACCTGCAAAACAGCACTCCTAAAAGGTGGAAGCGAATGCTTCCTTCATGGTGGTGCACACCCGTCGCCCACTTATGCTGGTGAATCCCACCAGTGTTGTTGATGGCGGAAGCGACCAGGGCGTACGCCGACCCCGGGCGCAGTGGTTGAGTCACTTGATTCAGTCACTCCATATTAAGCGCCAAGAAGGGAGTGGGCCTAGTGTCTTGCAGCTTATCCGCGGCAAGCCAGGCGCACTTCACGAAAGAGGAGTTGGGGAGGGCAGCCCACTGAATTGCCTTTGGGCATTTTAGATGACAACTGGCCGAAGTTGCAGATGACCCAGAGCAGTTTAATACCCCTGCTACACGGCTGTTTCGAATGCTTTCCAACCGAATGTCATTCGACTCGACTGCCGAACTTACGCTGCTACACGAAGTTTTTCGATGGCATTCGGTTCAGATGACATTCGAGTCGACGGAGCTCGGCGAAGACATTCCAGATTTTGGAATGCCTTCGAAACACGAACACAGCCCGAACCGACCAATAGCAGTCGCCGTCGCTTCCCCCCCGTCCACAGCCCAACAGCCGCGCGACTGCTTTCGGCTCTGTGGCTGTTCATTTCTACCCGCTGGTATTTTTTTAGCAAATAGCTCGTGTTCTGTCATAGTGAGTGCTTGCAGATAATAGTATAGTACACCAATGAACAATTACCGCGTGTGCATGAAATTTCCCCAGGAGTGCGCCGATGAGGACGACTGCACCCATACTGCTGTTTACATCGCTGCGTATGAACAGCTTGCGCTCGTTTGCAAGACATAAAGCGAAATATGCGCTTTAGTTCTGTTAAATAATCCCTTCCCTTCTGTACCAGTTGTACCTGTACTTTTTTACGCAGTGCAACAATCTGTGAAGAAGCGCCAACGGGATCGCTCGCCTGAGATACACTTGACAGCCGGGTTGTTGACATCGCGTAGGACCGGCGCTTCTCGCTAATTTTCCCGGCTTCCTCCGACATGCCCAGTACTTTATTTTAAACTACTCTATCCAGAAGTATGTTTGTTGACCATTTGCTTTAACTGAAACGGCCTAACTTGTTGCCCACAAGCTAGCGACGGCGACGACTGCTGTTGGCCGTAAACACTGCTCGGCAGCCCGAGTCACACCGCCGCTTCCCGTTCATCGTATGCGCGTCCTGCGATGTAAGCAATAGTTGATTTCATGTCACTGTTGTCAAAACTACACTCGCTGACCATTTGCATTCGCTAAAACTTGTGAATTCGTTCTTCACTACCACCGCAATCACCGATCCAGCCCTGCGGACTCGCTAGGCCTAGTCGTCGCGGAAGGGAACGGAGTAGTCGTCGACTGAAATTAATTTGGCAAGTGGTTATCGCTAGTGAGTGTCCAAGTATGCACATGTGAAATATAGTCGTTCGTTTCGCTTATTTCAAATGCGGATAATGTATAAGCGCGCATGTATTCGCACCGTCACCTCATCAGCGTGTTTTCGCTCAGCTGCCGAACTCCCGAGGGCATGAAGGCTGACCGTCCGCCGATCGGATTCGTCGGTGTCGTGTAGCCGAAAAATTTGTCCCATTACAATAATATTAAAGTGAGCTACAAAGTTCACTATAATCACGTGCTGCTGTTCACCGTGATAGTGCCGTTGTCGGACTAGTGTGACAGTCGTCGTCGTTGTACACTGAAAACGAGCTGAGAATTTCGAATGCGTTTGGAAAGTGTCGTGTAGCACCGCGGGAGTCCGTCGAGTTCGAATGCCATTCCAAGTCTCGACTTCCATTCGACTCAGATGTCATTCGAAAGTACCCGTGTAGCACAGGTATAAGACGCTGTACGATTAATGGCGAAAAAAACTCTAGCCGGTGTGAGCAGGACATTGAATTGATTTTGACGAGGAGCCTAATGGATCAAGTGGATAGGCAAAGAATTGGAGTTGGCATAATAGGAAACGCCACCTTTCCTGTGATGCGCGGCCTCTATACTGGATCGAGGATATGACCAGGGTCGATTTCAAAGGCCCTGCCTAATGTGTGGTGGCTGTGTTGACCCCACAGGAAATTGGTTTTGAGGAAAGGACATGACGCCGTAACTGTCTCACATATCTCAGTGGACACCCGAACCGCGCTCTAAGGGAAGGGATGAAGCAGGTAATGAAAGAAGGAAGAGGTGCCGCATGGGGGTCCACAACACTCTACAAGAACTGACTGAAGTCCACCGCACAGCACAGTTGGACAGACTATCCTCCACAAATACGGGCAGACACATTCTAGCCGCATTAAACATTCAACCAACGGGTCCCCCGCCGGAGATCAACGGCCTTATCCGCCGCATCAGCACCCGCCGCAGAGGTATGAAGGAGGATGACCTCGGTCGGCTCACGCAAGCTTTCCTCATTAGCAGGATAGTCTACTCCTACCCGTACTATCACCTTCGCCGGAAGGACGAGGAAGCTGTTAACAGCATTATACGTTCAGCGTACAAAGCGGCACTGGGGCTACCTCAGTACGCCAGCACACAGCACCTCCTCCAACTCGGCATCTACAACACGCTCACAGAACTCATAGAGGCACACAAGACCGCCCAAATCCACCGCCTCTCACGCACTAAACACGGGCGGCTCATACTTGACCGTCTCAACATCAACCCCATAGGCGACGTCCACCCCACGACGCCCATTCCGATAGGGGTCTATAGCCGCCTAGTTATAAAACCAATCCCCAAAAACATGCTACCTTGCCGCCATGATACGCGCCGTCAGCTGAAAGCCCAAGCACTAGATGCCACATACCTTGCCGACGAACACGCAATATACGTAGATGCTGCACGGCAAACTGCAAACACATACGTGGCTTGTGCAACCACGCCACAGTCTACTCTCGTCACCGCCGCCACAGTAGTAGCTCACTCTCCGACAGCGGCAGAAGAAACCGCCATCGCGCTGGCCATCGCTGACGCACGTACGCGCACAGTCCTCAGCGACTCCAAAAGAGCAATACAAAATTACTCGGCCGGTTTTATCTGCCATCCCGCTGCACGCATCCTTCGCGGCTGCACTCCCGACCATAAGATCAACCTGGTCTGGGTACCCGCCCGCGCGGGAAACTCTGGAAACGAAGGGGTCGACCGACCAGCCCGAGGACTAACCAACCGGGCGGCCGGCCCCACGGACCCAGGCGCTCTTGCCGAGGCTCCCCAGACCTTTGCCGAAATTACCAACCTCTACAGAGAGATGAGACGCCAGTTCCCGCCTCCACACCCCGACTTGAATCGAGCGCAAGCCACCTTGCTCCGCAGGTTGCAGACACACTCCATCCTTAGCCATTCTAGACTTTCACTCATCGCAGACGGGGAATACGACCCCGTCTGCCAAAATTGTTACCAGGGAGAAATCGCCACCCAGGCTCACATCCTCTGGGGTTGCGCGGGAAATCCGTCCCCTCGAACCTTACTGCCAGCTCCCTCCGAAGACGGATGGAACCACTCCTTAGAAGGCCTGACAAGAGCATCCAACTGGCACTCATTTCGTGGGCCCAGGAAGTCGCCCCCACCTGGGGGCCACACCAAGCCCACCTGCCCTAAATCCCGCCAATCTATGGCAATAAAGTTGTTTCTCTCTCTCTCTCTCGGACAACACCCGCAGCATTCGTAAACAAATCAAGGAAAAGCTAATGGTCCAGCAACTACCCAAGAACGTACACCCAACAAAATCGGGAAAGACGCGAAGCACGCGCCAAAGCCCTGTATAAAAAACACGCGGACAACGAAGACGCAGTCTATGTAGACGCTGCAGAATACCCATGCAACCCAGCGTACGCCCTAAGCATTGTGTCACATGACCTCAAACTCAAGGCTTCGGGCTCGATAAGGGCAACCACCTCTCTCGAAGCGGAAGAGGCGGCCATAGCACTGGCCATAGCATCTTCCACTGCCACACTTATAATGAGTGACTCCAAAACCGCAATCAGGAATTTTGCAAAGGGACAGATCCATTCTGCTACCTACAAAATTCTCAAATCAAGCTCCCCATGACCCCAGACCAATTCAATTAGTCTGGGTGCCAGCCCACACAGACAATCCCGGAAACGAGGCGGCGCACTCTATTGCTCGGGCGTACGTCAACCGAGCAGGCCAAACAGTCGAGAGGGATTGCGCACAGGACAGACTAATCACGTACAATGAAATCACGCTACACTAAAGAGAGGAAAGGCTCACATATCCGCCACCACACTACACCCTCACGAAGGAACAACAGGCTATATGGAGGCAACTGTAGTCCAGAACGTTTCCTTCACCGGCCTATCTGGCACTAATACACCCGAGTCAATACAAGCCCGAATGCTCTCTTTTTGGGGCTACGAGAGAAAACTTCGAACACATACTGTTCATATGCCGAGAACTTCAACCACCATCTCGCTGGAACCTCACAGACCTAGAAGGTTGGGAGATCGCGGTCTCTAGCTCCGAACCGGCCTCACAGAAGAGGCTGGTGGAATGGGCGGAGAAGGTCGCCAGAGGTCATGGACTGATGGCCGCCAACCGGGATTAAGAACCAAGCCAACCAAACCTCCCCTGCCTCCTTCGCTTACTTGGTTCATCGGTAAAGTTGTTACCTACCTACCTGACATCGCACAGCACACGGGCGCCTTTCGCGTTTCGCCTCCATCGTAACGCGGACGCCGTGGTCGGGTTCGAACCCGGGTACTCTGGCTCGGTAGACGGAGCGCCTTGACAACTAAGCCACTCCGGCGGGTTGATCCGTACTCGTCCGTTTTCCGCTCCCTCTGCTTCAGTGCAAATCCGAATTTTTATGAAACCTGCCGTATAGACCGTATTTGCATGGTCTTCGCGATGACCATGACAGCGCGATGCCTACCCAACAGCCTTGTCTGGTAATGAAGAAGCCATCGCGATGTCTGCACGCGACCGTTTCTAAAATAACATAAAAAAACACTGCAGTGCAGCAGAAGACGAACACACAGAGAATAGAAAACAACACCACGGACGGTTGTGGTGTTCGTTTCTATTCTTTGTGTTTTCGTCTTTTGCCGCGCTACAGTGTTTTTGAAGACTATGAACCAACAAGCAAACAAAGCCACACTAATGATCCAAACTAACGCACAGCAGAGCCGAACCGTTGTTGTTGTTGTTGTGACTGAGAGAAGGATGAAAAGGCAATTGCACGGGCCTGCCTGCTGGCTCGAGCCAAGCCACCGCCGCTGCCACGTGCAGATAGAGGAGAGTTAAAAGATCAGAGGAAAGAGTAAAAGGAAAGGAAAGACGCGCGTCGCAGCAACAACTGCGTCCGCTCCGGACGCTGCTGAAATAAACAGATAAGCGGCCGAAGCCGCGCTCGCCGAAGCGAGATAGCATCGAATAAGCGATCCCATTTACATTACCGCCACGGCTAGCGTGCCTGCCGGTAAAGCGTGCCGTGTGCAGGCGGTTGCCGTGGCCAGTGGGGGAGTGAAATCGGTGGAGAATTGAGGACAAAAATGGCCGAAGTGAGGAGAGTGCCGCTACGTTCAGTATCGAGGGGGTTTTGTTGAAATTATAGAGTCACTCCAGTTGGAACCTCTGAACTGAATCAGTATAGTGAGTCTAGGCTAGAACAGATATTTGTTTATAGTCACAAATCGAGGTATTCGGTTAGAAAGGGATTAAGCAACGGAATATGTGGGAACAATGATGACAGAAGAAATTTAAAAAACGAAGAAACGCTACGCGTAATTTATCGAAGGAGGATAGACCGGCTACTTCAATCGTTTCGCCTGGACAAAGAGAGTGGGTAAGGGCAGAGTAGAAAGTTCCTATAGTCGGATGCAATTCAAGAACGAAGCGACTTTTCCTCGTCAAAGAACCGCCTTCCAATCAATGGCATCGGCCGATTCTGATGACCCTGTTAGCTTTTAGTAGCGACAGCTACATTACCCGCTGTCGAGATTCCGCTAGGTGGCGCCGCCCTGGTTAGCTGGCTGCCTACCGCGCTCTGCTTTAACCTGCCCCTGGCCTGGTGCAGGGCCTCGCCCGCCCCTGGATTTACACGCCATCGCTTCAGGAAGGCTCCCGAAGCACGTGGAAACCATCGGCATCACGGCCGCTGCCGAACTGGCCCTCCAAGCGTCTCCAAAACTGTGAAGCGGCGCGGCGCCTCGCTAAACCTAACGCGGCGCGCCTCCACCGCCGCAATGCAGCGTCTGACCAAGCCCCTGCAGCCCAGACCCACCGATGCCGCCACCGCGGGGCCTGTTCCAACCACGTCGACAGCCGCCTCTCAAACGGGTACGTTCAACGCCGCCCACGCAACCGAGCACATTCCTGCCGCACTGCACGCCTTGAGCGACGCTGGGAGCACCGGATCGACGGCCGCGGCGCAGCCGGCAGCGTTCGTCGTCGGCGCAGCGTCCACACCTAGCCAACTCCACGCTCTAAGGGACGCCAAGAGCTTCGGGGCCATAGACGCGTCGCAGCCGGCTGCGTTCGTCGCCGCCGCTGGAGCCGCTGCACCTACTCCAGCCAAAGGTCCCACTGACACCAAGACCTCCAGCCCGGCACCCGCGTCGCACACTGAGACTCCGGCTGAGGACTCAGACATGGACCTTACGACGTCCCCGGCAGACGACACTCCTTCCCAGGAAATCGGCTGGACCACCATCGGTGCCAACCGTAAGCCTGCCACCGCAGCCCGACCCCGCGCCGAGCTCATCACAGTTGCCATCCAGCTTCCCCCTGGAACCCTCACCCCCAAGCTACCTCTCTACGACGTACTCGCCGCAGTCGCCTCCGCTGCACGACTTTCCTCGAAGACCAGTGCCGACATCACCCTGCAGGCCAGGCCAGCCCAAAGCCTTGTGTTTCTAAAGACTCATTCTCCTCTCACCGCCCACCTCCTACTCTCTGTCACGCATCTTCAGCTTCATGGTAAGCCTGTCACCATCAAAACTTACACCCCCCATCCTCCCATCTCATGCCTCGGCGTCATCCATAACGTCGGGGGCCACTTCACTCCTGATGACCTCATGCATGACCTGGAATCTTTCAAAACAGATATTCTCGCTGCTCGCATGATGGGATCCACTCAATCAGTGCTCATAACGTTCGCTGGCACCGTCATCCCCCACTTCGTTTATTTCACACGCGTTGCCTTTCGGTGCCGTCCTCATAAACCTAAGCCTCCCACCTGCACCCGTTGTCTCACTCTAGGCCATCGCGCCCACCAATGCCCCCAGCACAGCGTTCCGGCCAAGTGCCGTCGCTGTGCTGCTCCTCCACCCGCTGACCCTTCCGCTCATGTGTGTGCCCAGCCCTGGTGCGTTCATTGCCAGGTGAACACCCACCCCTCCCTCGACCCCACTTGCCCCTTCATCCTTGCTAAGCAACGCGAGTGTGCTAAAGCTGCATACCTCCGACGCCTAGCTTTGCGCCGGGCCACTCAACCCACCAACCCTCCCCCCTCCCCCGCCTCCTCCTCTAATCATGAATCGCCATCATCTCCGATCACGTCACCACCAGGCTCCTACGCCGCCATAGTTAAAGGATCCTCGGTGCCAGCGTCCCTCTCTTCCACTACACCACCCTCTCCATCCTTGACTGACGAGAGCCGCTCCTTCGACCTCCGACTCGCAATGCTGGAACGCCAGCAGCGAGAGCAGCAGCGCATTTCCCACGATCTACAACAGCAGATACATGCCTTGACTCAAACCCTCCAGACAACCACCTCCTCTCTTACCTCCCAGCTTAGCAAGCTAAATGAGCACCTTGCCACGTTCACCACTCCTTCCTCCAGCGCCCAGGTCGCCCCTTTGGCTGACCTTGTAGAAACCACCACACAGGCACATCACACTCGCTTGGTTCAGCTGGAAACTTCGGTTCTCCAGATCCTTACCACCCTCCAAGCACAATCAAAGCAATTGGAATCCTTCGCATCTATGCTCCAATCCGTCCATGAGTCACTGCCCCCGGCAAAAAAGAAGGAACGCGTACCATCGCGTTCCTCTCCACTATCATAATGGCGTTTGGCGAGGACCTCGAGATTGTGCAGTGGAACTGCCGAAATCTTTGCCACAATAAGACCCCCTCCACCAGTATCTACTCACCCGCCCCCTCCCTACCTCATTTTCTCCTTCTCCAGGAGACCCGGACGGCCCGCAATGTCCCAGGCTACCGCGCCTACCATGCCACTACGGCCACACCACTTGCGTCTATTTATGTACGCAGTGACGTGCTCGTAGAGCAAATTGACATCCCCTCCACCCTCCTTAAATATTTAGTTGGTGTGGTTTATTACCACCCTTCTTCCCGCATCTCACTCGTCCTTTTGTCTTTTTACAACCCCCCTGTCACTTCCTCTTTATTCTCTGCTCTGGGCAAATTCCTTCACTCTCTTTCTACCTCCCATCTCCTCTTTGGTGGTGACTTTAATGCCCCTCACACACTCTGGGGCTACCCACAAACCCTCAAACCCGGCCTCCTCCTCCATTGTCTGGCCCAGGAACGCCACCTCACCCTTCTTAATACTCCTGGCTCTCCTACTCGAGCGGGCACTGCCTCACAACGCCCTACGACACCCGACCTCACTTTCTCTCGGGGTTCACTTTCCTTTCACTGGCAGGTGACAGCCGAAACTCTTCTAAGTGACCACTTTCTCATCCATATCACCACCTCTCTCTCCCACATCCCTCGCTGTCATCCGATTATTCACACTGACTGGCATGCTTTTCGCACTAATCTCGCCTCCGACTCCTTTCAATCCTACGACGACTGGACGTCGCGCATCTCTGCAGCGCTCACGTCCAGTAGCCGTCGCGTTCGCTCTCGTTACCCAATCCAAGACCCAGATCCTCACCTTCTCCGTTTATGGCGTCGCCGTAAACTCTTCAACGCTCCTTTCGCTCCCAACCACACAATGCCCAACTTTCCTCCCGGATCACTGCTTTGCGGGCCGAGATCGTCGCCCACTGCGCCTCCCTCGAGCACTCTCGTTGGAGTGCTCTTTGTGACTGTCTTGACTCTGCATCGCACTCGCGATCCACATGGTCTCTCTTCAAATCCCTCCTTGGCACTAAGCCTGCCCTTGCTCCCACTCTAGCTAAAGCCCTCACTCAAGGAACTCCCTCCGATGTTTTTGATCAGCTTGCCTCTCTCTATCTCCCGCCCCCTCTGGCACCCTCCTACCCGGTGTACTGCGGTGGACCTAACCCCGATCTGGACCAATCCTTCACTCTCCGGGAGCTCGAATCGGCTCTGGCTGCTAATGCTACACGCTCGGCTCCCGGTGAGGATGCCATTACATACACCACACTTCGCAACCTTCCTGACTGCGCCAAAAAATTCCTCCTTAAAACCTACAATGATGCATGGGACAGCGGCTGCCTGCCCAGCTCCTGGACCTCCTCCCTCATTTCTATGATTCCAAAGCCGGGCAAGCCTCCCTCTCTCTCTAACCTCCGCCCAATCTCCCTGACATCATGTGTTGGTAAGACCCTTGAGCGAATGGCCCTGACTCGCCTCTCTAATTTTCTCGAGACGAGGGAGTTCTTCCCTCATTCTCTCATCGGCTTCCGACGCCACGTCTGTGCACAGGACATGTTTCTGGTTCTCCAGCACACGTTTCTGTCACCTACCCCCACTCAAATTCACGCACTTGTGACCGTCGATGTTCGCAAGGCCTTCGACGGTGTTTGCCACGACCACATCCTTTCCCAACTCGCCTCCCTAGACTGTGGCTCCCGCATGTACTGTTATATCCGCTCATTCCTCTCTAAACGTGTCGCTCGCTTTCGAGTCCACACCTATCTGTCCGACCCCCACAACCTCACCCGAGGCACTCCTCAAGGTGCTGTTCTCTCTCCTACCCTTTTCAATCTTGCTATGGCCCCTCTCGCCTCCCAGCTAGCTGAAATTCCCGACCTGCATCATATATTTTACGCCGATGACATCACTCTCTGGTGTTCATCTGGCTCTCCCGGTCACGTACAGGACACCCTGCAACGTGGCCTAGATCTCATCGACTCCTTTCTCACCACCGCTGGCCTCTCTCCTGCTCCTGAGAAATCCGAGCTTCTCCTTCTCAACCATTCCTCCTACCAGCGCTCACACAACCACTTCGTCTCTCTCCACCTTTCTGGCTCTCCCATTCCTGTCGTCACACAGTGCAAAGTTCTTGGCTTCCCTTTGCATGCGGCTAAGAATGTGCAATCCCTTCACCGCGCTGTCACCACCTGCCACTCTGTAACTCACCTCCTGCGGCGCGTGGTCACTCGACGCTCAGGTCTCCACGAGGCTCACGCGTGCCGAGTTGCCCACGCGCTGGCCCTCAACAAGGTCTTGTACTTTGCACCCTACGCTTCCTTCACTCAAACTCAACTTAACGCTCTCGAGACTGCCCTTGTGGGCCTCTACAAGGCAGCTCTCAACCTCCCTATCACTACCTCTACCACTAAGCTCTTTGCCACAGGCCTCTTCCATCCTCTTCGTTCTCTTCTCAGTCTCCATCGTGACTCGCAGCTTGCCCGGCTTTCCCTTACCCGTCAGGGTCAGTGGTTATTGACTCAAGCGGGTATCTCGCCCATTCCAATCTCCCCGTTTACCTCTGCTATTCCCACCCCCGCCCCCCAATCTTCGTATCCTTCCCCTCCCGATCAACATGTCCCCCGTCCTGCACGCCGGACGTCGTCATGCGGCCGCACAGCACCATTCCCCTCTCTTTGATACCCAGGGTGTAGCTTACACGGATGCCTCCTTCGTGGCTCCTCGAGGTTCCTGCGGCTATGCCCTGTACCATCCACACCTCCCTGCTCCTGAAACCCACACCAGCGGGCCGTACCTACACCCTCCAGACGCATTGTCCCTCGAGGTCCTCGCCATTGCGCATGCCCTCCAGTCATTTTCCCTTCTTCCCTCTCTCCAAGAGTACACAGTCTATTCGGACTCACAAGCCGCTATACACCACATACAGAAACGCACCCTGACCCCTTCTCTCCAACAGGAGGTCGAACGAGCGGTCTCCGCACTTCAGCCTTCCATCGTTTTCCTCCGCTGGGTCCCTGGGCATTCAGGGATTGACGGCAATGAGCTGGCCCATCAGCTCGCCCGCGACACACTTTTCCGGGCACCGTTGACCCCCTGGCCCAAGTCCTCGGAGGACGGTGGGAGACTCACCCTTCGCCGCACCATAAAAGAGGTCTACCTTGAGCTCCGCCTCGACAAACGCCTTTACCCTCCCCCTCATCCATCACTCACGGTGCTGGAGTCTCGCCTTCTTCGGCACATTCAGATGAATGCAGTTATCACCCCGTCCCGCCTCTTCCTCTATCGCTATCGATCGGACCCTTCCTGTCCCAACTGCCCCTGTATCTATGCGGACCTGGCCCATTGCCTATTCTATTGCCCGGCTGCTCAGCAGTCGGGTTCCTTCCCCCCACCCTCTCTATCCATCACCACCTGGCTCGGCTGGCTTGGCGCTGAAAGGGAAGAAGAACAGCGGCTTCTGGAAGCCCAGGCGGTCGAAATGCTCGGCCTGTAAATTATGGTCCATTAAAAGTCTTTTACTACTACTACTACTACTACTACCCGCTGTCTCACCGTTTCGCTGTGGGCCTTCGGGGCCTCTTGTGCGCATGCGCGAGGAGCCGAGTGACGTCACAGCCGCGCAACTGGTGGGCCGCGAAGCTCGCCTCCGACGGAGAGGAGCCGCCGAGTGACGTCACAACTGCCCGCGCCGCTCGCATCCGACCATGGCGGCCAAGGAGAGCGAGGCCGACGCTGTGCCACTGCCATTTTTTTTATACCTCAAAGGCCCCTGATATGGGGCAGTACGTGAGGGGTGGGCGTAGTAGTTAAAGAACAATGGTCTTGATAGCGTTCTTAATATGGATGACGTTTATATGATGCACGGCGTCCTGTGGTAGGTCCTTCCAGACCCGGGGTGACGTGACGAGAAAAGATCGCGAATGAGCGGTAGTCCTTGCGATGGGGGCGTAGACGGCGTTATGGTGACTAGTATGCCTTGAGAGGCGATGGGGATACGATATGACTGAATCTCTAAGAGATGAATGATAAAACATACGACAGAGGCGCAATCGAGAAATTTTTTGTTGCGTTTCAAGGTTGGGCAAGGTTGGTCTAGATTTTAAAGTAGACGCACTAGTCTAGTATCAGTAACCATAATAAATAAAGTGGATAACACTATTCTGTATTTCTTCTAAGGTTAAAAGAGAGGTTAGACTGGGGAGGGTCCAATATTGCTGAAGCGTTTTCTTGTTTAGGGCGAACAAATATTAGTTATCCTCATGATTGGATGGATGGGGTGGCAAATCGTGGACTGCGACATATAAAACCAGGGGCATACCCCTGGTTTTATATGTCGCAGTCTACGATACGATATACGATATCGATATACGATACGATCGTATACGATAAGCCTTGTTAGCGATGTTCATGAAACGGGATGACGATGTGAGGTTTTGCGTTACAGTAATACCAAAGTACTTACAGGAAGAAATGGACGACATTTCCGAACCCAGAAGACCGTATTTAGAAGGAGCATGAATCTGACGGCGATGGAACGAAATCAAAAATGTTTCGGCAATATTACCCACTCCTTACCCATTGCTACATTACATTATTACCCATTGCTACATTACCCATTGCTTGCACCAAGCTTCGATTCGGTTAAGATCTGGTTGAAGAATGTCAACGTATGCTTTTAGAGATTGGGCGGTAAATTACGTATCGTCAATAAATAAGCGGATGGTAGAGGAAATATTAAAGAGGAAGATCGTAAATGTAGATGCGGAAAAGCAAGGGTCCTAAAATTGTATCTTAATTGGGGAACGCCTGTAATGACCGGGCTACGAGGAGAATAATAATTGTTAGCATAGACAAATTGCTCTATGTTAGTAAAAAAGTTAAAGCCAGTCTATTATTAACGGATTAAGATTTAAGCAAAGTAGCTTTAGTAGCACTCTCTTATGAGGCACTTTATCTAAAGCTGGTTCGAAATCAAGGAAGAGAATGCCAGTAAGAATGTTTCCGTAAGATTGGAGCATAGGTCGTTAATAGAGACAGCTAATTGGAAGTCACATGAACATCCTTTTAAAAAGCCATGTTGGTTAGTATAGAAAAATTTAACGGAGAAAGGAATTTTACTTTGTGGGAATAAAAAATATGTTACATTAGTTTCGAACAGACACTTGTGAGGGAAATCGGGTGGTGTCACAAAATTCGGCGCAATTTTGGCAACAAAGAAGCAAAAACAGCGCCGCGCGGACACGTCTCGCCGGCGCGAACCGAAAGGGAGAGAAGGAAACCCCCGCTGGGCGCCTAGCCTGTGTGCGCTCTCTCCCCTCCACCACCGCTCACCGACGCGGCGTGCGCCGAGAGAATGAGTCATCCATGCGGAAGATTTCTCTAGAACATCCGAGTCGCTTCTACAGCTGACGGGGGGAAAAGCGCGTAGCCTTGCGTGCACTAAGACACGTCCCCCTCGCCCGTCGGCGGCGGCGCCACGACAGAACTAGCCAGAACCTTCGCGAAACGTCTCCTGACTTTAACCAATGAGGACGCGCGGCCGGCGAGAGAAAGGAAGGGAAACTACACGGGAGATGCTGCGTGTATGTGCGCGCTACTTTGGCGCCTAGAACAAACAGACGTGGAAGCGAGCCTATAAAAGAAGTACGTTGACCGCTGTCAAGTCAGTCCGGACCGCCGTTTAAGCTTCATCGAAGCGCGCCCGTTCGACTCCCGGGAAAACACCACTCTGCCAGCATCGGACCAACGAGGCAACGTTCGCCAGTCTGCGGGACGGCATCGTCGTGGAACTGTGGTCGTCGGACTGCCGCAGTGCCCGGTGAACAAATTGTGTTTTGTTTGTTTACCTCTCTCTCGTGTGTTAGTGCACTTTAGGTGCAATTTTGCCTTTGTATTGCATTCTCTCACGAGTTTAATTTTGCACGAGCTGCATTGTTCTGTTAATCACTTTGTATGTGTCTGTACTAGTGATTGTGAAATCCTCTGTATTGTCTCTTTGCTATATAAACTTTGTTTTGTGAACCTTTGGCTCCGACCCATTCTCTGGCTTGCGACCAGCGAAAGCTGGGCACCGAACGCCCAAAAACCTCTTGTCACTTGGTGGCTGGTCTCCGCTGAGCTTGCCACGCTGAGTCGAGGGCATCTCCTTCGAGTCCGAGACTGCTACCCCCCCACGCTCTAAGGGTGTCTGGGAGCTTCCCACTAAAAGTGCGCGATGTGTGGGTGACAGGTGGTACTTTTTGCACGAAACAGGAGAGCTTTTCTTGAAGACTGGAATGATCTCACCAACTTTCTGATCTTGTGAAAAGACACCTGTTCATGTGAACTGCTTAAAGAGGTTGCGCAATATTACGCTTGCAATGGTTTTAGTTTGGTTTGGTTTATGGGGTTGTACGTCCCAAAGCGATTGAGGCTATGAGAGACGCCGTAGTGAAGGGCTCCGGAAATTTCGACCACCTGGGGTTCTTTAACGTGCACTGACATCGCACAGTACACGGGCCTCGAATTTCTCCTCCAAAGAAATTCAGCCGCCGCGGCCGGGATCGAACCCGCGTCTTTCGGCCCAGCAGCCGAGCACCATAGCCACTGAGCCACCGCGGCGGCAATGGTTTTAGTATCTTTTAGGATTTATGCCGTCAACACCAGATGAAGATGTAAGTTACAATGCCGTTGCCATTAAATATAATCAGTGGCATAACTGGGTGGCCGTGAGCTGCAAATTCCGATAAGCCGCCTTCGGGTTATCTTGTAAAAACTGAAGAAAAAAAGTTAAAAGAGTCGTCATGTAATGTTAGAGACAAATTTTCTTCTTTTTGTTTTCAACCGCTGTTCTTTTTTTTTTACTTGACAATTAAAGGAGCAAGAGAATTTGACAATGAAGGCAGTCGTAGATGAAAGGGAACAGGTCCCTCTCTCCTCCCTGTATTGTCACGCCAGTAGGACAATGAAAATCGGCCGAGGGAATTGGATGGAAGGGGGCCCTTTGACGAAAAAGAGCCGCTTCGTTCTTGAGTTGTATCCGACTGTATATAGTAGCAGTTCGACAGAACCGCTATTCCAAATAAGATAATCAAGAAACTGGGACCAAAATCTAAGCAAACATTAACAGAGGTAGTGAGCAAAATGATAATGGATGGGAAAGCCCCGGAAGCTGGCGGCTAAGCAGGGGGAACATTGATATAGGAAAGGGGACAAAGCTGACACAAACTGTCCCATAACACCGACGTCGTGGTTTGGAGGGTGGTGATGAAGATTATAAAGGATAGACTGCAGGTATGGGTGGAGAACGACGGAGAGCTAGGAAAGCTATAAAGAGGGATCCGGAGACAATGGAGGTTAGAGGGCAATCTGTCTTCATTCACGTAGTGTACAGAGAGAGGGAGAGAGAGAAACTTTAATGAACGAAGGAGAGGTCTGCCTGGTGATGCGCCAAGCATGCTACTCCAGAGTGTATTGTTAAGATCGGAGAACACAGGCCTGGGTAGAATTAGTACCGGACGTGACTCATCGCAAAGAAAAGATTCTAGGACGGCGGCAGCAGCGGCGGGGGTAGTGTGGCCGAGTCTGTCCTCGGGTCGCCGGTCGGAGCGGTGCTGCGCAAGGTCAAGCGGTTGCTGTTGATTGAATGGCGGCTGTGTCCTCGACAGAGGTCTCGTGCTTCGGCCATCCGGTGGGGGGGGGGGGGGGGGGGGGGGGGGGGGGGTATGTTCGAGGACGTTCATTCACCTGCGGAGAGACTGCAGGAGACTCCTTTCCCGCGGAGGCAACGCACAGAAGACTTGCCGCAGTGACGCATCAGTGTATGATGATTCTGTCTTCCCCTTCCCATCGACCGAGCTGCGAGAGAGCGAGGGAGCCCAGTACCGCACCCTGCCTTGGGTGGTACCACCAGTGTACACATCTGCCCATCTGATTGGACATCGATCTCCGAACTTTATTCCCCAGTCAGGGACCTGGGGAAGCCGAAGCCTATTTAACGGGATGTTGTTTTGTGATCGAAGCACTTTCATCGCGACTGTAAATGTGTAAAATAAACCTTCTGTACGGTTTCCTCCATAGTGGAGCTCGACACCGTCCTTCGGAGCCCGGACCTGTGGGGCTGAACGAGTCAGTCATCTTCAGGGCTCCTCCGTCTTCAACAGCATAGAGGTTGTTTCGCAAAAAGGCGCCCGCGTGCTGTGCAATGTCAGTGCGCGTTAAAGATACCCAGGTGGTCGAAATCATTCCGGAGCCTCCTACTACGGCACCTATTTCTTCTGTCACTCCCTCCTTTATCCCTTTCCTCACGGGGCGGTTGGGGTGTCCACCGAGATATGTGAGACATATACTACGCCACTTCCTTCCCTCAAAAAACAACCACTAAGTGTAGCAGGAACGCAGCTGTCGTAAAAAATAGGGCATTGCGGAACTACAATAGGTACGAAGTGGTACGAGGGATCTAGAAAAGGGTGATCGTTCAAAGTCTGACTTCCTGCAATGCGGTCCTGTACATGAGACCAGATGTTCAAGCAAGGTTAGAAATCAAACAACGCGGCGTATAGAGGCTTGCTTTTGGGAGAACATGGCTATGGAGCAAATCAGGGGGTACAGGGTGATACCGGATGGGAGTCATTCGAGAGCAGAGAAGCTAGCAGTAAGGTAGAAAATGAGGAGCGATTGAGAGAAAGCGGGAAAAGCAGTGGGAGAGGAAAGTTTGCCGTAACTTGTGCATGAGCAATGTCGACACAAAACTGAAAAAGCGAACCAGTAAAGTGGCAAGTAAATCCTGGACAGCAGTTAGGGGGAAATCATGAAATGTCGGTCAAGAAAAAGGTTCAAGAAACAGAGAGGGGTCAGTGGAAAAGAGGGATGCGAATCGAATCGACAGTGGAAACATACAGAACTTCTGAGCAGTAAGTTTCCAAAGAATATATCCAGGATAATTCTATAAGGGAAGCTTTGTTCGAGGCCAGGACGGGTGTATTGCGGACAATGACACCGCGCCGCCGCGGTGGCTCAGCGGCTATGGCGCTCGGCTGTTAACCAGAAAGACGGGGGTTCGATCCCGGCTAGAGGCCCGTGTACTAGGCCTCTAGCCATGTACTGCGCGTGTACTAGAGGCCCGTGTACTGCGCGATCTCAGTGCACGTTAAAATACCTCAGGTGGTCGATATTTCCGGGGTCCTTCACTACGGCGTCCCACGTAGCACGAGTCATAAACCAAAACCAAGCCAAAACATACCGAGTCAGGTACCACGAGATAGACACGTCGTGTGGTGCGTGTGGAGAAGGCACGAGTGAACACTTGATACTTTTCTGGAAAGGGCTTCAGCTTAGAGATGAAAGCAACGTGTCTTGTTTACTCAAAGCATTGGGGTCTAAAGACGGTGGAGGAAAAATAAATTTGAAACGGGCACAAATAACCACGCGAAGGTGACCTGATTGGCGGTTAAGAAAAGTCAAGACAAAAGTGAAATTTCACGAATCACAGCTAGGTGGCGCGAGCCGCCGCCCGGTTGAAAGGTTTAAGCTTTAGGCATCCGTGCGGCGGGAATTTATTTATTTACTTATTTATACAAAATACCCTTAATTTCCCTCAGTTCGAGGGTATTACATAGGGGGGGGGGGGCGGTAGAGGCATGTAATTAAAAGTAAACAAATAAATCACAAGAAACCATAACAAAACAGATAAAAGCATATGAGTCAAAGAGGAAAAACAAAAACATGAACAGAGCAGCAGACAGTACCGTTAATACAAGTTATACAATGTCCCACAAACAACGGCATGAAAATAAAACGAGAATCATCAATAGCAGGAATACAAGACCGAAATCTAATGCACTAGTAAGTTAACAATGTACCCAAAAATTTAAGCACAGATAGTGGCAGTCATTAGGTTATAGAATTTATCCGCATCAGTGACGGTAGCAATATGTGATGGCAGAGCGTTCCAGTCAGTTATAGTACGTGGTACGAATGAATGTGCATAGTTAGATGTACGACATGACAAGCGCTTAAATTTGAATGGATGGTCGCGGCGGTCAAAAATGGAAGGCAAAGAAAAAGTGATCAGTTCGGAAAAATTCCTAAGGCCTTGGAGATTTGGTTGAACTTAACGGGTAAGCTGTTTCATTTTAGATGAGTTTATGAGCACCTTTGCCTCTTCGCCATCCGTGTCCCGTTCGCGCAGTTCTTTCTGTGGGGATCTGGCCCTGATAAATGTGCAAGTGCAACTTCCATCCCCTTGTAGTAGAAGCAAGCGGATCTGCATGCTTACCGTGACTTATTGATTGTGCCTTTGATGGCAATTTGTGTTTGGTGCTCAAGCAGAAAGTAGGCGCTGGCGCTATATACCAGTTTTAACCTGCGCTCGTACTGTGTGCTTCTTTGTCCCGTTTTTTCTTCTGTTTTGATATGTATAAACTCCGCATTTGTCCCCAGCATGTTTCTAAATATATAAGTGAATGTTTATAAGTTACGAGTGACGTAATGTCCTTGAGGAAAGTGGTGTTCGACGTCGTCCATGGCTGCAAAGCAAACCATTCCCAAAGGGAACGCTGCCGTCTCTTCTCTTTTTATATGCAGAGCTCGAATATCATTAAAAAGGGGGATGCAGGAAACAACTGACGTCAGCAGATTGTGAGTCGTGTGACGTCCCACTCGCGGCACCAGAGGTTCTTGCACCAGTTTTGTTTCAAATTTAGCATGGGAAAAGGCCCCGGGCATGCCTAATTCTGTTTCTCGCCTTCAGCAAAGGTAAAGACCAGAGCAGGCGATGGTAAGTGGATTAGGCACTGTCACGGCATTTTGCACTGCATCGTCGATGTTGATAGGTAGCCTAGTTGCAAGCTAACTTATGATACCGACGGACGTCTGCGTGCCAATGATAGCAGCTTCTAAGTGACTGCACGGCAATCAATAGCAAAAGGAACTAAAACATAAAGAAAACAGTTTTCTTCTACGACGTCCGCACTACAACGCATGGAACACTCTAGGCGGCTTTATGGAAAGGCTTGAAAATCTTCTGTACTTACCCTCAGCGTTAGCCTTTTTATGCCAGCGTGAATGAAAGAAACAAAAGAATAAAGAAATATTGAGCAAATTTTTTCGTTATTTGTATTTAGATGCGACTGTGGAGGATGGCTCATGGCGCAGAAGCGTTTCTATGGCCACCCTATACTAAAAAATTCAGCACAAAAGGATTGTTGAACGCAAAGGGGTTTATCAACGAAATTTTTTTATATTTGTAAGATTTAACTGTAACAATCAATATGGCCGCAGATGTTCAGGCGGCAGGCTTGCATTTTCTTAAAAGGTTTTCAAATTGGGCTAGTTTGTATGTAGTTAACATGGTCAAACATAATTGCGCTTTTGAAGTGACTTGGGACAACACAAACACTGGTGAGCAAATTGTCGACGGAAGTTTATTGCGTTGTGCACACATATATAAGCCTCACATGTCAAAACAGAAGTTAAAAAACGCAGTTAAAGCAGCAACATTGCAGTCATATCAACAAGCATCAAGAAAGACTTTGTTCCAGCAGATCGGTTTACCTTCATTATTACTATTCCAAGAATTGCATTTCTTCTTTGGAAAGCAAAACAAAAGGATCATTTACACAGGTCCTTTTTCCTGATTCCATGCAGTAAGCTTCCCACAGCTCCCTGATTGCCCTATCTCCGGATTTCAGCAGAACTGTGGTCTGTTGGAAGTGGGGTTTGCAGCTATCGCACCTGGCTCAACGTAGTGCCAGATTTCCAGGCGAGTTAATCTGGCGACAGTTGCAGTTATGATCTCTAAGTGTTTCATTTAGGCATCTGCCCGTCGGGCCCACATATGCTCGGCCGCAAGATAGCGGTATCTTGTAAACCACTCCTTCACAGCACTCGACGAACCTGTTTGTGTGCCTGTCGCCACAAGACTGCTCTTCTCTAGGACTGGTTTCTTAATTTACCTTCGCGCACATTCCTTTTAGTTGTCTTGGTGCGGAAAAAAACTTGATGCGGCGACAGGCACACAAACAGGTTCATCGAGTGCTGTGAAGGAGTGGTTTACAAAACACCGCTATCTTGCGGTCGAGGATATGCGGGCCAGACGGGCCAGATGTCTAAATGAAAGACTTAGAGAAGGGTCTTGTGTAATTACCCTTCAGTTTTGTTCTCCACATCAGAAATGCAATTCTTGGAATAGTAATAACAAGGATAAACCGATCAGCTGGGACAAAGTCTTTCTTGATGCTTGTTGATATGATTGCAAAGTTGCTGGTTTAACTGCGTTTTTTGGGGCAATTTCTACTTTTACACGTGAAACTTATACATATGTGTGCAAGACGCTGCAAATTTCGGTTGACAGTTTGCGTACCAGTGTTTGTGTCGTCCGTGTGTTCTCCCAAGTAATTTCTAAAGCGCAATCACGTGTGACCTTGTATTTTTTTTTGCTACCGTCAAAAGCCTCTTTGATTTTCTATTTCAATCTTAACTGCTCGATGGAACGATGGAGAAATTTTAGAGGGCTCACCAGCTACAAGGCAACTCAGATTTGAAATTTTTCTGCGGATAGATGGCAGCACCTGAGTTCCCCAAAAAGGAGGGAAGTTCTATTGCCCCTCCAGGTGTGTAAACTACACCGCGACACGAAAGTATTCGTTCTTCCGCGTACAAAAAGTAGAGCCCAGAACGTTCTGTAGGTATGTGGCCATGGTTCCGGGGACCGAAGCACAAAAAAGTTAACCCATCTCAAGCCATTGAGCACAGAAGGATGTGGGGGTCATACAATGGACCATTTCCCAGTAACCCACCAATTTAGCCTTTCCAGTTTGGGTTGCCTAAGAGCCTTTCTGCGAAAATTCTTTTACAATGGTAGGGTGGGGTTTCTGGTTTCGCCTGAGCAGACAGGTGTGGTCGGTTAAAATGGCCAAAGTGAGGCTTGGTGCATCGGAAGGACATTACCCGGAAAAGGTTCCATTTTGTTGAACACCTATGTAGTCAGTCTCTAAATAAAAGGAAAGAAAGGAGCTCCTAGCACAAGGCCTTATGACTGGTTTTCTTCCCATTCCCGCGTAGCCTTCCTTACATAGCTACGGAAGCATGTCCTCAGTTGTAGTGACAGCCTGTAGCTTACTTTGCCTAGTCTCGTAGGAGCCTTCCCAGCGCCGAACACCCATCTTCCGCTTCTCAGCACCAACAAGGCACCAAGCAAATCAAAGTTGGATGAAATTTAAAATGACGAGAAGTGTGGTTTGCAAAAGCACCGAGAGCGGCCTGTAGCTATGCATGGTGACGGAACGCAAATTTGGCATTGCATAAGCGAGTTCTTGCTTAGCTCTGGTTACATGAACCAATAACGCCAGGTTGAGTCGGGCTGAGGGAAGTCAACCCAACTCGACCAACGCGTATTTACATGAACTCGATTTTAGCAAGTCGAGACCGGTTCATAACAAGCGGTACGTATGATTATGGATGACAGTTGGGCTAGTTGGTGTGTATTCGTTAGTGACTGCGACATTGCAACTAGCGTGGAAAGCACAAGGACAGCGACAAAAGGAACCGACTGGACAGCACGCTAGGCTTCAACTGACGTTTTAATGCACACATAACAAATTTTTACACTTTTATTCGGCGCATGCTCAGGAGACTGTACCCCCCCCCCCCTTCTCTTTATCACGAAGCAGGTTGTCATAACAAATAGTAAACATTTAAACCAAATTGACGCGCAAGTTTTTCGACAAATAGATTATCTCTTTTTCCGTGAGGGCTACTGAGGGTGTGCTCACGCACTTGTCCCCTGCCTTATCAATGCAAAATGCTTCAAATATCTCCCTATCACCCTGCCTATGAAGCCGCCTCAGCACTCTCGTGTGGCTAGAGTGGAACGCATTTTTCTTCATTACCGCCTGTTGTTTTTACTTTGCATTTGCGGCAATGTGCGGCCAAATGGCCCCCCGCCATCAGAGCTGCGACTGGGTGATAGGGAGATATTTGAAGCATTTTAAGGCAAAGGCTTCAATGTCTCATCGTTGTAAGCAGCAGTTGTCGACAGAAAATTTCACGCTTTTCAATTGGTGGAAACAGTCGTGACGTCACAGTGCGCAAATTTCAAACGGGGCCAATTGCACTTTGGCTAGTAACCATACAACCAGTTGAAGGGATCGTACAGTGATGCTCCAAGTAAGTGGGACTGAGCTTAGTTAATTGCTTAATTACCCAATTAGCCTAATTAGTTTTACTAGTCACGACATATAAATAAATAAAAGCGATTAAGAAATTGGTCGAGCTCAGGAATCGAACCCCGGTCTTCGGCGTGAGAGACGAGCACGCTATCCACTCCGCCATGCCAGCTCGATGGTTTGGAATGAACAAAGACGCGTCTAGTGAATACGGTGTCTTCACTCACTCTCATCCTCCTCCATTCCCCTCCGGCGAGGTTTAGGTGTCCACCGACAAATGAGATATAGATACATTTGCTTTCCTCAAAAACCAATTTACCGACGAGCGAGGCGTAGAACCGAATGGGCGATGGCGTTCTATGGACTCCTTGGCAGCGTTGCAAGACGCTGTCGCGTTCCACGCTTAGGGGTGAAGCTTAACATCTTAACCACACATCAGTGACCACACCTTAGGTAAAAAAAGTGCCCCCCTGAATTTTGACGGGTGTCCACCGATATATGTGAGACAGTTACTGCGTAATTTCCTTTCCTCAAATACAATTTTCATTTTCTTCATTACGGCCCCTCTTTATCTGTCTTCTTTCACTGCCACCTCCCTTCCTCTACGGTGCGGTTCAGGTGTCCACCGAGATGACAGAGAATTACTGCGCCATTTCCTTTCCTCAAAAAGCGTTGCGTTCAAAGGGCAGGCATCGCGCCGAACAGGTGGTGGCGTTCCGTGGACTCCCTGGCAGCGCTACAACGCGCCGTCGCGTTCCACTCCTAAAGGCGAAGCTTAAGCATCATTAATTAGCAGTTAATTAGTATTCAGGCATTAATCAGTAATTAAGAATTAATTAGTGCTTTCCCATCACTTAGTAATTAGTACTCAAATATATGTGACGCCACCAATGCCACAGAAACAGCGAACGTGGTGCGGAAAACGCTTCCGCCTCTACCCACTTTAGACAGTCAAAGTGCCCCCTGAATTTTTTGCATTGATAAGGCAGGGGACAAGTGCGTGAGCAAGCCAAATCAGGATTTAGACGCCCCTTTTGAGTTGCAGGACCTTAAGGCGGCCCTGGCTAAAATGCGCCGAGGTGGGGCACCGGGTCGGGATCGCATAACAGTGAAACTGTTGGCGAACCTCTCCGACTGTGCATATCTCCATTTGCTACGATACATAAATCAGATCTGGGATGGGTGTCCGCTCCCACTCGAATGGAAAACATCCCTTGTAACGTTCATCCCCAAAGCAGGTAAAGCCGTGACTACGGACAACTTGAGACCAATCTCATTAACCTCGTTTGTGGGAAAGCTCATGGAGACGATGGTTCGGGATCGCCTCTCTCCTTACATGGAGGGTAAGGGCCTCTTTGCAGACACTATGTTCGGGTTCCGCCCGCACATGTCTGCACAGGATGTCCTACTCCAACTACACAGGGACATAATACGACCCACAGCCATGCAACAAAACGACAAGGCCATTCTCGCCCTCGATCTTAAGGGGGCGTTTGACAATGTTAAACATGGCACCATACTCTATAACTTGAACACCACTAACTGCGGGGCGAAGGTCTTCGCCTATGTCAGAGACTTCCTCTCTGCGCGTCAGGCACTCCTCCGGATCGAGGACGAGGAGTACGGCCCGTACTCTATGGGTACACGAGGTACACCACAGGGGGCGGTGTTATCACCGCTCCTTTTCAACATCGCCATGATGCACCTGCCCGGCCGACTGGCTCAGGTGGATGGCATAAAACACGCACTCTACGCAGACGACATTACAATCTGGACCACCGAGGGGAGCCTTGGGGAGATAGAGGACCGCCTTCAGCAGGCCGCCTCCATAGTCGAAGCATATGCTGCCGACTGTGGTCTCCAATGTGCTCCCGCCAAATCAGAGCTTCTACACGTCAGGACAAACCACAAGGACAACACGTCTCTACACATATCTCTGTCGGGCGGTCCCATCAGAGAAGTGACGGAGCTCCGGATCCTGGGTCTGTTCATCAATAACAAACTTAGGCCGGACTCTACTATAGCGAAACTCAAGAGCATAGGTGAACAGGTAGGGCGCATGATCCGCCGTGTTTCCAACAAGCGGGGTGGTCTGCGGGGCAGGGACGCGCTACGGCTCGCCTGTGCCTTCGTGACCAGCCGGATCCTCTACGCCGTGCCGTACCTACGCACCACCAAACAACAAGACGAGCGCATTGACGCCATCATCAGGAAGGCAACAAAGCGAGCACTGGACCTTCCGGTGGCTACCTCCAACGCCAAACTGAAGGCGTTGGGAGTGGGAAACTCCTATCAGGAGTTGCGGGAGGCCCACCTCGTGAACCAATATACGCGGCTATCGCAGACGGTGCCTGGGCGCCGCCTGCTAAACCGCTTACACATCCAACACACATGCATACCAGAGGGGACGGAGAACATCCCGGTGCTGTGGCGCCACATGCTCTTGGTCGCTCCGCTCCCGCGTAACATGGACATGGCTTCACATGAAGGCAGACGACAAGCGCGGGTTCGCAAGCTTGAGAGGCAATATGGCTATAAAGAGGGCGTCTATTACGTGGACATCACAGGGCCGTCGCCCGCGGGATTCTTCACGGCTACCGTAGTCCACCGGGGAATGAATGTCGATGGGCTATCTTTTCGGGCCCCAAATTCAACACGAGCGGAGGAAGTCGCAATAGCTCTCGCTGCCGGCGACCCAAAATCGAAAACGGTTATCACAGACTCTCGCCGGGCCTGTGAACATTATCTTGCAGGCGAAATATCACCTCTGGCCTCGCAAATTCTAAGACGCGCTCTCGCCGATCCAACTCGCACAAAAGTGATCTGGGCTCCTGGCCACCAGGGTCTACGAGGCAATGAGGCCGCTGATGCGGCCGCCCGAGCGCTCACACACCGGGCTCCTCATCCTAGCTCTCATGGCTCAGAAGCTCATAAACCGCTTCTGCGGTTCCGCGAAATCCTAATTTATTATTGCGACAGCCACCGTCTCTACCCGGCATCTGCCAAGGGACTGAGTAAGGCGGAGGAGCGAACTCTGCGGCGCCTGCAGACAGGAACCCTTCTCTGTCCTGCAATAGCAAAACACTTCGATCCGAACACAGATGGGCGCTGCCCGCACTGTGGAGAGATCTGCGATATCTTTCACATGGTGTGGGCATGTACTCAGAATCTTCACCTTCCTCCCTCCCCCACCCCCACCCGAGAGGCATGGGAGACTGCCCTCCTCAACTGCTCCACACTGGAGTCCCAAAGGGCTCTGGTCAAGCGGGCGCGAGACGGGGTCTCGTCATGCGGTGTCCCGGACTAAGGATACCGACCATGCAGCAGGGTTATTTTTTTTAACCCTCAAGCTCTCTTTGATTAAAGTTTTTCACCACCACCACCACCCTCAGTAGCCCTCACGAAAAAAGAGATAATCTAGCTGTCGAAAAACTTGCGCGTCAATTTGGTTTAAATGTTTAACTCTTTGTTATGACAACCTGCTTTGTGATAAAGAGAAGGGGGTGGGGGGGGGGGGGGTACAGTCTCCTGAGCATGCGCCAAATACAAGTGTAGAAATCTGTTATGTGTGCATTAAAACGTCAGTTGAAGTCTAGCGTGCTGTCCCGTCGGTTCCTTTTGTCGCTGTCCTTGTGCTTTCCACGCTAGTTGCAATGTCGTAGTCACTAACATAAGAAGCGACACCAAGCGTCGAGCACCGCATTGCGAGCGAGAAGTGGTAGCATCCAAGATTGAGGCACACCACCGCTGCTTCGGAAGTGCGACGGCGCAAGTGAAAAACAAGTTTGCATTTATCCTCTCGCCTCCGTTTTTTCGGCCCGGCAGCGTTTACAAGCACGTCGGGGCAGGGTGGAGTTGAGTCAACCCCGACTCAAGTCATTCGGGGTTGACTGAACCCAGTTACATGAAACATGTACATGAACCCAGTAACCGGTTTTTGACCCGATAACTCGACTCACGTGTGCTTTGGTGCCAACAATGCCTTAGTCTGTGTGCTGCGGGAGGGGTGAGGTGCTTTTGGGTGTGACCTTGCATCCCGCTTCCTTTTCGCACCACAAGCTCGAGAAAAAAAAAGAAAAGCAGAAAGCCTTTCGAAATACAGCCCAAGCAAGAAAAAAAGGAAAGAAAGAAATCAAGTTCGTCCAGGTTCTAAAGCCGCGTTTACATGAATGCGACAGCAGCTCATCGCATCAACTTTTTAGCGCATCGTATTCATGTAAACGGTGGTAATGCGCTAGGAAAGCGCATCGCATCAAAGCGCCAGATAGGGGTAGATCTCGAATGGCAAGTCGACTTCAGCGGTGAATGGAAACAGGTTTGGAGGTGTCCCTCCTCCTTCTTGTCGTGCCTATACAATACCCTCCCGCCGGATAACAAAGCAGACTTGGCTCAAGATGGCGGTCACAGGACCCCTCGGCCGCGTGTAGAACACTGTAGCCGCGTGGAATGGGCGAAGGGTCACTGTCCCGCCGGACTTGAGCGCATCGGCTCCACGGGATACGCTAGGAAATGCGATGCGCTGCTGTCGCATTCATGTAAACGCGGCTTAAGAAAAAAGTGTGCGCACGAACACAGACAAGCAAGAAGTTGGTGGTAGAGTGTACTATAGTGACAAAATAATTTGTCGCCAGGTGGAGCCACGTCGCACTAGTAAAATATTTGCGCGAATTTCAAATCCCTGCAGAAAAATACATACACAACTTTCAGAGCCTGTAAAATACAAACACTAGGTTCGATATGGATAAAAATTGCGGCTTAACAATCAAGACAGACAAAGGGAGAAAATGTTGCGGACGAAATTTTGATATTTGGCTTAGTTTATTCCCGAGATGACATGAAAATTCGACATATCTAAAAGCACCATTTTTCTGGAACTTTGCGTCTAATTGGTAAAAAAAATGACACTTAAACAATAAAATCTGTCCGCAACATTTCCTCTATTCACTAAAGAAGAAAACGCTGCCACAAACCTCATGAAAATAGCCATGTTTAGACACAGTATAGCTTCTGAAAGTTCCCGTGTATTTGCTATGGACACTGCCACTGGATCTTGCTACACATCGTAAGAATGGACCATTAACCTCAATATTTCTATAACATTACTTTTAAAATATTAAAAATATTGGCCAAGAATGTTGGACACGAAAGTGCTTAACGGAAAGAATGCCAGGTGGTCGGCATTGTCCAGAGCCCTCCACTACGGCGTCTTTCATAGCCTCAGTCGCTTTGGAACGTTAAACCCCACAAACTAAATATTTTGTTTTGCGGTCCTCCCCACCTCCCGCCGGTGGGACATTAGGTGTCCCACTGCGCCGCAACATCAGCTTTATTTCAGTGAGCCTCAACATTAAAGTCGCCAATTTTAAACTATTTTGCCGCTGCGAAGCCCGAACGACCGTGTAACTATGGTTATACATGACTGCAATACACACGCGCGCATAGAAGAGGTATATAAGAGAGATTTAGAATAGCGGGAACCAATCTATTAGGTAACAAATGGGGCGACAGAGAGCACGCGCGGGACAAGACAGGCCCACGTGTTAGTGTTCCGCCCATGCGCCCCGCTACTCCCCTATCACCCCAACCGATAGGGTCCCCTATTCTAAAGCCCCTCATAGACTAAAGAAAAAGCATGCAGAAAAGAATCAACACACTTCCCAGTTGTGGCGGATCCTGCTGGTGACCTTGAGCAGCTTTGCTAGGAGCAGCCACTTGCGCAGGTCCCCTCGACGACGCAGCCCCCGCATCTTGAGCACGGCCAGCGCCTCGGCCTCGTTGACGTTCAGCGCCATGACGTAGCCGCGAAGACAGCAGCTGCAAACACACCGTCAGAGAGACAGGAGCAGACTGAGAAACGGGGTTTGGCGCGCACGCAGACTAAGGGTGAGCACGTGACTATTGCAGCCAATCAGCGACGAGGACGGGGAGAGGAGGAGAAACGCCCATCTTTCTTGCGTTCCGAAGCACTCCCAGCTTCCCTTTCTCCCTTCTTTCTCCCGAATCTGACACGCAACTGCGATTGGTAGAAAACCGCTGTGCTCCCTATTCCCACAGCCTGCTTGCTACCTTCGCGCCCGGAATTTTTCTGCGTTGCTGAATTTTCGTGCAAAGCTGCAGCAATTATTTGCATGCATTGCGGCAGCTTTGTGCTGTCTACTACCCCTGTCACAGTACCAAATTTAATGTCATTGTAATCGAATGACATTAGCACCTTATGTCATTAATCGACTGCTACACGAGAACAGTTAATGTCATTATGGCGAACGGCGATGGTGAATGATATTCGCCATCTAATGAATTACGGGAACTAATTCGGATTCGATCTCGAACCGTATGCGTACTCTGGACACCAGATACGCAGCAGAAACAAGCGATGCGAAAAAATAACTTGCACACTGCCAAACTTAGAAAGTGTATTTATTTAGTTCTGCTAAAAAAAGTTAATGTTGGTGTGAATCTTTTTACACTAGAGGCTGTCGTGGATAGCTATTACCCTCGTTCTGAGCAGCTGCCGAGCGTGAAGCAGCGTCTTTCCCGCGAACGTCGGTTATTTTGGGTGGCCTGTTTCTTGCTAGTTGGCGTGCCATGCTCGTTAAGCTCGAAAGTACTTAAAGACGTAACTGAGCAGTTCACCTTTTGGAAGTCCAGTTCACCTTTTGGAAGTCATTTCCATGCTTCGCGCGTGTCCGCGCGCCGCCATGTCAGCCATTTTGTTTGCATGACAGTGTTCTAGAACACTGTAGTTTGCATTTATCGGATTTGTGTTTGACTTTGTACTTGGCTTGGCTTTTTTTGACTAAAGTGGTGCAGAATGGCAGGAAATAATATTTTGAGCTTATAATGCTGCGCACAAATGTTCTCACCTGCTTTTGAAAACACTGCACAACAATTACAAACATCTTTTATGCTCGCTGATATCTTCAAGTTGTACTATTTTTTTCCCTGATCGTCAATACCATCATTTTTGAATTACGTTACTGTTTTTCGTCCAGCGCTGAAAGAGACCGGATGACATTCGATGCATCGAATGCCATTAAGTTCGAATGACATTAAATTTGCTAATGTGACAGGGGTATAACTCCTCGCTGCCGTACCTCAGTTAGAATGGCGCGTCCTCTCGGCAGCTGCAGCTCCTTTCTTCTTCAACCGCTTACTTTGAACCTGATTTAGTGACCGCACTCTTTTAACGGCAGTTGATCGGCTTCGCAAAGCCCACTGCGCATGCGTGCGTTTACCGGGAACCGTCAAGCGCCATCTTGGATATAGTCCGTCGCGGTGTCGTTGTCACGGCAACTTACCTTAATTGGCGCCTTGACTCGAATTAGACCCGTTGGCAGCATCTCTCCGCCGTGTTATTTATAAATGTCAGCTAAACGAAACAGAGGCGTTACTGCAGAGTTGAGAGGAATGCGGTGCTAATCGCAGCTGGCGCAGGGCTGAGAGGGAGTGTAGTTGCTGAACAGAGTCTGGTGACCGCGGCGGCAACGTTGCGCTTCTTACTCGAACCTTCGTGTTTAAATCTTGCAGGGGACGCTGAAAACGTGCTTGGCCGTCACTTTCACGCATTTTGTCAGCAGAACATTTCTATGCATAGCGATGCCCGCCTTTGAGCGCCCTCATACTGTGCTTACATTTCGTGCATCTCGTTTTGCCCTGTTAATTTTCGAGGTCGTGGAAGGAAGCTCCAAAATTTGGGCAAAAGTTTTAGTTTCGAGAGCATGTTCCGCTTTGTTCGATTATTGACAAAATAACTGGCCTTTTTGATTACGTAAATTTCTGTAGCAATGGGTCCGATTTTTTTCTTGCTGCATAATCAGTGGAAGCAACAATGTTATTTTGCGCTGCTTCAGACAGAACAATTTCCCTATAACTGTGCGGAGAAAATTCAGGTTCCGCAAAAATATTACGTTTTGTCTCTTCGCGTAAATAAACACCCAATTTTGCGAAATCGCAAAAAGGACGTACGTTTTCCACGTTTAGTCATATATGATTTTATATATGGTGGTATTAGTGATATATGATAGACATAGAGGAGAAAAGCGGCTGCCACAGCTATTGTAGAAGACAATGGCGGAAATACCAACGCAGGCCACATGGATGAGATCTGCACTGGGGTGGCCAGAAAAGATAAGGAAGTATACGTCAAGCGTGTTTGAATAGGAACCTCTGTTTCCAGGTGGCAGCTAAGAAGCCGGGAAGCGATAAAGAGAAAGAGGAGAATGTAAATCCCAGAAAGGAGGTCGTGTTCAGAGCAAGCAGGGGAACAGTGCAAAAGTGCCTGGGTGATAACAGCAAGCAGACAACCAGGTCCTTATCGCTGCTGACTGAAACATATGAATGTGCACAGGAGCTATAATGGTTCCAGTAAAGTATATGGCGAGTATCAGTCGGGGGTTTTCCCGGAAGGACAATGAACGCGATGCTGAGAGAGACGAAAAGCAAACTGTCGGAGAGTGCGGCAGGGCGTTATCTGGGAACGGTAGCGGCGTGACTCAGTGGTGTCCTCAACGGTGACGCCGCATATTTGGTGGAAAGATAAGCTGTGGCAGTTGACGATATCTGCAGTCGGATACAACTGAAGAGCGCTGCGGCTTTCCCCATCAAAGGATCTCCTTTTAGCCAATGGCGCCGGCATATTCTCGTCGCCCTGTTAGGATGACAGTGCAGGGAGCAGCGCCACAATGAAGAGAAGGGTCTACATCCGACCAGAGAGGGAAGGGATTGTCCTCTTTCATCTACCACTCCCTGCTTTGTCACACCAGCAGGGTCACGAGAATCTGCCGACGACATTGACCGGAAGGGGGTCCTTTGACAGGGAAAAGATGCTGCGTTCTTCATTTGTATCCGACTGTACTCGTGCAGTGGTTGCGGCGGGGGTGAATGATGTCCAGAACGGTGACACTGCACGCGTGGTGGAAAGATTAGCTGAGTGAGTCGACGATATAAGGGCACTAGCACAGCGGATGCATATCGTCGTGTGCACAGCATCAAAAGTGCTCGGACGGTATGGACCGAGGTCGCCGGAAACGGAGGCGCAATGCGTGCATCAGTGCATGCTCACGAATGCCCCCGCCTTCAAGTACATTCGAGAAATGTGGTCTTTTTCTGTGCAAGGGCGTCGAGAACCCCACGTTAACTAAAGCCAGCTTGCACTGATCAAAAAAAAAATCCATGCGATGTAAAAGAACGCTCACAAGAATTAACGCCAACACCAGCTCCTTTAAAACAAAAAAAAATCAATTTAAAGCGTTTTTTTTTTCCTTATAGGCGAGCGCCGACAAAAGCAAGAGTTGGTGGTGAAAAATGTCAAATAAGAACTACCTTTCACCAGGAGTGAAATCTTTGTGCAGGGTAAAAACATTTCAAAAGGAGGGAGTAGAAAGGAACACTATTGCTGTATTATTATTTATTGCTGTATTTTGTGTTACAACTTGTATTTAACATTTTTCAATTTTGCTAAACCTGTTCTTTTTTGCATATATTATGTATTCGCCCCTTCTGCTTGGGCCTACTGTAGGCCTGCAGTATGTTCTAAATAAATAAATAAATAAATAAAGGTAAATACTTTCGCACGATCTAAGCACGATCCAGGATAGCTGTTTTAGCCTTCCTTGCTCAGACTTGCGGTTCCGGGGTGCAGATACTTTTCGAATGACGACGACCGTTTAGCGATTCAATGTCAACCACGAACCAGTCATTTACGAATCACATAGTGTAGAATCACTCTAGGACGGACTCTGCCGAGGAGAAAATGAATGCATCCTCAGGAAGACATAGTAGCTCGCGTTTGTGAGCGAAGCTCTTTGCATGCGAGTGGGACTGCTCACCGCGAAAAGGACGCAGAAATTCTACAGACGCCCTAGTGGTGGCGAAAATTTCGAGCACGAAGGTGAAAACTAGGCCGAGGGAATCGGGGAAATAACAGACTCCTACCAATCGCAATTGCGTGTCAGGTTCCGGAGAACGAAGGGAGAAATGGCAGCTGGGAATGCTCCAGAACGTAAGGGAGAGGGTGTTTGTCCTCCTCTCCCCGTTCTCGTCGCTGATTGGCTGCGATGGTCACGTGCTCGCCCTTACTCCACGTACGCGCCAAACAAAGTTGATCAGTCTGCTCTTGTCTCTGTGACGGTGTGTTTGCAGCTGCTGTCTTCGTGGCTACGTCATTGCGCTGAACGTCAACGAGGCCGAGGCCCTGGCCGTGCTCAAGATCCAGGGGCTGCGTCGTCGAGGGGACCTAAAAACAGCGGTTACATGAAACAGATGAGATCGGGACACGATCGACGCTGTCCCCACTTTTCGCACTGCGCGACAAGTGTGTCAACAGACGGTGAGCGCACGTCGGCTCTGCCGAAAAAACGCCGGTGCTTCCCTTACTATTGTCCTGAGGTAAAATCATTCTGGCTAGTGCAGAGTGCCAAAAACTTATTTTATTCAATGCCTAGGGTAGAAACCAACGGCAGAAACGCTTTCTAGCCATAATACAATGCACTGCGGCGAAATTCGCCTTACATGGCCAACGCGAGCCCGTGTACTTCGAGGAATACTAAGTTGAACGCATCAACTATTGGTATGAGTCTCAGAAACTCAAAACACGTCTATACAAGCCTTGAAAACCGACGCTGCACCACCTCAACTCGACGCCACTCCCTGGCCGCTCGCATACCGCGAGCCCGCTAGCGACTGCAGCGCCACCTCGCTTGTTTGCAAACATGGAGGAGGTCTATATTTCTGCCGTATCTGTGATCCTCTCAACGCGCACTTAATTGTTGTTAAGCACTTGCTCGAATTCACGTAGTTCTGCGCACCCTGAACGCCCGTGAGGCAATGAGACACCAGGGCTACTCTTACGCACCATGCCTCACCTGTCGTACTAAAGTCAATAAGAATAGGAAAATGGCGTTTCCTTGGTCTGGCCTATCACTGATGGTCGTGCTGTTGGTTGCGTGGCGGTGGAACGTGTCCACGACTTTCTGTTCAAGCATTCCTGGCAGCTGTTGAGGAAGTTGGTAGCGACTTATGTTCTTGCTATACGCTCATAAGGCAATGGATTAGAAATTGATTTTTTCTTTCACCGAAGTAGGAGAAACCCAGGCAGCCACATAAGCATGAAACAGCACACACGAACACACTGGCGTGTAATCTTTCATGCTTGTGTAGTACAGCTTGCAGTGGTTGAATGCAGAACCAATGGCCCACGACAAAGCTTTAGTGAATTGCATGAAGGGGCCACTGTGGACGTACGCTAATCAATGACCAGCGTATGTTGCACCTCTCTTGTACCACTTTTTAAGATATTTTCGTGTGACCATTTTTTTTCAGCCTGCTTTGCCTACGAACCCCCCTTTGTGCTAGCTGCCTTGCATGGTCGGCAAACGGTGCTTCGGCTTTTGATGACTGCTTCATTTATTTCGTGTAGATCGCAAGCGCGGTGCCGCTGCGTGTTTATGAAGGTTGCCCCTTTTTTTATGGATCGTCTTATGTTCTTGTCTCTTGCTCATGTACGGCTGCAGGACTGCCGCTCAACATGCAAGGACTGCCGGTCTACAGAGGCAGTGCCTCCAGCGCAGAGACGGGTTCCGGCTGCCGATCGTGGAGCTACGACATGCCCACGATTAGAATACGCTCCGTCGGCTGATGTGAATGACCGGACAAGATGACAGCGCCGCTCTGCAGTGGCTGTATACTACTTGTAGAAGCGTTCGGGGTGCAAATATCGTCGTCACCGATGCACTGAACGTCGGGCCGGCGGTCGCCCAAGAACATCGTGCTAGGACGTGTTGGCGCTTGCGCCGAATGGTTCCTGTTTTCTGCCCTATGCATTTTCTCGGGAAGAAAATAAATGTTATTTGCTCAACTTTAGGCTCGAATTTGATGCTGCATTTCAATCCGATTAATACTTTTAAGGAAATATGCGATTATTACAAATCCACGCACCAAACTCTTCCCACCCCATGCAAAGGGCTGGGGAAGGTCAACGAGCGGGTACTCCTGCGCCTGCTCACCAACACGATGTTGTGCCCGGCAATTCTAAAGCATTTCGATCCTAAATTCGACGGGCGGTGCTCACACTGTGGGGAGGTGTCTGACACCTACCACATGGTGTGGGCCTGCCAGCAGAACCCATCCCTACCCCCTATCCCGAACCCCACCCGAGAGGACTGGGAAGCGACCCTGTCCGGTTGCTGCACCCTCGAGGCCCAAAGGGCCTTAACGCAGCGCGCCCGGGCTGCGGCAAACGCCAATGGTGTGCCTGACTAAGCATCCCACCTAGTGGTTGTAAGGGCGTGACCCTTCAGGTCACGACCCCCAACACCTCTCTCTATGATTAATAAATGTTTTCACCACCACCACCACCCATTTGGATGACTCTAGAGAGGTCATTCCGAGGGACTGCGGTGTTCCTCAGCATGCCTTGGCTTTTTAGCCAAACATAGAACAACCGCCAAGCAGCTAGAGAAGTAGTGTTTCAGAATGCATGACTGCCAAGTTTTCTGATTTTATATCAAAATTGCATATTTTTTTGCGGAAGCAACACTACGCTAGTCCCCGAGCAGCTTCGCGGAGCCGAGGAAAGGCCATCCTGCGCGAAGAGCAGTGACGTCACACGGTGCACAGCTGGCGTGCCGCCACCGACGCTGCGCGGGTGACTCAGAGGTACCGCTACCGCGTTCGTCAGTTGCGCAGTAGCGGCGCATAGCTACGTGCCAGGGCCGCTGCCGCGCGCTCCCCCTCGCCTCTCTCTTCTCCGATGCGCAGTGGCAGCGCATACCTAGCGTGCCGGGGCCGCTGGCAGGCCAGCTGTGCGTACTGACGTCACTTGCTCCTCGCGCAGTATGGCCTTTCCTCGGCTCCGCGAAGCTGCTCGGTGACTAGGGTAGTGTTGCTTCCGCAACAAAATATGCAATTTTGATATAAGATCAGAAAACTTTGACATAATATCAGAAACGCAAATTTTAAAATTTGCGTCCCTTATCTTGAGAGCCACTGGTTAGTATTTGGGTTGCATGTAGGTTATTCTGTACCTCACGTTCTGGCTTTTCGCGCAGCTATAATGGTAAAATACACATCAGTTAGAGCTCCGGAGTGGAGTCTCAGGTGTGAGGAAGTTAACGCAACAGTTTGGATGTTCCGATTATGACTGAAATTTAAGAAGAAAATGAAAAGACGGAAGCCCTTCTGAAGAACGAATACGCGAATGACTGCTATCTACTCACCCTCAGTTTTAACAACCGTAGACTTATAGTGTACGTGCACGAGCTAAACAACAGCCTTGTTTATATTTGATGCTTTCTACGCTAAAGAACAGCTGTCCGTCTTTCTGGTTAACTATTTACGAAGGCGAAGCCGTTGCCATTGACCATGGCACCTGAATATTCCCCGCCGCATTTTCTTGCGTTGAACCCCTGCCTCATGCTAGACATATTCCACGTGCAAAGTGACGCTAGGTAAAGATTAAGTGCAGGTACTCCTTTGCGTTCGATAAACTCAACTACTGGGCATTTTCGCCGATTGATGACAGCGAACAAAAGCGGAAAAAATTTGCAGGGCGGGAGAAGACAGCAAACCCCGTACACTACCACTGGGAACCAACCTGATTACCACTTAGAAGACATAGAAACGCTCCCTCGCGCATGCGCCGTTCTATTCGGTACCTGCTACTGATTAAAAGTAGAAACTTTGCACATAAACCTGTCTTTTTGACCCTTTGTTTGTTCCCTACACCCACGCACGGTTTAAAAGCGAGACGCTATGCTGGGATGTAGCACAGAAAATCAACTCGCGCCTATGTGTTCGTTCTTCGTACATGCTCAGGGCTCTAGGAGACCGTTTTAGAGGCGTCCTTGCATAACCTCGCCCACACTATGCCTTAATGTGGAGTGCTGAATTCATATCAAAACGACATTTTACAAAAAGTGGAAAAACCGGTTCTGGCCTCTTGCCTTGCTTAATTTGTTTCATATCAGAGTAGCTTTTCTGTAGGATTAACGTGCAACCTCATAGTAGCAGTCATCACTGGCGCATAGAGATGCGCTCATAGCAGATCTCGAGATAACATCGGTACGTTCACACACCGTCCCTATGTGTGGGGAAGGATGCGACTGCTACCTTGCACCCCCCCCCCCCCCCCAATCTTAATCCGGGGTCCCTGTATATCCGGGAGCCGAATAGAAGAAGATGCTTGGGATTAGACTTCCATACCTCTTTGCATGACACACTATAAAGTATTTTTTCCATCCACCTTTATTGCATGCTTGTTCTTTTTAACCATACCTGATCTCAACGCCGCCAGTTCATTGGAAGAGCGGCACTTGGCATGTGCCGCTCTCGGATATCCACTACTCCTCTCAGCTCACTCCCACTCAGTTGACTACCGTGAAAGGTAATTCCACGGTAGTCAACCGCCGGATCGTTCCGACCGGCTGGGGTGGCTCAGTGTATTTGGGCGCTCGGCTCCGAGTTAGCGAGCTAGGTTGATAAGCAGAAGTAAACTGGCGTTTGTAGTGACACGGAAACTGCACATCTCCCTTGCCGGAAGTTACTTGGCGGCGAGGGGGTTATTACTTCATGGGTATTTAGTAGCTGCCTTCGACACTTCCTGGAGCATATGTCATGTCTTTCATTTGGGAAGTTGTAAAACACCAAAGGAAGCATTAAATGCAGATATATGAGCAGCCCTAGCCTTAAAGGGACTGTGCAATAAGTTAGTTGAGATTACGTAAAGCAGACGAGAGATAGGCCTTCCATCACTCGTCACCCCGGCGCAAGAATTTTTGAGCTAGCATCAATAACAACGAAGTTATAGACGATTAAAAATTACGCTCCTACTCTCCCCCCTCAACTCGAACACGCGGGGCACCACAATAAAAATAAAGAAAACAACCCTGGGACTGGACCCCGCCCATGATTACGTCATTCGCTGCCGTTCGGTTGTCGACTTCCGGTTGTCGCACCCTGCAGCAGCACCTCTCCGGTCCCTCTCCACCTTCCTGGATTGAGGCGCGTGTCGGATTTCTTTGCTTGTCACTGCGACAAAGGCACTGCGAGTGGCTCCCGACAGAAACAGGCGGCAGGGGGAAATAGACCGATTTCACAAAGCCTACTGCGCATGCGCGCGTTTACCGGAAGTAGCCAGCCGCCATCTTGGCTGTAGTCCTTCGTGGCGTCTTCTGCACGACAGCCTACATTACTTTGCGCCTTGACTGGCATTATACCCGGCCGCAGTAGCTTTCCGCCGTTTCGTTTATTGTGTTGAGCTCTATAAAGGAAACAGAGGCTCCACGGCGGAGTTTCGAGGGGTGCAATGCTAATACCGGTAGGAGCAGCGCAGAGAGGGCGGTGGCGACACTGCGTTTGTTCCTCGAACCTTGCTTTGGAAAATGCTGCAGGTGGCGATAAAAACGCGCTTGACGGCCGCTTTCGTTAATTTTGTCAGCAGAACATTTGAACGCATAGCGATGCACGTGATTTAATTAACGTCTTCAGACAGTATATACATATCTTGCCACCTCATTTTGCTATTTCAGTATTCGCTATATTCATCTAGGCATTCGCTATAGACGTGTCACACAGCGTTTGGTGCCTTTTTTTTCATCATAGCCCTTGATCAAAACCGGCCATGCGATTGTTTTTTTTTTCTTATTCACGTAAACACATACATGTATTCACGACGTGCTCGGCGGGTCACCAGCAGGAAAGGTGAGCGATTCGAGCGAGCTATGCCGTTTTTCTAAATGGAGATGTGACAAATGCTTGTGTTCAGTACAAAATGAGAAAAGGAGAAGCCAATCGGGGAGCTTTTGAGTACGCCTAATTAGGGTTTAGGGGATTTTAATTTCGTGACGTATAGTTTTATTTTGATTATTGAAACACTAATTTATTTTTATTTACTTTTTTATTTAGGTTAATATAATCTTCAGCCAGGGCGTCTCCCGTACGACTCACTTTCGCTATTTTCGTAGTACGAGTCTGAACAGGTTGACTGATTGGTAAACACTAGATGGCCTTTTTTATCCAAAACAACAGACAAAATGTGGGTGATATCCCGGCATAAATGGCATGTGGCTGTTACTGGACTACCATGTATACTCAACGACCAGTGAGCAACAAAACGTTGGAAATTATTCCACATTTCGACAGTTTTATAGCCCGCTTTCTCATTCCGTGAAATAGAGAAAGCATTATCGCTAGTATGGGAGCTCGAGACATCAGGAGTGAATACGTGCATCAAGCTAACATTGTGGATTCCTGAATATAACAATAAATCTTAGCACACTTGTTGCCTTACAACCTTGCACCGGGCAGAAATCGCTGCAAAGAAGGTTTGACGACGCAGCACGAAGGCAAATCCGATTGCCTTCTCTTTAACAATTTTAGGGACTGCCTTAAAGCTGAGAGCCGCGTAAAGGGCATTTAATACAGTTCAGAACTTGAAAATTTGCTATTTGTCATTGTCCGCTGATCAACAGGGACAGTACGGCTAAATGTACTGAACAGCACTTCTTCAGCTGTCTCTCGTGAACAGCTTCTATGCAAAGTCTTGGCTACTTTTTCTCTTCTAGAAAACGGAAAATCCGGGACGCTCTGCTTCGCACAGTTGTCGGAGCTCACGACACTCCTCAGGTGAACGCACTTGTCCCGCAAATACAGCATTCACGCAGAGAAACACCGCGTGGCGACGCAAACAGGGCTGCTTCTCGCGCGTGCGCCACGCACCGCGCTGACGCGGCCGCCGGCCGGAGTACCACAACTCCCAGAGTGCATCGCGGCGGCGGTGGCGTAGCGCAACTGCTTGTGGAATCGGTCTATTGAAACCATACGCTCGAAGGCAGTGCCTAGCTGGCTCTCGCTTGCCCGAGGGGGTCGCGCGGCGGCACCAGCAGACGATTTTCACGGCTGCCGGAAGTGAGCCCATGACGTTGTGGCTGCCGTGGCTCTAGCGAATGACAGCGTGTGGTGACCTGCCGACGTCACGGGACTAGTGAAGTCTATTTTCCCGATTTTAGTTTCAAAATCGGTCACTACGAAGACACCAATCGGCCCGCGAATTTCAAAAACCGCGGTTTTTTAAAAATCATAGTAAATTGCTGGCTCAGTTTCGAAGACTCACACTTGGTGTGAATGCTTATTAGCATCATTTCTAAGCATTGAAAAAATTTACAAGCGACTTTTAATCTGTTGCATAGTCCCTTTAATGCAAAAGCGCCTTCCGCGCTCAGAAGGAAGAGGGCGAAATTCAAAATTTTCGCGCGGGAAATGTGCCTTTGCCCAGTGAGCCGTTGACAGGGGGCAGCTAAGTTCGATCGGGCGCAGCCTTGTGCTTCTTAGAGATTTCGCGCCATTCCTTTTCCAAACGTGCTTATACGTCATCGGAACAAGCCGCCGTTTGAGGTCTGCATGGGTTATGTGCGTCAACATGGGTTATATGCGTCAAACATTTTTTGCTTGGCTGATGTCACCTGAAGCCCGGACGGGCGGCCTGCGCTATCGCTGCTTGTTTTGCTTCGCTCCGCGACCTCACGGAATGCCGCGTTGGAACAAAAACGCACTGACACAAAGTTCAGGGCGGAGCGAACTACGTCACAGGCGCTCACAGACGATGTGTTACAATGTGAAGCTGCCTACCAGGGTGACTTTTTCTCGCTTCGTAACGCGTGCAAAAAAATTTTTTTCTTGGCTGGACTATTTGGAAGATGATCTTCAATTCTGCTAATACAACATATCCCCTAAAATCAGAATTACAAATGTTAATTAACGTATTCAGTTAATGAGCGAACTAATGAAAGTAATTTGCCTCTTACCTGGCGTCCGCCGTAGCCCTCAGTATAGCCCCAGGGTTAACATAAATCTAAAGGAACCTTTCTTTCAAAATTTTGGACCTTTTAAAAAAACACCCGGTATACCTGCGTACGTACCATCGGGGGCAAAAGTAATAAATTCCCCCTCCAAGTTCCGACCCGTTCCACTTTGCATAGGGGCGCCACTTGACATCGAAACGAGCCCCCAGCGCCGGTCTCGACACCCATAGAGTTCCTTACTATTACCTGGAGGGAAACCTGGCGCCCCGTCCATGGGAGTTTGCGTGGAGCTTCCTGATGACCACTTCAGCCATAGCAACATGAAGTTGCCGATGCGGACATAAGCGACTCTTCAACCCGTAATTCAACCGGCTCTGTTTCACGGTCATGGTGGCAGCCTCAAAGCGGCCGTCTACAAGCGCGGAACGAATGGTTGAAAGATGAGGAAAATGAAGAGTTAGTCACTAAATGAAGCAAGAGAATTTCAGAGTACACTTCCTCAAAATAACGTTTATTTCCCTCAAGGGAAAATACGTATACAGCAGAAAACAAGCGCAATCCGTTCGGCGAAGGCACCAGGGCCATATACGTAGTTCCATGGTGACCGCCAACCTCGACGACCGCCGCATCGGTGACAACGATACTTGCATCCAGAAATGGCACTTGAACGGATGTGACCATTCGCTCCCTTTGGCTGCGATATGCAGCTAATGGGGATGTCCGGTCGCCATAGGTAGTAGTTCAGCCACCGCACAGCGCCGCAGCCATCGTGTCTAGTCGTTGTGATCAGGCGACGCGGCCTCGCCAGCGTTGGCCAGTTTTGGAAACATAATATCGGAACAGCGGCCGGAACACGTCGTGATGGCTGGATCCACTGGACCTGCGGTCCCTTGCGTAGTTACTTGTGGGCATCTGCACCCGGACCCTGCAGCCACATACAAGAGGGAGACACGAGCGTGAGGCGCTTTAGAAAAACCGGGCACACTTTAATCTCGCACCAGCATTACGGTTGGCGTTTTCATGCAATTACTCAGGCAGTAGACAAGAGCCGAAGAGGTGCTTGCTGACCGTGCAATGCAGCGGCCATGCATCCAGAGTGCCGAAGGGCGCATGCAAAGTTGTTTGTAAAGGACGCAGTGAAATACCGTGAAAGGGTGTGAGTGTTAGAAAGAGAAGACACACAGACGAAGCAAAGTATACCGTACGCTCATGTATGACTATCGGACGTACTATCGCTCTCAATATGAGTTGCAACGCGCGGTCATCGACCGGGGATCGTTCCGTGGTGTGCCTCCTCCAAACAGTCGCTCGGAATTCTGGGAGAGACTGCTCTTCCAGGAAACAACAGCACCCCCGCTCAGGAAAAAGTTTCACCCAGAATTCCGAGCGACGGTTTGGAGGAGGCACACCACGGAACGAGCCCCGGTCGATGACCGCGCGTTGCAACTCATATTGAGCGCGATAGTACGCTTTAACAATGCCTAGTGCTGGAATAGTTTTTTCTGTGCCCCGCCGCGGTGGCCCAGTGGTTACGGCGCTCGGCTGCTGGAGCGAAAGACACGTATTCTATACCGGCCGCGGCGGCCGAATTTCGATGGAGGCGAAATTCTAGAAGCCCGTGTACTGTGCGATATCAGTGCACGTCAAAGAACCCCAGGTGGTCGAAATTTCCGGAGCCCTCCACTACGGCGTCCCTCATAGCCTGAGTCGCTATGGGACGTTAAACCCCAATAAACCAGTTTTTTCTGCATGCAACCACAGGGAAGTATACGAAAGCAAAGAACGGCATGCATCAATCCGCTAGTGCATACTGTGTTACGTTTTAAGCATGAAATGCTTTTAGCCCCCGTTGTCGGCAGTGTGGTGACGTCACGCGGAGACCGAGAGCCATCATCCGGGCACTGAATTCCAGTCATCCGGGCTCTGAAACGAGAACATCCGGGCACCGTACGAGACTTAACGAGATTTAACGAGACTCTCTAAGCCCTCCTACGCGACCGGCATGCAAGCGCCGGTTGGTCTCCAAAGGGGTCGCAAAAAATAACTGCTGCCAGTGCCTTCTCAATGTTGATCGAGATATCAGTCGCTGTGCGTTTGATAATGCACGGAATTATAATTTCCGATTTCTAATAACGCGCGCAAAAAGCACATAAATGCCACGATACACTTCGTTGTCATACGTGATCTCTTAGGGGCTTCGCGCATCGAAGCAAAGCCGCGCAGGCGCACAGGGGCCCGGGGGAGAAGAGCTGCGTTCAAAGGGCAAGGCATCGCGCCGAACGGGTGGTGGCGTTCCTCCCTTCCTGTACGGTGCGGTTCGGGTGTCCACCGAGATGACATTAGGCCCGTAAACATTTCATGCTTACTCTACTCTCGGTTACGGGAGAGGCAGAGATTTTTTTCTCCGGCCACAAAGCTATCTTCATGAATATCAAGAACTGTTAGTGGAGTGTTTCTTGTAAAAGGAAAATGTGTAAAAACTAACAAGTTGTTTGTAATTGTACATGTCTTGCTCGAATTAATTGCCTCAGTCTATCGAAAAGCTTAAACAGCTGATCAACTGCGCTCAAATTCCGCACTTGGAGGTAATGTAATTGTCGGCAATTTTTTTTTTATGGATGTCTGTGGTCGTTATACTTACGAATTTAGAAACTTCGTCTTCCCCGTTCCGTTTTCTGAGTACCAAGAGCATAGATCGCTACAAACCGGCTCAACAGCAGCCATGATTGAGTGAACGAGAAGTAGCGTGGCGGTGCGTGTCAATAGTATGATCATACTCACTAACCTAAGTCACACCGACTGTGGCCTCAACACATTCCAATACATAAGCCAATTTTTAATGGATCGTCAATCCTACATTCGAATTCAAGATAGAGACCATGCTCCTTACCTACTCGGCACGCGGGGAACCCCTCAAGGCGCGGTACTTTCCCCGCTGCTCTTCAATCTGGCCATGATGCACCTGCCGGCCCAGCTGAGTGGTGTCGCCGGCGTGCAGCACGCCCTGTACGCTGATGACATCACTCTGTGGGCCACGCAGGGCAGCACAGGAGACATTGAAACCAGCCTGCAAACAGCGGCGACGATAGTAGACCGCTACGCCCGACGCTGCGGTCTTCAATGTTACCCTCAAAAATCGGAATTTGTGCACCTCCGCCCCTCACAGAAGTGCACAACTAAAATATCTCTCTCTCTTGAGAGTGGTCCCATACGCGAAAGTGATGAGATACGGGTACTCGGACTCTACATCCACAAACACAGGCGGCCAGACACTACATTGGCCAAACTCCGTAAGGTGGGGGACCAGGTGGGCCGCATGGTCCGCCGGGTTTCCAACAAACGCGGAGGGTTACGAAGTAAGGATGCCTTGCGGCTGGCAAACGCCTTCGTAACTAGTCGAATTCTCTATTCGACTCCTTATCTCCACCTACGGAAACATGAGGAGGACGCCCTTGAGGTCATCCTTCGCAAAATTGTTAAACGTGCCCTTGACCTAACTATAACTACTTCAAACAGCCGGCTTATGGCTCTTGGGGTGATGAATACTTTCCGGGAGCTCCGGGAGGCGCACCTTACAAACCAGTACACGCGCTTGTCGCTAACGGAGTCGGGTCGCCGCCTTCTTGCTCGACTCCATATCCAGCACACCCCTCCAATGGAAGACAGGTTTCGCATCCCGGAACTGTGGAGACGTGCCCTCCACGTGCGGCCTCTTCCAGCAAACATGTCACATGAAGACCATAATGGTCGGCGCCTGGCACGAGCGGAAGCGCTAGCCCGATATTATGGCAACAAAACAGGTGTATACTACGTGGACGCCTCCGGCCCTCACCACGGGGGATGGTACACGGCCGCGGTAGTTCACAACAGCAACACAGTTAACGGCCTAACTTTTAGAGCTCGCAGTGCAACACAAGCAGAAGAGGTCGCGATTGCTCTCGCGGCCTCACATTCCAATTCAAAATACATAATCACCGACTCGCGAGGGGCCTGTCGGAACGTCGAACAAGGCTGCACTCCCTTCTTAGCCTATCGAATATATCAAAATTGCATACGGGATACGGACCCCGCACACCGTTACCTCATATGGGCCCCTGCTCATCAGGGGTTGGCAGGAAACGAGGCAGCAGACGCAGCCGCCCGCGCGCTCTCTCACCGGGCTGTTTTCTCCTCCCCATCCGGTCAGGAACCCGATTTTAATCCGGTCTATACATTCAAAGATATTACAACATATTATCAAAATTGTCATCGCCTTTACCCTAGCCCATGTAAAGGCCTGAAGAAGGCGGATGAGCGGCTCCTTCTCCGCCTTCTCACCAATACTTTGCTGTGCCCGGCAGCGCTAAAACATTTTGACCCCTCCTTTAACGGCAGCTGCCCACACTGTAGTGCAGTGTCTTCTGACACCTATCACATGGTGTGGGCCTGCCCCACCAACCCCGCTATTCCCCCCATCCCCAACCCAACCCGGGAGGACTGGGAGGCGACCCTGCTCGGCTGCCACGACTTACAGGCCCAACAAGCCTTAGTCGGGCGCGCCCGGGCGGCGGCAACCGCCACTGGGGTCCCATACTAGGGACCTCCACCTAGTGTTTGTAAGGATCGGTCCCTTACGGGCTGATCCAAACATACCTCCAGTTCATTCGAAATAAATGTTTTCACCACCACCGGCTCAACAGCTGCCATGATTGAGTGAACGAGAAGTAGCGAGCCGGTGCGTGCCAACAGTAAGGCACAGCACAGAAACCTAGTTTTCCTTGCGTATTTCGGCACACCTATAATTCTAACTGCGTAACGATGAATCCCATGTGGAGAGGAGCATATATACAGCAGAAATACACCATTAGTTGGCCCTAACATACAAAACTAATGCCATATCTAAAGTCGGATACAGCTTAAGAATAACGTATAGAATGGATCTCAAATCAAGTTAAAAGGCGGCTGACTGCGGCGACAGCGGTTTGAAGGATTCCGTCGAGGGAAGTGCCGCTGTCTACTTCAGCTGGATCCGGCTATTCATAACCAACTAATAGCACCATTGGGGCACTATCCGCATGCACCAGCACACACATGTTGGAGAAGAACAGCCATTTCGGGATCGTCGGCAGAAACCATGCATTTTCAGCGACTCAATGTTGGCGATGCGTAACTAAACTTTGGGAAAAATCTCCCCACAAGCAGCACGGCTGAATTCTCAGGTGACACGGCGGATTCTTGTAATCTGGACGCCTGCTCATGCCCCCGTTGGTAATGAGGCGGCTCATAACCTAGCTCTAGAACTGTCCCGCCGAGCTGGGTCGTGCCGCCCGCCCTGTTTCCTTACAGCGAAATCCTGCAGCACTACAGGCTTGCAAGGCTCACATTCCCCCCAGCAGATAAAGCGCTCTCCAAGGAACAGGCCAAAGCCTGGCGTAAACTTCAAATTAAAACCTACCCAAATCCCCAATTCTGTACCTTCTATTCGGATCGAGAGAGAGAGAGAGAGAAAACTTTATTTACAGAGGAATTCGGGGCACGCCCCAGGGTCCCCGCACGACCCCACTGCACTCAAGTGTTTATGTTCCGAAGGTCCATAACACTGGCAGCACGGCCGGTGGCGATGGTCTGCACGGCCGGGTCCTCCGAGCGCAGCAGGGTCTCCCAGTCCTCCCAGGTCTTGAGGTTCTCTAGGTCCCGCGGGGGAGGGTCCGCCGGGCAGAGGGAAATGATGTGGAGGGAAGAGGCGACGGGTTCTGGGCATAGAGTGCATGCCGGAGTGGGGAAGGAGGGATGATAATGGGCTAGGGTAAGGGGTGAAGGAAGTGTGTGTGTCTGTAGTCTGCGCCAGAGTGTTGCGTGTTTGTTATCTAGGGAGGGGTGGGGCGGGGGGTAGAGCTGGCGTAAGGTTCTGTGCGCCTGGGTCAGCTCACTGAATGAGTGCATGCGCTCCTTCGTGAATCCCCGATCAGAGGCCACCTGAGCCCGGTTTAAAGAACCTCGGGCTAAAAGGTTGGCGGCCTCGTTTCCGGGATTCCCGGTGTGCGCGGGCACCCATATCAGCTCCACTTGGCGGGGCGGGGGGGCATCGGGCGAGTCCAGTATGCCAAAAGCAGGGACATGGACTCGGCCTCGAGCAAAATTTAGAATCGCAGTTTTAGAATCGCTTAAAATGTACCAGGCTTCCGTGCGGGTTATAGCAAGGGCAATGGCGGCTTCCTCTGCAGCCTCTGGGGACGTGTCTGGAGGGAGAGGTAGTGTGAGGAGGGCGGATAAAGAGGAGTCCACCGCAGCTGCTGTCGCTTCATCACCCGTGCAGGCAGCGTCCACCCACACGGCGTCCGGCTGGGGGCCGTACGCTCGATGAAGTGCCTTCGCACGGGCTCTGCGGCGCTGCTCATTGTGGGACGGGTGCATATTCCTCGGGAGCGAAAAGCAAAAATGTGATAGTAAAGCCGATCTAAATCACATGATTTAGAAGTCCCTACCCGCAGGTCACTTCATTACCGATGTTCAGCCTCGACCCAGGGAGACAGATCAAGCTCTACGAGCTATAGCTGAAGGCGCCGCCGCTGCCCAAGGGATAGCGGCCGTCGATGACTTCCGGTGGCTCCTCTGTATCCGCTGGCAATGAAGTTTCACCACCACCGTGAAATGTTTTTGATTGGCGGAACGTGTGCAACATTCAGCCCGTGCTCCAGGCGGCGCAAGAATGACCAAGATATCCCGCAAGCAACTCAGATGTAAGACCATCTGCGTTCCTTTGCCGGAGTCGAACACTACCGTTGAGCAGCGATTTCAGACAAATGCACCGGCTTCGTCGCATTGTAACATTCCTGGAACGTAACCGTGGCCATCCAGCACTTACGAAACGGAAATATATGGACAAAATGTAATGCACAAGATATTGTGCATCGAAGAGTCAAAAGCGGGTCGTTTAGATAAACGCGAAGGTTGTACATCATATATTAAGGTTTGGTTTGGTTTTGTGGGGTTTAACGTCCCAAAGCGACTAAGGCTATGAGAGACGCCGTAGTGAAGGGCTCCGGAAATTTCGACCACCTGGGGTTATTTAACGTGCACTGACGTCGCACAGCACACGGGCCTCTAGAATTTCTCCTCCAAAGAAATTGTAGGCGCCGCGGCCGGGATCGAACCCGCGTCTTTTGGGCCAGCAGCCGAGCACCATAGCCACTCAGCCACCGTGGAGGACCATATATTAAGGCGTACCACGTGCCATGGTGAGATACCAACCAGAACTGGGTACGATAGCAATGGAAAGTGGTACAATGTACAAAGATAAACCGCTGTGAGAGGTTCGCGAAGTGCAAGGAAGCTTGATTCCTCTCATTCCAGCTTGAAGGCACTGCGTATGAAAGGGGCTAAATGCTGTTGTTGTTGTGACTGAGAGAAGGATGAAAAGGAAATTGCACGGGCCTGCCTACTGGCTCGAGCCTAGCCACCACCGCTGCCACGTGGAGATAGAGGAGAGTTAAAAGATCAGAGGAAAAAGAAAAAGGAAAGAAAAAACGCGCGTCGCAGCAACAACTGCGTCCGCCGGAGCGGACGCTGCTGAAAAAAAAAACAGATAAGCTGCCGTAGCCGCGCTCGCCAAAGCGAGGACAAAGAGAAGTTTATTGCGTACGAACCAAAACAAAGAAACAATTCGGTACATGGCACACACACAGATGAATAAAAAATCTCTGCCTCTCCCGTAAACGAGAGTAGAGTAAGCATGAAATGTTTACGGGCCTAATGTCATCTCGGTGGACACCCGAACCGCACCGTACAGGAAGGGAGGAACGCCACCACCCGTTCAGCGCGATGCCTTGTCATTTGAACGCAAGGTTTTTTGAGGAAAGGAAATGGCGCAGTAATTCTCTGCCATCTCGGTGGACACCCGAACCGCACCGTAAAGGAAGGGAGGAACGCCACCACCCGTTCGGCACGATGCCTTGCCCTTTGAACGCAGCGCTTCTCCCCCGGATCACGTACGACAACGAAGTGCAACATGCAATTTATGTGGTTTTTGCACGCGTTATTAGAAATCGGAAATTATAATTCCGTGCGTTATCAAACCCACAGCTCCACTGATATCTTGATAAACATTGAGAAGGCACTGGCAGCAGTTATTTTTTGTCTCGTTTGGAGACCAACCAGCGCTTGCATGCCGGTCGCGTAGGAGGGCTTACGGAGTCTCGTTAAATCTCGCTAAGTCTCGTACGGTGCCCGGATGTTCTCGTTTCAGAGCCCGGATGACTGGAATTCAGTGCCCGGATGAGTGGATTTCAGTGCCCGGATGACTGGAATTCAGTGTCCGGATGACTGGATTTCAGTGCCCGGATGACTGGATTTCAGTGCCCGGATATCTGGATTTCAGTGCCCGGATGATGGCTCTCGGTCTCGGCGTGACGTCACCACACTGCCGACAACGGGGGCTAAAAGCATTTCATGCTTAAAAGGGAAGTTTATTCAACAGTGCAAACAAACAAAACATTGGAAACACACTCATGACTGAGGGCAAAACAAATGCATACAAAGTGGGTGGCCACCCAGAAACACCATGACCTTATTTTAACACACCGTACATATCACAAATTACAGCCTATAGTGCATAGAACGAACACTAGACAAAGAATCAGCCTCCCGTAGCAACGACGCACGGGTGGGGGGGGGGGGGGGGGGCAAGGATCTTTCTCAGGGTGATTGGCCCTTTCAAAATTATAAACCACCATCCTCGAACAAACCAGCATAGTCGGTAAAGAGAGGGGGGGGGGGGGGGGGTCGGCCCCGCTAATACCGCAGCGCCGGCATATCAAGCCGACCTTCGAAGACAGTTATCTACAAAAGTGGTAGTCAGTGCTGAATGTGAAAACACCACAAGTTCTAGGTAACTACGCGTAACAGCCCTTGGCAGAATGGCTTCTGATCCTTCTGGGAGGTGTTTTCAGGCTTTAAGTAATGCCTCCATTAAAATGAATATTACGAAACCCTCCCTCCCCCTCCGCTCACACATATTCTTTATCATCGCGCATAACCAGTGCAAAAACAACAGGTGCCATAGGAGAAATCAGGAAGTTTTATCTACGTGTGCTGACGATTCATTGCTGCAATCGATCTCTGCCATGCCGATACCTCCTAGACTCATTTCGCCCTGCCCCCGCGGTGGCTCAGTCGTTATGGCGCTCGGCTGCTGAAAGGCCTGAAGAAGGCGGATGAGCGGCTCCTTCTCCGCCTTCTCACCAATACATTGCTGTGCCCGGCAGCGCTAAAACATTTTGACCCCTCCTTTAGCGGCAGCTGCCCACACTGTAGTGCAGTGTCTTCTGACACTTATCACATGGTGTGGGCCTGCCCCTCCAACCCCGCTATTCCCCCCATCCCCAACCCAACCCGGGAGGACTGGGAGGCGAGCCTGCTCGGCTGCCACGACTTACAGGCCCAACAAGCCTTAGTCGGGCGCGCCCGGGCGGCGGCAACCGCCACTGGGGTCCCATACTAGGGACCTCCACCTAGTGTTTGTAAGGATCGGTCCCTTACGGGCTGATCCAAACATACCTCCTGCTCATTCGTAATAAATGTTTTCACCACCACCACCCGAAAGACGCGGGGTCGATCCCGGCCGCGGCGGCCGCATTTCGATGGAGGCGAAATTCTAGAGGTCCGTGTACTGTGCGATGTGAGTGCACGTTAAAGAACCCCAGGTGGTCGAAATTTCCGGAGCCCTCCACTACGGCGTCCCTCATTGCCTGAGTCGTTTTGGGACGCTAAACCCCAATAAACCAAACCATAAAATCATTTCGCCCTGTCGGAGCTTCCACCCTTCCCTTACGGCGCGGTTCAGGTGTCCACCGAGATATGCGAGACAGATAGTGCGCACTTTCTTTCCTCAAAAACCAATTTTTTAAGTTTTCATGTCTGTGGCCTGTCAAGACCACCAAAATACCTATGCCCCTCGAGGCTGCTTGTGGACACGACTGCTCGCGCGTTCTTTTAGCGTTTTTTAGATTAGAGGCGGACGGCTTCGACAGAGAAGGCTCCTGGGGGTAGAACCAAGACGTCTCTGAAGATGCCCCCAAACCGCAGGAAAAACCATTAGTGGAAATAAAGTTTTCCCTTCCTTTCCCTTCCTTTTAGCACAAAGTGAAAAAAATCTTTGCGGCGCCAACAACAACAAAAAAAAATTGGAGGCTTATCAAGGTTAAGCCTCCAAACGCTAAGGACCTTAGCGTTTGGAGGCATCTTGACCGCATACACGCCCGGCGCAAAGACGCTGGCGCGGTTGCGGGCACAGAGACTGACGCGACGGCGGGCGCGCGCCGCCTCATCCCTGGCGTGACGTCACATCACGTGATGCAGCGATGGTGGCGCCGCCGCCGCGTCGCGCGCGACGGCGCGAACCGAAGCGTGGAGGCCTCCGCCGGGCGACGTCCGACGGCGCGATATGAGGCCCCATCTGCAGCCGGTGTGACGTCATCACGTGACGTCACATCATGTGATCTCACCTCAAGGTCAATGGTGGCCACCGCCGGGAGGCGACCGACGGCGCGATATGAGGCCCCATCTGCAGCCGGTGTGACGTCATCACGTGACCCACTTGAAGGTCAATGGTGGGCACCGCCGGGCGTCGCGCGATGGCCCGAAACCTATGCTTCGCATAAAAAGATTACCGAAGACACTGGGGAAATTCTAAAGTGTGCTTGGCGAAAGCCTTGTGGTCAACCCACTGCTCCTTCCCTGAACCGCTTGGCGCGAGGCGGGCTTCACGCACGAGCGGTTTTTATTGCCTTTTATTTATTTATTTATTCAAGTTACTCACAGGCTCCTTTACATTGGAGCATTGTGTGAGTGGGGCAGTACATAGAAGTTAGAGAACAGCGCAAAAAAACACAAAAGATAAAAAAACGACAGAAGAAAAACGTTAACAGAACCGTCAACATCAGCACCGGCTCAAAACACACAACGCAAGTGAAGATGAGCACGAGAGGCACTCCGCAAGGGGCAGTACTATCCCCACTTCTCTTCAACATTGCACTCCTAAATCTCCCACCTCTTCTCAATCAGGTACAGGGCATACGCCACGCCCTGTACGCTGATGATATAACCATCTGGACAACCACGGGAAGTATGGGAATGATTGAAGAACAACTACAAACCGCGGCGACAACAGTTCAAAATTATGCCCGGGCGTGTGGACTAATGTGCTCACCCGAAAAGTCCGAACTGATAGTCTTCCGTCAACGCAAGAATCAAGACACCATCAATATCCGCGTAGACAACTCACCCATCAAGGAAGTTCAGACCATGAAGATACTGGGTCTGTACATAAATAACAACGGCAACAACCTTCTTGCCCTCCAGAAACTACGGCTCGTGATCGAGCAAGTCGCCAGGATGATCGCCAGGATAACGACGCGCAAATCGGGGATGCGAGAAGACGATACTCTGCGACTGGTGCAGGCTTTCGTTGTAAGCCGCGTCGTCTACGTAGCGCCCTACCTCCGCCTTAAGAAGCGTGACATCAAAAACCTCGACATCATAATCAGAACTGCCTACAAGAAGGCCCTGGGACTCCCTCTTGCGACATCGATGGACCGGCTCTTGCGACTGGGTGTGCACAACACGATCCATGAGCTGATAGAGGCACACCTTACGGCGCAGGTGGTACGGCTCTCCACAACTCGAACTGGCCGACAAGTCCTGAGTGATTTAAACATCAATTGCCCCCGACAGCTAGACACCAAAACCGACATCCCAGCCTCATGGAGAGGACAACTCAAGGCAGCTCCACTACCCAGGAATATGCACCCTGATTTTCACCAGTCAAGACGACAAGCACGAGCCGAAGCCATGAAAAGACACTACGGACGGCGCGAGGGCGTGTTCTATGTCGATGCTGCGGGTCCCGAGCAGGGAATGACGGCCGTCGCGGTAGTGCACCAAAATACAACAGTCGACGGACTAGTACTGGCTAGCCAGGACATACTGGCTGCGGAAGAAGTGGCGATTGCTCTAGCTGCAACACACACTAGCTCAATATACATTCTCACAGATTCACAGACAGCGTATCGCAATTACCTCAGGGGCAGGGTCCCACCGCTAGCAGCTAAAATCCTGCAAGATATCTACATCCGTGGCTACCAACCCACACACAAACACTTAATATGGGTACCAGGTCACCAGGGCATCCCAGGGAACGAGAGCGCACATGCCTCAGCCCGAGCATTTCTCCCCCGGGCACCCAGTGCGGATGCCGTGGAACCTCCTACCCGACTACTAACTTACAATGACATACTTCAGCACTTAAGATTATCCCGTCGGGTCTACCCTCCGCCGGCTAAGACACTAGATAAAGGGGAGGAACAACACCTCCGAAAGCTACAGACCAACACTTACAACAACCCACGAAGACTACATGCCATAGACCCGGAGTCATTTGACTCACAATGCAAATTCTGCGGGGAGAAGGCGGACCTGTACCATATGGTATGGGCCTGCCAACGAAATCAGGCGATCACTGTTAATAACCAGCCAACGCAGGAGGGGTGGGAGGCAGCTCTGTCCAGCTCGGACGGAAAGAGTCAAAAGCAACTCATCGAAAGAGCCCGGACAGCAGCCTACGCCAATGGGGTTCCGGACTGAGAGCTCCAACCACGGCTACAAGCTCCTAAACCATTTCATTAAAATATTTTCACCACCACCACCCATCATTTTAAGGCAAGGAAGTGCGCAAACTGGCTCACTGGGTCAGTGGACGCCTTAATCGCGTTGTTGTGTTGTCGATGCTGGCGCATGAGCCATTGCCTAGCAACCGTCGCGGTGGACACCCGAACCGCACCGTAAAGGAAGGGAGGAAGTGGGAGTGAAAGAGGAAAGAGAAAGAGGGGCCGTAGTGAAGAAAATGAAAATTGTATTTGCGGAAAATAAATTACACAGTAACTGTCTCGCATATCTCGGAGGACACCCGTGATCTGTTTGTGGAGGAAGGGAGGAAGTGAGAGTGAAAGAAGAAACAGAAAGAGGGGTCGGAATGAAGAAAATGAATTTGAGGAAAGGAAATTACGGAGGAGGTTGCGCCGCTGCGCGGAGGAGAGGCCCCAGTTGGCACGATTCCAGCGCACGGATCGACACCGCGAGCACGGACGGACACCGCTAGCATAAGCCATGTAATACCCCTTCAATGGGATCTTTGAGGTACAAATAAATAAATAAATAAACAAAGGCTTTCGCCTTAATAACCTGCAAAACAGCACTCCTAAAAGGTGGAAGCGAATGCCTCCTTCATGGTGGTGCACACCTGTCGGCCACTAATGCTGGTGAATCCCACCAGTGTTGTTCATGGCGGAAGCGATCAGGGCGTACGCTGAAGCGGGAAGTGGGTGAGCCACTTGATTCGGTCAATCCATGTTAAGCGCCAAGAAGGGAGTGGGCCTAGTGTACAAGGGCCAGCTGATCTTGCCGCTTATCCGCGGCAAACCAGGCGCACTTCACGAAAGAGGACTTGGGGAGGGGAGCCGACTGAATTGTCTTTGGGCATTTTAGGTGGATGGATGGAAACAACTTTATTACACACACACAAAAAAAAATTGGAGCCTTATCAAGGTTAAGCCCAGTGGATGCGAAGCATGTTCTTAGCGTTTGGAGGCATCTTGACCGCATACACGCCCGGCGCTAAGACGCTGGCGCGGTTGCGGGCACAAGAGACTGACGCGACGGCGGGCGCGCGCCGCCTCATCCCTGGCGTGACGTCATATCACGTGATGCAGCGATGGTGGCGCCGCCGCCGCGTCGCGCGTGACGGCGCGAACCGAAGCGTGGAGGACTCCGCCAGGCGACGTCCGACGGCGCGATATGAGGCCCCATCTGCAGCCGGTGTGACGTCATCACGTGACGCCATGTCACGTGACCTACTTGAAGGTCAATGATGGCCACCGCCGGGCGTCGCGCGAAGGCCCGAAACCTACGTTAATATGCTCCGCATAAAACAATCTTCCAGGGTGGTCCCCTACTGGTCCAGGAGTCCACGGGCTTGTGCTTCACGTAAAGCCCGATGCACCAGCCATTCCTGGCCGGCGGGCTGAGCGGTTCGTAAAGCAGCCTCCCAGGAAGAATGAGGGGATTGGGAATGGGGCGGGAGGGGTACTGCCTTTGGGGAAGGACATTCCCAAAGGTAGTGGAAAAGATTGGATATGGCCACGCCACAGGTGGTACAGTCAGGAGGAAAAGTGGGGTGAAAGCATGGGAGACGGTGGAGGGAAATAAAGCAGCCTGTCTGTAATTGTCGCCATGTGGCGCTGGATGAGGGCGAGAAGGTACTGTGGGGTGGTGGCAGTGTCACGCGGCTGTTTGTAAAATGTGGTGATTTGTAGAGAGGACCGATGGGGCTTGTTACGCAGGGTTGGGTGCCTGATCCTCCGTGGTGCGGGAGGAGAGTTCTCGGGCCAGCGCATGAACGCGCTCATTACCGGGGATCGAGGCATGCCCAGGGACCCACGACAGAGTAACCGTTCGGTCGAGATAGGTGACTGCATTTTAGGTGACAAGTGGCCAAAATTGCAGATGACCCAGAGCAGTTATTGAATGAATAAGACGCTGTACGTTTTAGGGGAAAAAATCTCAAGCCGGTGTGAGTAGGACATTGAATTAATTTTGACGAGGAGCCTAGTGGATCAAGTGGAGAGGCAAAGAACTGGAGTAGGCACAATAGGAAACGACATTTTTCCTGTGACGCGCGGCCTCTATCCTGGATGGAGGGTATGGCCAGGGGATTTCATAGGCCCGGCCTAATGTGTGGTGGCTGCGTTGATCCGAAAGAAAATTGGTTTTAAAGAAAGGTAATGACGCAGTAACTGCCTCAAATATCTCACTGGACACCCGAACCGCGCTGTAACGGTAGGGATAAAGAAGGTAATGAAAGAATCGTCCTGTCTTGGGCTAGTTGGTTTTTCATGATGTAGGTATTTGCAGCGCACACGAAACAAGGACGGACAGACAAGGGAACGAAACACAGCGCTGACTTTCAACTGAGCTTTATCGGAACCACCTGGTGTAAACGGAAAACGTAGCCCCCCCCCAGCGTCAAGCTGGACCCTCTTTGTAGGGTCCATGTCAAGACATTTCGACTGAGGAGCCGCACCGACAACACCCCAAGTGTCGTGGCTAACAACCCAACCGAGTAGTCTGCTCGGCGAGACAGAAACTCCAACTCTCCAGCACCTAACACACCGGTCCAGGATCCATGTGGGATTTCAGGGCTCTCCGCAGTACTGGAGCACCAATACAGCAGCCAGCAGCAGCGGTCCCACTCCACCGGAAGATGCCCCTGAAGGCGCTTGGGCCGACAACCTCTCGGCTGCCAGGTATGCTCTAGTTTGTTGACAAAACGCGCCAAGCCTTACCGCTGTGCCTGACGCTTGGCGTCTCAGCACAGGGAACTTGCCCTCACTTGGTCTTAGCGGCCTGGGAAAGTGTAGGGACTTACCTCCCAGGTCCACTCTTCCTTCCCTTTAGCCTCCAGCACCTTTAGGCACTAGAGTTACCATCGCGGACGTGACCATAAGCTCGGACGCGGGAAGGGCAACCAGGCTTTAGTAATATGCACCCGGGAGCGGAGTTGTGTTCCGCACCGCGACAAAAATATGCACCCGGACGTTAAACCCCACAAACTAAACCAAAATTAACAATGCAGCAATTACACCCGCGGAAAGCCCAGCGTGGTAAAACTGACAGTAAGGTCACAATGACTCGGTATACTTCAATCCTGAGAAAAATTCTGGTTCTACGGGAATCAGGGGCTAATTACAACCCCCCCCCCCCCCCCAAAAAAAAAGACACACCTGAGATTGTACTCAGCAGGTAAATATGCAGCAGATTTTAAGCTATTCGCGCTGTCAGAAGTTGAAGCGTGAAAAGAAGTATACAATCTACATAGAAGTGAAACACTCAGCAGTGAGCCTCAACATTAAAGTCGCCAATTTTAAACTATTTTGCCGCTGCGAAGCCCGAACGACCGTGTAACTATGGTTATACATGACTGCAATACACACGCGCGCATAGAAGAGGTATATAAGAGAGATTTAGAATAGCGGGAACCAATCTGTTAGGTAACAAACGGGGCGACAGAGAGCACGCGCGGGACAAGACAGGCCCACGTGTTAGTGTTCCGTCCATGCGCCCCGCTACTCCCCTATCACCCCAACCGATAGGGTCCCCCTATTCTAAAGCCCCTCATAGACTAAAGAAAAAGCATGCAGAAAAGAATCAGCACACTTCCCAGTTGTGGCGGATCCTGCTGGTGACCTTGAGCAGCTTTGCTAGGAGCAGCCACTTGCGCAGGTCCCCTCGACGACGCAGCCCCCGCATCTTGAGCACGGCCAGCGCCTTGGCCTCGTTGAAGTTCAGCGCCATGACGTAGCCACGAAGACAGCACCTGCAAACACACCGTCACAAAGACAGGAGCAGACTGAGAAACGTGGTTTGGCGCGCACGCTGAGTAAGGGTGAGCACGTGACCTTCGCAGCCAATCAGCGACGAGGACGGGGAGAGGAAGAGAAACGCCCCTCTTTCTTGCGTTCCGAAGCATTCCCAGCTTCCCTTTCTCCCTTCCTTCTCCCTCACCTGACACGCAACTGCGATTGGTAGAAAACCGCTGTGCTCCCTATTCCCACAGCCTGCTTGCTACCTTCGCGCCCGGCATTTTTCTGCGTTGCTGAATTTTCGTGCAAAAGCTGCAGCAATTATTTGCATGCATTGCGGCAGCTTTGTGCTGTCTACTACCCCTGTCACACTACCAAATTTAATGTCATTGTAATCGAATGACATTAGCACCTAATGTCATTAATCGACTGCTACACGGGAACATATAATGTCATCACAACGAACGGCGATGGTGAATGACATTCGCCATCTAATGAATTACGGGAACTCAATCGCATTCGATCTCGAACCGTATGCGTACTCTGGACACCAAATACGCAGCAGAAACAAGCGACGCAAAAAAATAACTTCCACACTGCCAAACTTAGAAAGTGTACTTATTTAGTTCTGCTAAAAAAAGTTAATGTTGGTGTGAATCTTTTTACTCTAGAGGCTGTCGTGGATAGCTATTACCCTCGTTCTCAGCAGCTGCCGAACGTGAAGCAGCGTCTTTCCCGCGAACGTCGGTTATTTTGGGTTGCGTGTTTCTTGCTGGTTGGCGTGCCATGCTCGTTAAGCTCGAAAGTACTTAAAGACGTAACTGAGCAGTTCACCTTTTGGAAGTCATTTCCATGTTTCGCGCGTGTCCGCGTGCCGCCATGTCAGCCATTTTGTTTGAATTTATCGGACTTGTGTTTGACTTTGTACTTGGCTTGGCTTTTGGTGGCTAATGTGGGGCAGAATGGCCGGAAATGATATTTTAAGCTTATAATACAGCACACAAATGTTCTCACCCGCTTTTGAAAGCACTGCACAACAATTTCAAACATCTTTGATGCTCGCTGATGTCTTCCAGTTGTACTATTTTTTGTTCACTGATCGTCAATGCCATCATTTTCGAATTACGTTATTGTTTTTCGTGCAGCACTGAAAGAGACCAAATGACATTCGATACATCGAATGACATTAAATTTGCTAATGTGACAGGGGTATAACTCCTCGCTGCCGTACCTCAGTTAGAATGGCGCGTCTTCTCGGCAGCTGCAGCTCTACTTTCTTCTTCAACCGCACACTTCGAAGCCGATTTAGTGACCGTTCTCTTTTAACGGCAGTAGACCGGCTTCGGAAAGCCCACTGCGCATGCGCGCGTTTACCGGGAACAGTCAAGCGCCTTCTTGGATATAGCCCGTCGCGGTGTCGTCATCACGGCAACTTTCGTTATTTGGCGCCTTGACTCGAATTAGAACCGTTGGCAGCATCTTTCCGCCGTGTCATTTATAAACGTCAGCTAAACGAATCAGAGGCGTTACTGCAGAGTTGAGAGGAATGCGGTGCTAATCGCAGCTGGCGCAGGGCTGAGAGGGAGTGTATAGTTGCTGCATAGAGAGGTGACGGCGGCGGCAACGTTGCGCTTCTTACTCGAACCTTCGTGTTTAAATCTTGCAGGGGACGGAGAAAACATGCTTGACCGTCACTTTCACTGATTTTGTCAGCAGAACATTTCTATGCATAGCAGCGATGCACGCTTTTGAGCGCCCTCATACTGTGCTTACATTCCGTGCATCTCGTTTTGCCCTGTTAATTTTCGAGGTATCCCTCTATAGGAGTCGACTAGCCATATCACGGAATATTTGTTGTCTTTATTTCCGCGTCATGCTTCTTGCCCAAAATTGACCATGAGGCTCTTTTATTTGCTTAAACAAACATACAAATTCATTCACGCAGTGCTTATGGCTTTCCCTGGCAGTAGTGGAAGGAAGCCACAAAATTTGGGCAGAAGTTTTAGTTTCGAGCGCATGTTCCGCTTTGTTCGATTATTGACAAAATAACTGGCCTTTTTGATTACGTAAATTTCTGTTGCAATCGGTCGATTTTTTCCTTGCTGCATAACTACTGGAAGCAACAATGTTATTTTGCGCTGCTTCAGACAGAACAATTTCCATATAACTGTGCGGAGAAGATTCAGGTTCAGCAAAAAATATTACGTTTTGTCTCTTCGCGTAAATAAACACCCAATTTTGCGAAATCCCAGAAAGGACGTTTTCCACGTTTAGTCATATATGATTTTATATATGGTGGTATTAGTGATATATGATAGATATAGAGGAGAAAAATGGCTACCACAGCTATTGTACACAACAGTGGCGGAAATACCAGTGCAGGCCACATGGATGAGATCTGCACTGGGGTGGCCAGAAAAGATAAGGAAGTACACGTCAAGCGTGCTTGAATAGGAACCTCTATCTCCAGGTGGTAGCTAAGAAGCCGGGAAGCGATAAATAGAAAGAGGACAATGTAAATCCCAGAAAGGAGGTCGTGTTCAGAGCAAGCAGGAGAACAGTGCAAAAGTGGCTGGGTGATAACAGCAAGCAGACAACCAGGTCCTTATCGCTGCTGACTTAAACATTGGAATGTGCACAGGAGCTATAATGGTTCCGGTAAAGTATAGGGCGAGTATCAGTCGGGGGTTTTCCCGGAAGGACAATGAACGCGACGTTAAGAAAGACGAAAAGCAAACTGTCAGAGAGTGCGTCAGGGCGTAATCCGGGAACGGTAGCGGCGTGACTCAATGGTGTCCTCAACGGTGACGCCGCACACTTGGTGGAAAGATAAGCTGTGGGAGTTGATATCTATTGTCGGGAACAACTCTAGAAGGCTGCGGCTTTTCCGCATCAAAGGATCCCCTTTTAGCCAATGGCGCCGGCCGATTCTCATCGCCCTGTTAGGATGACAGTGCAGGGAGCGGCGCCACAATGAAGAGAGGGGTCTACCTCCGACCATAGAGGAAAGGGATTATCCTCTTTCATCTACCACTCCCTGCTCTGTCACACCAGCAGGGTCACGATAATCTGCCGACGTCATTGACTGGAAGGGGGTCCTTTGACGGGGAGAAGCCAGTGCGTTCTTAAGTTGTATTCGAATAGTGGTAGCGGCGGGAGTGAATGATGTCCAGAACGGTGACGCCGCACGCGTGGTTGAAAGATTAGCTCAGTGAGTATATGGCGAGTATCAGTCGGGGGTTTTCCCGGAAGGACAATGAACGCGACGTTAAGAAAGACGAAAAGCAAAGTGCGGCAGGGCGTAATCCGGAAACGGTAGCGGCGTGACTCAATGGTGTCCCCAACGGTGACGCCGCGTATTTCGTGGAAAGATAAGCTGTGGGAGTTGGCGATATCTACAGTCGGACACAACTGAAGAACGCTGCGGCTTTTCCTCATGAAAGGATCTCCTTTTAGCCAATGGCGCCGGCCGATTCTCATCGCCCTGTTGGGATGACAGAGCAGGGAGCGGCGCCACAATGAAGAGAGGGGTCTATCCTCGACCAGAGAGGGAGAGGATTATCCTCTTTCATCTACCACTCCCTGCTTTGTCACACCAGGAGGGTCGTGAGAATGTGCCGACGTCATTGACTGGAAGGGGGTCCTTTGACAGGGAAAAGATACTGCTTTCTTAAGTTGTATCCTAATGGACACGTATAGTGGTAGCGGCGGGAGTGAATGATGTCCAGAACGGTGCCGCCGCACACGAGGTTGAAAGTTTAGCGCAGTGAGTCGACGATATAAGGACAGTAGCACAGCGGGCGTAGATCGTCGTGTGCACAGTATCGAAAGTGCGTTCGAGAAATGTCTTCTCTTTTTCTGTGCAAGAGCATCGAGAAAGCCCCGCGGTAAATGAAGCCACCTTACACTGATCATAAACCAAAAAAAAAATCCATGCGATGTAAAATAATACTCACAAGAATTAACGCCAGCACTTCCTCCGTTGAAACAAAAAAAAATCAATTTAAAGCATTATTTTTTTTTGCGCGTAGGCGCACGCAGACAAAGGCAAGAGTTCATGGTGACAACAGTCCACTAAGAACGACCTTTCACCAGGAGAGAAATCTTTGTGCAGGGCAAAAACATTTTAAAAGGAGCGAATAGAAAAGAACACTAAAAGTGAATACTTTCGCACGATCTAAGTACGATCCAGGATAGCTGTTTTAGTCTTCGTTGCTCAGGCTAGCGGTTTCCGTGCACAGATACTTTTCCGATGACGACGACCGTTTAGCGATTCAATGGCAACCTCAAACCAGTCAACTCTAGGACGAACTCTGTCGAGGAGAGAATGAACGCATCTTCAGGAAGACATAGTAGCTCGCGTTTGTGAGCGAAGCTCTTTGCATGCGAGTGGGACTGCTCACCGCGAAAAGCACGCAGAAATTCTACAGACACCCTAGTGGTGGCGAGAATTCCGGGCATGAAGGTGAAAACTAGGCCGAGGGAATCGGTGAAATCATCATCATCGTCAGCCTGACTACACCCACTGCAGGGCAAAGGCCTCTCCCATGTGTCTCCAATTAACCCTGTCCTTTGTCAGTTGCCGCCACTGTATCCCCGCAAACTTCTTAATCTCATCCGCGCACCTAACTTTCTGCCGTCCCCTGCTACGTTTGCCTTCGCTTGGAATCCACTCCGTTACCCTTGAGGACCAGCGGTTATCTTGCCTTCGCATTACATGCCCTTCCCAAGCACATTTCTCGGGCTTGTGAAATAACAGACATTGGGGAAATAACAGACTCCTACTAAGGGCAGTTGCGTGTCAGGTTAGAAAGAAGGAAGGGAGAAAGGGCAGCTGGGAATGCTTCAGAACGTAAGGAATAGGGGCGCTTCACCCCCTCTCCCCACCCTTGTCGCTGATTGGCTGCGAAGGTCACGTGCTCGCCCTTAGTCCACGTGCACGCCAAACCCAGTTGCTCAGTCTGCTCCTGTCTCTGTGACGGTGTGTTCGCAGGTGCTGTCTTCGTGGCTACGTCATGACTAGAGCCCGGAAATTTAGGCATTTGCCTAAACTTGCCTATAAATGCCTAAAAGGGGGATTTTTGCACTTGCCTGCCTTTTTGTCGTTTTTTAGTAAATACCTCCTATTTAACCGCATTTTTTGCCTATAAATGCCTAAATCCGGCCCTTTGGTCCTCGATGCCGTTTTTCAATTTTGAGACATCTGTCTAAGTGCAGTGAAAGGCGCGCGCCGCTGCACGCACAAAAGGCACGGGTCTCGCCGAACGTTTTTCTCGAATTGTAACTTGAACGCAGTGTAACAAAGTGTTTATCTCGAAGTGTAGCAAGAGACGAGTTTGGAAACAGACCTGACATACCTTAGTGTAAACTTCTCAAAATTGACGGAAAGGATGACTAAGTTGGAAAAGGCTGGATGGGCACTCAATAGATGAATCGTTGAAGGTAGTGGCAGAAGTACCAGCAGCACTTCGGGGACTGGAAGGAAACGGATATACTGCTTCTACGAAGATGCAACAATTGGTAGAAAAAAATAGATGCCTGGAAACAATTTCCCAAATCAGAGACTTTCTACGCGGAGACGATACGGTCACATCATCTGAAGTCTCAAGCCTTTATCAACTCTCATGTTTTATGTTCGCGCCACTATCTTCATATGATGTCGAAAGAAGCCCTTTAAAGTACAAAGCTACGCTTAGAGAAAACCGAAGGAGCTTCACGTTCGAAAACCTGAGAATGCGCTTTATTGCTTCAGTTGAGGACTGCGTACGCTCCGTGCTTCACTTACAAATCTTGTACATATGAATACAGAGTATTATTCAAAGCGCCTATTTTTGCTTTATAGCGCCTATTTCAATATTTTTTAGAGCCTAGATGCCTGCCTATTTCGGGGTTCTTTAGTGCCTAAATATCCGGGCCCTAGTCATGACTCTGAACGTCAACGAGGCAGAGGCGCTGGCCGTGCTGAAGATCCGGGGGCTGCGTCGTCGAGGGGACCTGCGTAAATGGCTGCTCCTCGCAAAGCTGCTGAAGTTCACCAGGATCCGGCACAACTGGGAATTGTGCTGATTCTTTTTTTTATCCTCTTTTTTATTTATTATACATGTGTAGTCACTCCTATATTCGGGCATCCGTATTGCTGTCATACAGGCAAGGAAAATTTTAAAATATGCATCCCTTATCTTGAGAGCCACTGCTTCGTATTTGGGTTGCATGTAGGTTTTTCTTTACCTCACGTTCTGGCTTTTCACGCTGTTATAATGGTAAAATATGCAGCAGTTTGAGTTCCGGGGTGGAGTCTCAGGTGTGGAGGAAGTTAACGCAACAGTTTGGATGTCCCGATTATAATTTAAATTTCAAAATAAAATTAAAATACGGAAGCCCTTCTGAAGAACAAATACTCGAATCACTGCTATCTACTCACCATCAGTTTCAACAACCGTGGACTTATAGTGTACAGTCGGGGACAAAAGTCTGCGGACCACGTGTTCCTGAAATGAAGTTTATAGCTCTACTCAAAATGGTTGTAGCGCCGAAACAGACAACACACAGAAAGCTAGACGGGACAGGCACATCTTTCTGTGTGTTGTCTGTTTCAGCGCTACAACCATTTTCTGGACACATGCACCAACTAGGCCCCCAAAAAGTATTTTATAGCTCTACTATCAGACAGCGGCTGGAGTCCGCACTTGTGGCGATGAAAAAACAAAAATTTAACTTTTGCCTACACAAGTGTGGTCTCCAGCCGCCGACTAGTAGCAGAGCTATCGGCGTTAGAGGAACACGTGGTCCGGAGACTTTTGTCCCCGACTGTACGTGCACGCGCTAAACAACAGCCTTGTTTATATTTGATGCTTTTTACGGTAAAGAGCAGCTGTCCGTCTTTCTGGTTAACTATCTATTAAGGCGAAGACGGTGCCATTGACCATGGCACCTGAATATTCCCGGCCGCAATTTCTTGCGTTGCACCCCTGCCTGATGCTAGACATACTTCACGTGCAAAGTGGGGCTAGATAAAGATTAAGTTTTCGATGAACTCAACTACTGGCCATTTCCGCGATTGATGACAGCGAACAAAAGCGGAAAAAATTTTGCAGGACGAAAGAGGACAACAAACCCCGTACACTACCACTGGGAATCAACCTGATTACCACTTAGAAGGCATAGAAACGCTCCCTCGCGCATGCGCAGTTCTCTTCGCTAGCTGCTACTGATTACAAGTAAGTAGAAACTTTGCTCATAAACCTGCCTTCTTGACCATTTGTTTGTTCCCTTCACTCACGCACATTTAAAAAGCGGTACTCTATGCTGGTGTGTAGCACAGAAAATCAACTTGTGCCTATATGTTCGTTCTTCGTACTCGCTCAGGGCTCGAGAAGACCGTTTTATAAGCGTCCTTGCATAACCCCGCCTGCACTGTGCCATTATGTGGAGTGCTGGATCCATATCAAAGTGACATTTTACAAATAATGAAAAAATTGGTTTTGGCTTCTCGGCCTGCTTACTTTGTTTCATATCGCAGTAGCTTTTCGGCAGGATTAACGTGCAGCCTCATGGTAGCAGTCACCACTGGCGCAGAGAGATTGCGCTCATAGCCGATTTCGACATAACGGCGATACGTTCACACACCGTCCCTACGGGGGGGGGGGGGTTGCGACTACCCCCTCCCCCCCCCCCCCCCCCCGCAACCTTATTCCGGGGTCCCCCTATATATGAATCTAGGGAGAAACATGGTGGGAAGAAAAAGAGCTGACATGCGCTCGTTGGGCCGAACAGAGGAAGATGCTTAGGATTAGACTTCCATACCTCTTTGCATAACACACCATAAAAGCATTTTTGATATCCACCTTTATGGCATACTTGAATGTTCTTTTTATCCATATATGATCTCAACAGCGCCAGTTCAATGGAAGAGCGGCACTGGGCTTGTGCCGCTCTCCAGTATCCACAACTCCTCTCAGTTCCCTTTCTTCGTTGCCTTCCACGGAAGTCAACCGCCGGATCGTTCCCACCGGCCGCGGTGGTTCAGTGGATTTGGGCTCTCGGCTCCAAGTTAGCGAACTAGGTTGATGGCGTTTGTAGTGACCCTAAAACTGCACAGCTCCCCTGCCGACAATTACTTGGAGGGAGGTGGTTATTACTTCATGGTCATTTAGCTGCTGCCTTCGACACTTCCTGGAGCATATGTCATATCTTTCATTTGGGAAGTTATGAAACATCGAAGGAAGCAGCAAATGCAGATATATGAGCAACGTTAGCCTTAAAGGAACTGTGCAATAAATTAGTTGAGATTACGTAAAGCAGACGAGAGATAGGCATTCCATCACTCGTCACCCCGGCACAAGAATTTTTGAGCTAGCATGGATAACAACGAAGTTATAGACGATTAAATATCACGCTCCTCCGCTCCCCCCTCAACTCGAGCACGTGAGGCATCACAATCAAAATAAAGAAAACAACTCTGGGACTGATTACGTCATTCGCTGCCGTTCGGTTTACGACTTCCGGCTGTCGCACCCTGCAGCAGCACCTCTCCGGTCTCTCTTCGCCTTCCTGGATTGCGGCGCGCGTCAGATTTCTTCGCTTGTCACTGCGACAAAGGCACTGCGAGTGGCTCCCGGCAGAAACAGGCGGCAGGGGTAAATTCAAACCATATGCAGAAGGCTCGCGCTTACCCGAGGGGGTCGCGCGGCGGCACCAGCAGAGGATTTTCACGGCTACCGGAAGTGTGCCTGTGACGTCGTGGCTCCAGCGAATTACAGCGTGTATCGGGACTAGTGACGTCGTCTATTTTCATGATTTTCGCTTCAAAATCGGTTACTACGAAGACACCAATCGGCCCGCGAATTTCAAAAACCGCGGTTTTTAAAAGTTAATTGCGGCTCTGTTCCGAAGACTCATACTTGGTGTGAATGCTTCTTATGATTTCTAAGCATTGAAAAAATATACAAGTGACTTTTAATCGCTTCCATAGTCCCTTTAACGCAAAAGTGCCTTCCCCACTGACAAGGAAGAGGGCGAAATTCAAAATTTTCTCGCGGGAAATGTGCCTTTGCCCAGTGAGCCGTTGACAGGGGGCAGCCAAGTTCGATCGGGCGCAGTCTTGTGCTTCTTCGAGATTTCGCGCCATTCCTTTTCCAAACGTGCTTAGATGTCATCGGAACAAGCCGCCGTTTGAGGTCTGCATGGGTTATGTGCGTCAACATGGGTTATATGCGTCAAACATTTTTTGCTTGGCTGACGTCACCTGAAGCCCGGACGGGCGGCCTGCGCTGTCGCTGCTTGTTTTGCTTCGCTCCGCGACCTCACGGAATGCCGCGTTGGAACAAAAACGCACTGACACAAAGCGCAGGGCGGAGCGAACTACGTCACAGGCGCTCACAGACGATGTGTTACAGTGTGAAGCTGCCTACCAGGGTGACTTTTTCTCGCTTCGTACGCGCGCAAAAATTTTTTTTTCTTGGCTGGACTATTTGGAAGATGATCTCCACTTCTGCTAATACAACATATCCCCCAAAATCAGAATTACAAATGTTAATTAACGTATTTATTTATCAGCGAACTAATGAAAGTAATTTGCCTCTTACCTGACGTCCGCCGTAGCCCTCAGTATAGCCCCAGGCTTAAAATAAATCTAAAGGAACCCTTCTTTTAAAATTTTGGACCTGCTAAAAAAAACACCCGGTATACCTGCGTACGTACCATCGGGGGCAAAAGTAATAAATTACCCCTCCAAGTTCCGACCCGTTCCACTTTGCGTAGGGGCGCCACTTGACATCGAAACGAGCCCCCAGCGCCGGTCTCGACACCCATAGAGTTCCTTACTATTACCTGGAGGGAAACCTGGCGCCCCGTCCATGGGAGTTTGCGCGGAGCTTCCTCAAGACCACTTCAGCCATAGCAAAATGAAGTAGCCGATGCGGACATAAGCGACTCTCTTCATCCCTTAATTCAACCGGCTCAGTTGCACGGTCATGGCTTCAAAGCGGCCAACTATAAGCGCAGAACGAATGGTTGAAAACTGAGGAAAATTAAGAGTTAGTCACCAAATGAAGCAAGAGAATTTCAAAGTACACTTCCTCAAAACAACGTTTATTTCCCTCAAGGGAAAATACGTATACAGCAGAAAACAAGCGCAATCCCTTCGGCGAAGGCACCAGGACCATATAGTTCCTGGGTGACCGCCAACCTCGACGACCGCCGCATCGGTGACAACGACACTTACATCCCGAAATGGCACTTGAACGGATTTGACCATTCGCTCCCTTTGGCTGCGATATTCAGCTGATGGGGATGTCCGGTCGCCATAGGTGCTAGTTCAGCCACTGCCCAGCGCAGCACCCATCGTGTCCAGTCGTTGTGATCGGGAGACGAGGCCTCGCCAGCGTTGGCCACTTTTGCAAGCATAATACCGGAACAGCGGCTGGAACACGTCCTGCTGGCTCGATCCACTGGACCGGCGGTCCCTTGCGTATTTCCTTGTGGCCATCTGCACCCGGACCCTGCAGCCACATACAAGAGGGAGACACGAGCGTGAGGCGCTTCAGAAAAACCGGGCACACTTAATCTCGCACCGGCATTACAGTTGGCGTTTTCATGCAAATACTCGGGCAGTCGAAAAGAGACGAACAGATGATTGCTGATCGTGCTATGCAGCGGCCATGGAGGGTGCCGAAGGGCGCATGCAAAGTTGTTTGTAAAGGACGCAGTGAAATACCGTGAAAGGGTGTGCGTGCTAGGAAGAGAGGACACATAGACGAAGCAAAGCACCGTACGATCATGTATGACTAGCGGACGTACGCTTTAGCAATGCCTAGTGCTGGGATAGTATTTCCTGTGCCCCGCCGCGGTGGCCCAGTGGTTACGGCGCTCGGCTGCTGGAGCGAAAGACACGGGTTTTTCGATAGAGGCGAAATTCTAGGGGCCCGTGTATTGTGCGATGACAGTGCATGTTGAAAACCCCAGGGGGGTCGAAATTTCCGGAACCCTTCACTACGGTGTCCCTCATAGCCTGAGTCGCTTTGCGACTTTAAACCCCAATAAACCAGTTTTTTTGTCGTCTTCTTTATTGCGTTTTCTGAGTAACAAGGGCATAGATCGCTACAAATCGGCTCAACAGCTGCCATTATTGCGTGAACGAGAAGTAGCGTGGCGATGCGTGCCAATAGTAAGGAACAGCAGAGAAACGTCGTTTTCCTATCGTATTTCGGTACATCTATAATTCGAACTGCATAACGATGAATTCCATGTGGAGAGGAGCATATATACAGCAGAAATACACCATTATTTGGCCCTAACATACAAAACTAATGTCTAAAGTCGGGTACAGCTTAAAAATAGCGTGTAGAATGGATCTCAAATCAAGCTCTCCAACCAAAGGCATGGATGTATTTTCGTGGCGTCATGATCAGCAGCTGCAGTGCCACGCCAGCAGTTCAAAGGCGGCTGACTGCGGCGACAGTGGTTTGAAGGATTCCGTCGAGGGGAAGTGCCGCTGTCTACTTCAGCTGGATCCAGCTATACGTAACCACCTAATAGCACCATTGGGGCACTATCCACACCCAGCACACACATGTTGGAGAAGAATAGCCATTTCGGGTTCGTCGGCAGAAACCATGCATTTTCAGTGACTCATAATTGGCGATACGGAGCTACACGTTGAGAAGAATTTCCCCACAAGAAGCACGGATGCTGCAGAATTCTCAGCTCACACGGCGCAATCTTCCAATTTGGACGCCTGCTCATGTCTCCGTTGGTAATGAGACGAATCATAATCTACCTCGAGAACTGTCCAGCCGAGCTGGGTCGTGCAGCCCGCCATATTTCCTTACGGAGACAACCTGCAGCCCTGAAGGCTTGCAAGTCACACATTCCCCCCAGAAGATAAAACACTCTCCAAACAACAGTCCAAAGTCTGGCGTAAACTTCAATTTCAAACCTACCCAAATCCCCAATTGTGTAGCTTCTATTCGGATGGACTGTACTCAGACAAACGCAAAAATGTGATAGTGATATTGAAGCCGATCTAGATCGCATGATTTAGAACTGCCCGAAGTCGCTACCCGCAGGTAACTTCATTACCGATGTTCAGCCCCGACCCAGGGAGACAGATCAAGCTCTACCAGCTATAGCTGAAGGCGCCGCCGCTGCCCAAGGGATAGCGGCCGTCGATGGCTTCCGGTCGCTCCTCTGTATCCGCTGGCAATAAAGTTTCACCACCGCCGTGGAATGTTTTGATTGGCGGAATATGTGCAAGATTTATCCCATGCTCCATTAACCAGGCGCCGCAAGAATGATCGAGATTTAAGATATCCGGCAAGAAACTCAGATATTAGACCATCTGCGTTCCTTTGCCTAAGCCGAACACTACCGTTGAGCAGCGATTCCAGAGACAAATGCACCAGCTTCATCGCGCTGTAACATTCCTGGAACGTAACCGTGGCCATCCAGCAGTAAGCAAATGGAAATAAATCGACAAAATTTAATCGACAGGATTTTTTGCATCGCAGAGTCAAAAGCGGGCCGATTACATAAACGCGAAGGTTGTACATTATATATCAAAGCGCACCACGCGAATGCCACGGTGAGATACCGCAAGCCCCTACGGCTGACAGTTTTCGACCTCATTTATGGCCTTCTGTAGCGTACGTTTGATGTGCGCGTCGTGTCCACGGGTCATCCACATGGTGATGTCGAGCGCATACATGCATAAGTTGACGCCATCTATCCCCTCCAGCCTCATCGGAACAAGAATTGGGTATGATAACAATGGAAAGCGGTACAATGTACCAAGATAAACCGCTGTAAGAGGTTCGCAGATGGCAAGGAAGCATGGTTTCGAAGAGTTTATTCGGACGATGGAGCATACAAGGGACAGCCGTCCCTCCAAAAAACAGCGGAAAGATACTGCGTATGAAAGGGGCTAATTGAGAAAACACCACCAGTTCTAGGTGACTACGCGTAACAGCCCTTGGCAGAATGGCTTCTGATCTTTCTGGGAGGTGTTTTCAGGCTTTAAGCAGGCCCTCCATTAAAATGGAGGTCCTGCTTGCCCTCTCCTCACACATATTCTTTATCGTCGCGCATAACCAGTGCAAAAATGACAGATGCCATCGAAGGAGAAATCAAGTTTTATCTAAGTATGGTGACGATCCATTGCTGCTGTCTTTATCTCTGCAACGCCGATACCTCCTGGACTCAGCCCGCCCTGTCGGAGCTTCCTCCCTTTTCTTACGGCGGTGTTCAGGTGTCCACCGAGATATGCGAGACATAGTGCGCATTTTCTTTCCTCAAAAACCAATTTTTTTAAATTTTCATGTCCGTGGCCTGTCAAGACCATCGAAATACCTATGCCCCTCGAGTGGACACGACTGCTCGCACGTTCTTTTAGCACAAAGTGAGAAATCTTTGCGGCACCAACAAAAAAAAAAGAAAGATTACCGAAGACGCTTGGGAAATTCTAAAGTGTGCTTGGCGAAAGCCCTGTGGTCAACCCACTGCCGCTTCCCCGAACCGCTTGGCGCGTTGCGGGCTTCCCGCACGTGCGGTGTTCATTGCGAAAGTAATACCGCTCGCAGTTTGAGCCCTGCATCGTCGTCCTGGCGGATCCACCATTGACCTGTAGCATGAATTCCGTTATGACGTCACGCCAGACGGAGAGAGAAAGAGCCGCAACTCGTCTCGTCGCGGTCGTCCCAGTGTAACCAGGGTGCGCCGAGCAGCAGCTGCGCGCCGCTACCGGGAATAAAAAAATAAAACAGGGAAACGGAAAAAATAAAAAATAATAATAAATAAATAAAAACAAAATAAGCATAAAAATAAAAAAGAAATAAAGAAAGAAAAGGTGAGCATGGTGGCAATTGACACCACCCTGTTTCAAACGGGGCGCTCCTGTCCATCTATCCATCCATCCAGCGGTTATCCGCAACCTCGGCTGCCGGCCATGGCCGCGTAGCTCGGAGATTCTAGACAATCGTCCGTTAGCGTACGCCGCTCGTTTTGGCGACCGAGGAACGCATAAATCTCCCAGCACGTGGGGGCCCTCGTGTGGTGAGTATAATGCCATGTAAAACAAATGGACAAAACTTTGATAAACTTAAGCTTTACTAAGAGCCTAAGAGCACTACCAAGACACACCACCAGGCAAACCAGGCGCAGCCAGGCTTTCGCAACTTACCGGGCTTAACCAAGCTAAGCCTCTGCCAAATTTTTATTGCCTTTGGCGTCTGCGGTCGTTATTTTTATTGTAGCGTTTCGCGGCGTCGCCGTTGCCCGTTCGGCGTTCATAGTGTTCATTGGCGTTTGCGTTGACGCTTAACACTCCGATCATTTTAAGGAAAGGAAGTACGCAAACTGGCTCCCTGGGTCAGTGGACGCCTGAATCCCGTTGCTGTGTTGATGATGCTGGCGCATGAGCCGTTTCCTAGCAACCGTCGCGGTGGACGCCCGAACCGCACCGTACAGGAATGGAGGAAGTGGGAGTGAAAGAAGAAAGACAAAAAGGGGCCGTGGTGAAGAAAATGAAAAATGTATTTGAGGAAAGGAAATACACAGTAACTGTCTCGCATATCTCGGTGGCCACCCGTCATCCGTTTGTAGAGAGAGGGAGGAAGTGGGAGTGAAAGAAGAAACAGAAAGAGATCGGAATGAAGAAAATGAATTTGAGGAAAGGAAATCACGGAAGAGGTTGCGCCGCTGCGCGGAGGAGAGGCCACAGCTGGCACGATTCCAGCGCACGGATGGACACCGCGAGCACGTACGGACACCGCTAGCATAAGCCATGTAATACCCCTTCAATGGGGTCTTTGAGGTACAAATAAATAAATAAATAAATAAATAAATAAATAAATAAATAAAATAAAGGCTTTCGCCTTAATAACCTGCAAAAAAGCACTCCTAAAAGGTGGAAGCGACTGCCTCCTTCATGGTGGTGCACACCCGTCGGCCACTTATGCTGGTGAATCGCACCAGTGTTGTCATGGCGGAAGCGATCAGGGCGTACGCCGACGCCGGGTAGTGGTCGAGCCTCTTGATTCGGTCACTCCATATTAAGCGCCAAGAAGGGAGTGGGCCTAGTGTCCTGCAGCTAGCTGGTCTTGCAGCTCATCCGCGGCCAGCCAGGCGCACTTCACGAAAGAGGAGTTGGGGAGGGGAGCCCACTGAATTGTCTTTGGGCATTTTAGGTGGATGGATGGAAACAACTTTATTACACACAAAAAAAAAAAGAATCTTCCAGCGTGGTCCCTTACTGGTCCAGGAGTCCACGGGCTTGTGCTTCACTTAAAGCCCGATGCACCAGCTATTCCTGGCCGGCGGGCTGAGCGGTTCGTAAAGCAGCCTCCCAGGAAGAATGAGGGGGATTGGGGATGGGGGGGGGGGTACTGCCTTTGGGGAAGCACATTCCCAATGGTAGTGGAAAAGATTGGATACGGGCACGCCACAGGTGGTACAATCAGGAGGAAAGGTAGGGTGAAAGCATGAAAGACGGTGGGGGAAAATAAAATAGCCTGTCTGTAATTGTCGCCATGTGGCGCTGGATGAGGGCGACAAGATGCACGGCCTCTACCCTGGATGGAGGGTATGGACAGGGGATTTCATAGGCCCGGCCTAATGTGTGGTGGCTGCGTTGATCCGAAAGAAAGTTGGTTTTGAAGAAAGGTAATGACGCAGTAACAGCCTCAAATATCTCAGCGGACACCCGAACCGCGCTGTAAGGGTAGGGATAAAGTAGGTAATGAAAGAATCGTCTTTTCTTTGTCTAGTTGGTTTTTCATGCTGTAGGTATTAGCAGCGCACACGAAACAAGGACGGACAGAAAAGGGAACGAAACACTGCGCTGACTTTCAACTGAGCTTTATTGGAAAAATAAGCGACTTTTATACAAAGAATTTTTAACATGTGACTCAGAAGATATCAAAACGTCCTACTACATGTGCTATCCAAAATCACTGACGTTCTTTATCAGGTTCTATCTAAGTATCAGTGATTTTGGATGGCACATGTAGTAGGACGTTTTGACATCTTCTGAGTCACATGTTAAAAATTCTTTGCATAAAAGTCGCTTATTTTTCCAATAAGGCTCAGTTCAAAGTCAGCGCTGTGTTTCATTCCCTTTTCTGTCCGTCCTTGTTTCGTGTGCGCTGTTAACACCTACAGTAATGAAAGAAGGAAGAGACGCCGTAGTGGAGGTCTCCCGAATAATTTAGACCACCTGGGGATCTTTACCGAGCACTGACATATATCGCACAGCCGTGCACTGACATCCATCGCACAGAACACGGGCGCCTCTTGCGTTTCACCTCCATCGAAACGCGGCCGCCGTGGTCGGGTTCGAGCCCAGGAACTCCGGCTCAGTAGACGGAGCGCCTTAACAACTGATCCACCGCGGCGGGTTAATCCCTAATCGTCCGTTTTCCGTTCCTTCCGCTACAGTGCAAATCAGAATCATTATGAAACGTGTCGTACAGACCACATTTGCATGGTCTTTGTGGTGACCATACAGCGCGATGCCCGTCCATCAGCCTTATCTGGTAATTACGAAGCCATCGCGATGTCTGCATGCAACAGTTTCTAAAATAACTTGAAAAACACTGTAGCGCAGCAGAAGGCCAACACACAAAGAACAAAAACGAACACCACGAGCGACAGTGGTGTTCGTTTATATTCTTTGTGTTTTGGTCTTGACTATGAAGTCTATGAACCAACAAGCTCACAAAGCCGCACTAGTGATCTAAAATAACGTACAGCAGAGCCGAAGCAACAAGCGATCCCATTTACCTTACCGCCACGTCTAGCGTGCCGGTATGCATGGGCGTCCGGAGGGGGGGGCAAGGGGGGGCGGCTGCACCCCCCTGGAAAATCACTCCCTCGAACCGTGAGTGATGGCCGCACGCCAGGGGCCGTGGTGGGCTCAGCCAAAAGGGTAAAAGCAGCCCCGCTTCCACGCTTTGGGTCACATCTGCGAAATGCCGCGTCCGGGCACGCGTCTTTATGCCGTTTTCAAACCACGCCACCGTTAGCTCTGTTGAAGGCCGACCTGTTGCAGACATACAGCGGCACCGGCGAGCATGTGTTTCAAGCCGTCTTGAAATGGGTGCCTGTTTCTTTGATCTCTAGACAGATAGCGACACGGAGGCAGACAGTGCACAGTGCATCTTGTTTTCGCCTTCGTTATGCCGGCCACCGATGAATTCTTCAGGAGGGAAAGACAAATCAGCCGTGTCCACCCCCGCTTTGTCGGGCTGCTCATGGGCAAGCGGGCGATCAGTTGGCGCCGCCGCCGCTCGCTGTGCCTCCGATCCACGGGAGAGCGCAGTGCGGTAGAAGCGCCGCTATCAGAATCTTCGGCAAAGGAGATTAGCATCTTTTGTTCACGGCGACGCAGTCTCCAGAGGCGCCCCCATACCAGCGTCCCTTGCGTCTTCTCCGAAAACCAGCGCCTTTGGTCAACGCAGCCCGATGGCGCCTGCCTGGCTCGCCTGTCACCTCTGGCTGGGCCTCAAATGACAACAGCGCCCGTGTACTGTACGAGGTCAGTGCCCGGTAAAGAGACCCAGGTGGTCGACATTATCCGGAGCTCTGTACTACTCCGTTCCTCATAACCTGAGTCGTTTTGGGGCTCTGAACCCCATAAAAACACACAAAACAAATTTTCCTACCGGAGTGGCGAGTGTCCCTTCCCCTTGGAAGTCGCACGGAAGTAAGCCCTTGCACGTGTGCGCGCCTCTGTATTTGTGCTTCGGTGTTTTTAGTGGCCGTTTGTCAACGAAGCTGAGAACAACCAAGACAGTGGACGAGAAAACTACGAGCGGCGAGCAGTGTGCGTGCGGTTGCTCGACTGTGCGGATGCGCGAGCAAGATGGAGCGAGGTGTATGAAGCTGCGAGCGTGCATTTATCTTGTAAATAAGTTTTCGTTGTATGTATAGACATCTTTTGTTTTCAACGTACGCGTTCAACCGTTTTTCCAATCAATGTGTGTGACGAGTGTACACCGAGAGCGTGTAATGAAGCACAGAAATGAATTTATCACCCGTGTAATCACGCAATTCGCCCAGAAAAATCCGTGGAGTCTACAGTTGCTGTTCAAGGAAGACTGACTGAGTGACTGTAGTTGCGTGTTTGTGACCATATTGTGCTGTGTGCTGGTCATCAATCCGGGTGAGTCGAGAACCCGTATGCAGCAATACTGAGCACTCTTCTCCACGAAGTGACAGTATATTTTTGGATTTTTTATTAATTTTAATTGTTTCTTCGTTGATAAACTGCAATGTATCTCTCCTAGCCACACTTTAATTTGCTGTTTGTAATTTTTATTTCATGTGTGTATTTCACTTATTTTTTATTTATATATAAATAAATAAATTCATACCGCAAATAGTGCCTTTTTGCTACGAACATGCCCCCCCCCCCCCCCCTCCGGCGCCAACAACCAATGGGCCCCCCCCCCTGCAAAAAATTCTGCGGACGCCCTTGCCGGTATGTAAAGCGTGCCGTGTGCAGCCGGTTGTCGTGGCCAGAGGGAGACTAAAATCGGTAGAGAATTGAGGAGCAAAATCTTGGGGTCCGAGCTAGCTCACCAGCACGGCCCCCCACCGCTCGGGAGAAGGGAGCTGTATCAACTCCGCCAGAGGTGGATCATATTCGCAGTTTCACAGAATGTGGTCGCATGTGGCCCTTTCACCCCATTTATGGCAGTTTGGGTCGTACTTTTCCAGGCCAGGGCACATGAGGGCAAGCACTGCCGGATTCAGAAGGGAGCGTGTTTGCAGTCGGCGGCAGGTAACTTCCTGCGCTTTTGTTAACGATTTGTGGGGAGGGGGATATGCGCGCCTCTACAACCTAAAGTGATGGGTGATGTCATGAAATGCGATCAACCCGTCCCTCGTGTAATTCGGGTCGGAGGGCGCGCTCACTGCCCCTCCGATGAAACCACGGGCTTACGCGTGAGCCGCCCCGAGCGGGCCAGTGAAGTCGCCGCCAGCCATGGGCTAGCGGCCATCAAGTACATGTCTCCTGCAGCCTGCTCTCGACGCAATAAGTGTTTTACAACCCAACAATGAGGAGAAAAATTGCCGAAGAGAGGAGAGTGTCGCTACATTCAGCATCAAGGGTTTTAGTTGAAATTATAGAGTCACTCTAGTTGGAACTTCTGAACTCAATCAGTAGTAAGTCTAGGCTAGAACAGATGTTTAGTTTAGTTTATGGGGTTTCACGTCCCAAAGCGACTCAGGCTATGAGAGACGCCGTAGTAAAGGGCTCCGGAAATTTAGACCACCTTGGGTTCTTTAACGCGCACTGACATCGCACAGTACACGGGCCTCTAGAATTTATCCACCTGGATAGCCGGATATGACCACATTTTATGGAGCTGCAAAAAGGTGCCGCCACCGGCGGACCTACTACCAGTCCCTTTTCTAGAGCGTTGGGAGGCTATACTGGCCAGCTCAGACCCGTCGACGCAAGACCGGGCCTCGGAGTGGGCTCAAGGTCGCCAAGAGCCATGGCCGCCACCGGCGGACCTACTACCAGTCCCTTTTCTAGAGCGGTGGGAGGCTATACTGGCCAGCTCAGACCCGTCGACGCAAGACCGGGCCTCGGAGTGGGCTCAAGGTCGCCAAGAGCCATGGGCTCGAAGCCACCTAGTATAATGCCCAACAGAGCTCAGTGCTGACAATAAACGTTTTCCACTCCAAATCCTCCAAAGAAATTCAACCACCGCGGCCGGGATCGAACCCGCATCTTTCAGGTCAGCAGCCGAGCACCATAACCACTGAGCCACCGCGGCGGCAGAACAGATGTTTGTTTATAGTCAAGAATTAAGGTCTTCAGTTAGGAAGGGATTAGGCAATGAAATATGTGGGAACAATGATGACAGAAAAATTTTTAAAACGAAGAAATGCTGCGCATAATTTAGCGAAGCAGGACAGACCGGCTACTTAAATCGCTTCGTTTGGACAAAGAGAGTTGGGAGTGGCAGAGAAGAAAGTTCATATATTCGGATGCAATTCAAGAACGAAGAGTCTAGGACCCCCTTCCAATCGATGGCGTCGGCCGATTCTGATGACCCTGCTAGCTTTTTGTAGCGAGAGCTACATTACCCGCAGTCTCGCCGTTTCGCTGCGGGCCTTCGGCCCCACTTGTGCGCATGCGCGAGGAGCCGAGTGACGTCACAGCTGCCGGCGCCGCCGCCGCTCGCCTCCGACCATGGCGGCCAAGGAGAGCGAGGCCGGCGCTGTGCGGCGGCTTGTCTTTCATGTCTCACACGTAGCCACGACGATAAGCAAAACAACTAGACGTAAACAGATATACACCGTACCTCTCGCTATGTATAAAGTGGCATAGACACACCAGATGAAGATGTAAGTTACAATGAGCTTCATGATGCCGTTACCATCAGATATAATCTGTGGCATAACTGGATGACCGTGAGCTGGAAATACCGATAAGTCGTCTTCGGGTTAGCTTGTAAAAACTGAAGAAAAAAAGTTGAGAGTTGTCATGTAAAGTCAGAGGCAAATTTTCTTCTTTTTGTTTTCAACCGCTGTTCTTTTTTTTACTTGACAACTAAAGGAGCAAGAGAACTTGACAAGAAGGCAGCGGTAGATGAAAAGGGATAGGTCCCTCTCTCCTCCCTGTATTGTCACGCCAGTAGGATAATGAAAATCGGCCGAGGGAATTGGATGAAGGATAGAATTTGAGGAGCGATTGAGAGAAAGGGGGGAGAAAGCAGTGGGCGAGGAAAGTTTGCAGTAACTTGTGCATGAGGAATGCCGACACACAACTGAGAAAGCGAACAAGTAAATCCTGGACAGCAGTTTGGGCAAATCAGGAAACATCGGTCAAGAAAAAGTTTAAAGAAACAGAGAGGGGTCTGTGGAAAACAGGCATGCAAACCGAATCGACACTGGAAACATACAGGACTTCTGAGCAGGAAGTTTCCAAAGAATATATCCAGGATAATTCTAGGGGAAGTTTTGTTCGAGGCCAGGACGGGAGTATTACGGACAAAGACATCGCGCCTGCGTGAGGCAACCTGCAATAGCCAGGCGGCGCCGCTGTCGCGCTGCTTACAGCGCCGCCACCATATGTTTTCTTGGTACTGGGTAGGCGGTCGTTCTTTGCGGCGTGCATGCTCAGTACGAATTTGAAAATGTCGGTTGTTTTATATTGCGGATTCAAGCCTATTGATGCCATCGGTGTGTATTTTCGGCGACCGGAGCTCTAAAAAGGATGTCGCTTTTACGAGAGCAACCATGTGCACTCAGTGAAGGAAACGGACGGCGCTGAAATTTCGGCGAAGTGTCAGTCTCAGCGGGGCAAACACGTGTACGACGTTCAACTTCTGCATGTACAGTGCATGTGTAAGCAACCGTCTCGCCGCTTTGCATTGGTAACTGATCTGGAAAATAGATTTTGAAAAACATAAAGGGAGAAAGTTTAGATGCACGGGACCCGTGAATATGTGAATTTTTCCCGTAGCGTGTAATCGAAAGCACAGTAAACAGTGGTGGGTGTACAGAAAGAATTGCATCTATCGAGCCCAGACTGAACGTCCAAGCAACCACACAGTGAGCCTCTTTATGACTCCCGTGGTATCCAGGTGTTTACAGCTGAATTCAGGTTGTTAATAATGTTAGGGCAGTTTCATGCATGACCTTGCTTTCCGGGAGATAACCGGGATGCGTTTCAATGGTACTCTTTTCACCACGGACAAAGTGCTTTGAACATATTTTTGTGTTGTCATTTGGGCTGCAGTTGAAGAAGTCTTCACCACTCAAATATAATGCAACCAAATTTGTATGACACACACTGCAAAATCAATTCACCCCTTAAGCAAAGCATGCAAATCTGCGCGAGACGGGCAAACACATAAGGGAACGATATACGGGTGTGGGACCTGAATTAATCACCTGCGACTCACCTCGCGAGGCGTGCTGCCTTTCATTCATGGTACCTCGACACGTACGCGCTAACGTTGAGCGCACGTACTTGAGTACCAGTATAGGACAAAACCGCGACCAAGAGCCCTGCTTTCGAACGCGACGAATCCTGATTTGAAGACCGTTGTTCTGACAGAACCAGAAAAACGGCTTCTTAACGCGGGAGCGCGACCGCAATTCGACGATACCAAGCAAGAGAACTACTAGCGGCGAATTTAATGAACGCTCAATATTATAGCTTCATTCAGCCGCTCCACTTTTATACTTTTTTTCTCCTCTTGGCTTCACGTGAATTATAACACCAGTGCAACTTCCTTGACACGACGCACTGCGACGATCCACTTCAGTCGCCGGGTTGACCCCTACGGCCTTGCAGGGAAACGAAACAGCTTCACGTCTCCGTTCCCTTCTCGGGTATGACAGTCCTTCACGCAACAGTATCTCCGGTTGTTTTTTTTTTCCGAGTGCGACCGACATCCATGGCGTAGGATGGCCGAGGTAAAGCTTCCAGAAAATCCGCAAAGCTGCACAACCTCGCTGTTTGCGCCTTCCTCGGGAAGCGGAGCCGGTCGGGCCGCGCCGAGCTGCCTACTCAGTGCTTGTCTCTTCGGCCACGAGCCGGCGCCACATGTACCTGCAAACTACACTGCAGGTTTCCTATAGCGCTCGGCTGTTGACCCGAAAGACGCGAGTTCGATCCCGGCTGCGGAGGTCGAATTTTGGTGGAGGCGGAACTCTAGAGGCCCGTGTTCTGCACGATGTCAGTGCACGTTAAAGAACCCCAGATGATCGATATTTCTGGTGACCTTCACTACGGCGTCCCTCATAGCCTGAGTCGCTTTGGGATGTTAAACCTCCTAAATCAAAACCAAGCCATGACGTACCGAGTGACGAACCACGAGATAGACACATTATGCGGTGCGTGAGGAGAGGAAGAGGACACGACTGATCACTTGATACTTTTCTCCAAACGGCTTCAGCCTACAGATGAAAGGGACGTGTTTTATTTACTCAAAAGCATTGGTGCTTAAAGACGGTTTTTAAACGAGCGGAAACCAAGATAAGAGTGAAATTTTACGAATCACAGCAGCTAGGTGGTGTGATCCGCCGCCCTGTTTAAATATTTAAGCTTTATGCATGCGTCCGGCGGGAATTAGCGGAAAAGTGATCAGTTCGGAGAAATTCCTAAAGCCTTGGAGATTTGTTGAACTTTACGGGTTAGCTGTTTCATTTTAGATGCGTTTATGAGCCCCTTTGCCTCTTCGCCATCCGTGCCGCGTTCGCGCAGTTCTTTCTTTGGAGACCTGGCCCTGAGCGCAGCTTCCATCCCCTTGTAATAGAAGCAAGTGGATCTTGACGTATTGATTGTGCCGTTGATGGAAATTTGAGTTTGGTGCGCATGGGATTTGGCGTTCAAGCAGAAAGTAGGCGCTGGCGCTATATACTAGTTTCAGTCTGCGCTCGTACTGTGTGCTTCTTTGTCCCGTTCCTTGCTCGGGTTTGATGTCAATAAACTCCATATTTCTCCCCGGCATGTTTGTAATTATGTAAGGGAACGCCTATAATTTATAAAGTGGTGTTACACGTGGTCCATGGCTGCAAAACAAACCATTTCCCAAAGAAAACGCGTCCGTCTCTTTTCTTTTTAGATGCAGAGCTCGAACTCCATTAAAAGGAGGCTGCAGGTAGCCGGTGACGTCAGCGGATTGTGAGTCGTGTGACGTCACATTTGAGGCCCCGGAAGTTCTTGCCCCAACGTGTTTCAAGTTTAGCATGGGAAAAGGCACCGGGCATGCCTAATTCCGTTTCTCGCCTTCGGCAAAGGTAAAGGCCAGAACAGGCGGGGGTAAGTGGATTCGACACAGTCACGGCCTTTTGCACTGCATCGTCGATATTGATAGATACCCTAGTTGTAAGAAAAGGTCTGATACGGACGCACGTCTGCGTGCCAATGATGACAGCTTCTAAGTGACTGCATGGTAATCAATTTCAAAAGGGAGTCCAACATAAAGAAAACAGTTTTCTGCTACGACGTCCGCAGTACAACGCGTGGAACACCCCAGGCGGCTTTATGGAAAGGTTTGAGAATCTTCTGTCCTTACCCTCAACGTTAGCCTTTTTATGCCAGCGTGAATGAAAGAAACAAAAGATTAAAAACACAAACGGTGCGCAAAGTTTTTCGTTATTTGTATTTAGATGGGGCTGTGGAGGATAATTGCTCATGGCGCAGAAGCGTGTCTGTGGCCACCCTATACTAAAAAATGCAGGACAAAAGGATATTTGAACGCGAAGGAGTTTATCAACGAATTTTTTTTATCTTTTTAAGATTTAACTGCAACAATCAATATAGCCGCAGATGTCCAGGCGGCACGCTTGCATTTCTTTAAGAGGTTTTTAAATTGGGCTAGTTGGTAGTTAACATGGTCACACATAATTGCGCTTTTGAAGTGACTTGGGACAACACAAACACTGGTGAGCAAATTGTCGACGGAAGTTTATTGCGTTGTGCACACATATATAAGCCTCACATGTCAACAGAGAAATTTAAAAAACGCAGCTAAAGCAGCAACTTCGCAATCATATCAACAAACATCAAGAAAGACTGTTCCAGCAGATCGGTCTGCCTTCATTATTACTATTCCAAGAATTTCATTTCTTGCTTGGAAAGCAAAACTGAGGGGTCATTTACACAGGTCCCTTTTCCCTATTCCATGCAGTAAGCTTCCCACAGCTCCCTGATTGTCTTATATCTGGATTTCAGCAGAACTGTGGTCTGATGGAAGTGGGGTTTGCAGCTATCGCACCTGGCGCAATGTGCCGCCAGAATTCCAGGTTAGTTAATTTAGCGACAGCTGCGGTTATGATCTCTAAGTCTTTCATTTAGACATCTGCCCGTCGGGCCCACATATGCTCGGCCGCAAGATAGCGGTGTCTTGTAGACCACCCATTCACCGCACTCGACGAACCTGTTTGTGTGCCTGACGCCACAAGACTGCTCTTCTCTAGGACTGGTTTCTTCATTTACCTTCGCGCACATTCCTCTTAGTTTTCTTGGTGCGGAAAAAAACTTGATGCGGCGTCAGGCACACAAACAGGTTCATCGAGTGCTGTGAAGGAGTGGTTTACAAGATAGCGGTATCTTGCGGCCGAGCATATGTGGGCCCGACGGGCAGATGTCTAAATGAAAGACTTAGAGAAGGGTCTTGTGAATTACCCTTCAGTTTTGTTCTCCACACCAGAAATGCAATTCTTGGAATAGTAATAACAAGGATAAACCGATCAGCTGGGACAAAGTCTTTCTTGATGCTTGTTGATATGATTGCAAAGTTGCTGGTTTAACTGCGTTTTTTGGGGCAATTTATGCTTTTACACGTGAAACTTATATATATGTGTGCAAGACGCTGCAAATTTCGGTTGACAGTTTGCGTACCAGTGTTTGTGTCGTCCGTGTGTTCTCCCAAGTAATTTCTAAAGCGCAATCACGTGTGACCTTGTATTTTTTTTGCTACCGTCAAAAGCCTCTTTGATTTTCTATTTCAATCTTAACTGCTCGATGGAACGATGGAGAAATTTTAGAGGGCTCACCAGCTACAAGGCAACTCAGATTTGAAATCTTTCTGCGGATAGATGGCAGCACCTGAGTACCCCAAAAAGGAGGGAAGTTCTATTGCCCCTCCAGGTGTGTAAACTACACCGCGACACGAAAGTATTCGTTCTTCCGCGTACAAAAAGTAGAGCCCAGAACGTTCTGTAGGTATGCGGCCATGGTTCCGGGGACCGAAGCACAAAAAAGTTAACCCATCTCAAGCCATTGAGCACAGAAGGATGTGGGGGTCATACAATGGACCATTTCCCAGTAACCCACCAATTTAGCGTTTCCAGTTTGGGTTGCCTAAGAGCCTTTCTGCGAAAATTCTTTTACAATGGTAGGGTGGGGTTTCTGGTTTCGCCTGAGCAGACAGGTGTGGTCGGTTACAATGGCCAAAGTGAGGCTTGGTGCATCGGAAGGACATTACCCGGAAAAGGCTCCATTGTGTTGAACACCTATGTAGTCAGTCTCTAAATAAAAGGAAAGAAAGGAGCTCCTAGCACAAGGCCTTATGACTGGTTTTCTTCCCAGTCCCGCGTAGCCTTCCTTACATAGCTACGGAAGCATGTCCTCAGTTGTAGTGACAGCCTGTAGCTTACTTTGCCTAGTCTCGTAGGAGCCTTCCCAGCGCCGAACACCCATCTTCCGCTTCTCAGCACCAACAAGGCACCAAGCAAATCAAAGTTGGATGAAATTTAAAATGATGAGAAGTGTGGTTTGCAAAAGCACCGAGAGCGGCCTGTAGCTATGCATGGTGACGGAACGCAAACTTTGGCATTGCATAAGCGAGTTCTTGCTTAGCTCTGGTTACATGAACCAATAACGCCAGGTTGAGCCGGGCTGAGGGAAGTCAACCCAACTCGACCAACGCGTATTTACATGAACTCGATTTTAGCAAGTCGAGACCGGTTCATAACAAGCGGTATGATTATGGATGACAGTTGGGCTAGTTGGTGTGTATTCGTTAGTGACTGCGACATTGCAACTAGCGTGGAAAGCACAAGGACAGCGACAAAAGGAACCGACGGGACAGCACGCTAGACTTCAACTGACGTTTTAAAGCACACATAACAGATTTTTACACTTGTATTCGGCGCATGCTCAGGAGACTGTACCCCCCCCCCCCCCGTTCTCTTTATCACGAAGCAGGTTGTCATAACAAATAGTAAACATTTAAACCAAATTGACGCGCAAGTTTTTCGACAGATAGATTATCTCTTTTTCCGTGAGGGCTACTGAGGGTGTGCTCACGCACTTGTCCCCTGCCTTATCAATGTAAAATGCTTCAAATATCTCCCTATCACCCTGCCTATGAAGCCGCCTCAGCACTCTCGCGTGTGGCTAGAGTGGAACGCATTTTTCTTCATTACCGCTTGTTGTTTTTACTTTGCATTTGCGGCAATGTGCGGCCAAATGGCCCCCCGCCATCAGAGCTGCGACTGGGTGATAGGGAGATATTTGAAGCATTTTAAGGCAAAGGCTTCAATGTCTCATCGTTGTAAGCAGCAGTTGTCGACAGAAAATGTCACGCTCTTCAATTGGTGGAAACAGTCGTGACGTCACAGTGCGCAAATTTCAAACGGGGCCAATTGCACTTTGGCTAGTAACCATACAACCAATTGAAGGGATCGTACAGTGATGCTCCAAGTAAGTGGGACTGAGCTTAGTTAATTGCTTAATTACCCAATTAGCCTAATTAGTTTTACTAGTCAGAAATATAAATAAATAAAACCGATTAAGAAATTGGTCGAGCTCAGGAATCGAACCCCGGTCTTCGGCGTGAGAGACGAGCACGCTATCAACTCCGCCATGCCAGCTCGATGGTTTGGAATGAACAAAGACGCATCTAGTGAATACGGTGTCTTCACTCACTCTCATCCTCCTCCATTCCCCTCCGGCGAGGTTTAGGTGTCCACCGACAAATGAGATATAATGAGATATAGATACATTTGCTTTCCTCAAAAACCAATTTACCGAATGGGCGATGGCGTTCTATGGACTCCTTGGCAGCGTTGCAAGACGCTGTCGCGTTCCACTCTTAGGGGCGAAGCTTAACATCTTAACCACACATCAGTGACCACACCTTAGGTAAAAAAAGTGCCCCCCTGAATTTTGACGGGTGTCCACCGATATATGTGAGACAGTTACTGCGTAATTTCCTTTCCTCAAATACAATTTTCATTGTCTTCATTACGGCCCCTCTTTATCTATCTTCTTTCACTCCCACCTCCCTTCCTCTACGGTGCGGTTCAGGTGTCCACCGAGATGACAGAGAATTACTGCGCCATTTCCTTTCCTCAAAAAGCGTTGCGTTCAAAGGGCAGGCATCGCGCCGAACAGGTGGTGGCGTTCCGTGGACTCCCTGGCAGCGCTACAACGCGCCGTCGCGTTCCACTCCTAAAGGCGAAGCTTAAGCGTCATTAATTAGCAGTTAATTAGTATTCAGGCATTAATCAGTAATTAATAATTAATTAGTGCTTTGCCATCACTTAGTAATTAGTACTCAACTATATGTGACGCCACCAATGCCACAGAAACAGCGAAGGTGGTGCGGAAAACGCTTCCGCCTCTACCCACTTTAGACAGTCAAAGTGCCCCCTGAATTTTTTGCATTGATAAGGCAGGGGACAAGTGCGTGAGCAAGCCAAATCAGGATTTAGACGCCCCTTTTGAGTTGCATGACCTTAAGGCGGCCCTGGCTAAAATGCGCCGAGGTGGGGCACCGGGTCGGGATTGCATAACAGTGAAACTGTTGGCGAACCTCTCCGACTGTGCATATCTCCATTTGCTACAATACATAAATGAGATCTGGGATGGGTGTCCGCTCCCACTCGAATGGAAAACATCCCTTGTAACGTTCATCCCAAAAGCAGGTAAAGCCGTGACTACGGACAACTTGAGACCCATCTCATTAACCTCGTGTGTGGGAAAGCTCATGGAGACGATGATTCGGGATCGCCTCTCTCCATACATGGAGGGTAAGGGCCTCTTTGCAGACACTATGTTCGGGTTCCGCCCGCACATGTCTGCACAGGATGTCCTACTCCAACTACACAGGGACATAATACGACCCACATCCATGCAACAAAACGACAAGGCCATTCTCGCCCTCGATCTTAAGGGGGCGTTTGACAATGTTAAACATGGCACCATACTCTAACTTGAACACCACTAACTGCGGGGCGAAGGTCTTCGCCTATGTCAGAGACTTCCTCTCTGCGCGTCAGGCACTCCTCCGGATCGAGGACGAGGAGTACGGCCCGTACTCTATGGGTACACGAGGTACACCACAGGGGGCGGTGTTATCACCGCTCCTTTTCAACATCGCCATTATGCACCTGCCCGGCCGACTGGCTCAGGTGGATGGCATAAAACACGCACTCTACGCAGACGACATTACAATCTGGACCACCGAGGGGAGCCTTGGGGAGATAGAGGACCGCCTTCAGCAGGCCGCCTCCATAGTCGAAGGATATGCTGCCGACTGTGGTCTGCAATGTGCTCCCGCCAAATCAGAGCTTCTACACGTCAGGACAAACCACAAGGACAACACGTCTCTACACATATCTCTGTCGGGCGGTCCCATCAGAGAAGTGGCGGAGCTCCGGATCCTGGGTCTGTTCATCAATAACAAACTTAGGCCGGACTCTACTATAGCGAAACTCAAGAGCATAGGTGAACAGGTAGGGCGCATGATCCGCCGTGTTTCCAACAAGCGGGGTGGTCTGCGGGGCAGGGACGCGCTACGGCTCGCCTATGCCTTCGTGACCAGCCGGATCCTCTACGCCGTGCCGTACCTACGCACCACCAAACAACAAGACGAGCGCATTGACGCCATCATCAGGAAGGCAGCAAAGCGAGCACTGGACCTTCCGGTGGCTACCTCCAACGCCAAACTGAAGGCGTTGGGAGCGGTAAATTCCTATCAGGATTTGCGGGAGGCCCACCTCGTGAACCAATATACGCGGCTATCGCAGACGGTGCCTGGGCGCCGCCTGCTAAATCGCTTACACATCCAACACACATGCATACCAGAGGGGACGGAGAACATCCCGGTGCTGTGGCGCCACATGCTCTTGGTCGCTCCGCTCCCGCGTAACATGGACATGGCTTCACATGAAGGCAGACGACAAGCGCGGGTTCGCACGCTTGAGAGGCAATATGGCTATAAAGAGGGCGTCTATTACGTGGACATCACAGGGCCGTCGCCCGCGGGATTCTTCACGGCTGCCGTAGTCCACCGGGGAATGAATGTCGATGGGCTATCTTTTCGGGCCCCAAATTCAACACGAGCGGAGGAAGTCGCAATAGCTCTCGCTGCCGCCGACCCAAAATCGAAAACGGTTATCACAGAATCTCGCCGGGCCCGTGTACATTATCTTACAGGCGAAATATCACCTCTGGCCTCGCAAATTCTAAGACGCGCTCTCGCCGATCCAACTCGCACAAAAGTGATCTGGGCTCCTGGCCACCAGGGTCTACGAGGCAATGAGGCCGCTGATACGGCCGCCCTAGCGCTCACACACCGGGCTCCTCATCCTAGCTCTCACGGCTCAGAAGCTCATAAACCGCTTCTGCGGTTCCGCGAAATACTAATTTATTATTCCGACAGCCACCGTCTCTACCCGGCATCTGCCAAGGGACTGAGTAAGGCGGAGGAGCGAACTCTGCGGCGCCTGCAGACAGGAACCCTTCTCTGTCCTGCAATAGCATAACACTTCGATCCGAACACAGATGGGCGCTGCCCGCACTGTGGAGAGATCTGCGATATCTTTCACATGGTGTGGGCATGTACTCAGAATCCTCACCTTCCCCCCTCCCCCACCCCCACCCGAGAGGCATGGGAGACTGCCCTCCTCAACTGCTCCACACTGGAGTCCCAAAGGGCTCTGGTCAAGCGGGCGCGAGACGGGGCCTCGTCATGCGGTGTCCCGGACTAAGGATACCGACCATGCAGCAGGGTTATTTTTTTTTAACCCTCAAGCTCTCTTTGATTAAAGTTTTTCACCACCACCACCACCCTCAGTAGCCCTCACGAAAAAAGAGATAATCTAGCTGTCGAAAAACTTGCACGTCAATTTGGTTTAAATGTTTAACTCTTTGTTATGACAACCTGCTTTGTGATAAAGAGAAGGGGGTGGGGGGGGGTACAGTCTCCTGAGCATGCGCCAAATACAAGTGTAGAAATCTGTTATGTGTGCATTAAAACGTCCGTTGAAGTCTAGCGTGCTGTCCCGTCGGTTCCTTTTGTCGCTGTCCTTGTGCTTTCCACGCTAGTTGCAATGTCGTAGTCACTAACATAAGAAGCGACACCAAGCGTCGAGCACCGCATTGCGAGCGAGAAGTGGTAGCATCCAAGATTGAGGCACACCACCGCTGCTTCGGAAGTGCGACGGCGCAAGTGAAAAACAAGTTTGCATTTATCCTCTCGCCTCCGTTTTTTCGGCCCGGCAGCGTTTACAAGCACGTCGGGGCAGGGTGGAGTTGAGTCAACCCCGACTCAAGTCATTCGGGGTTGACTGAACCCAGTTACATGAAACGTGTACATGAACCCAGTAACCGGTTTTTGACCCGATAACTCGACTCACGTGTGCTTTGGTGCCAACAATGCCTTAGTCTGTGTGCTGCGGGAGGGGTGAGGTGCTTTTGGGTGTGACCTTGCATCCCGCTTCCTTTTCGCACCACAAGCTCGAGAAAAAAAAGAAAAGCAGAAAGCCTTTCGAAATACAGCCCAAGCAAGAAAAAAAGGAAAGAAAGAAATCAAGTTCGTCCAGCACGAACACAGACAAGCAAGAAGTTGGTGGTAGAGTGTACTAGCGACAAAATAATTTGTCGCCAGGTGGAGCCACGTCGCACTAGTAAAATTTGTGCGCGAATTTCAAATCCCTGCAGAAAAATACATACACAACTTTCAGAGCCTGTAAAATACAAACACTAGGTTCGATATGGATAAAAATTGCGGCTTAACAATCAAGAAAGACAAAGGGAGAAAATGTTGCGGACAAAATTTTGATATTTGGCTTAGTTTATTCCCGAGATGACATGAAAATTCGACATATCTAAAAGCACCATTTTTCTGGAACTTTGCGTCTAATTGGTAAAAAAATGACACTTAAACAATAAAATCTGTCCGCAACATTTCCTCTATTCACTAAAGAAGAAAACGCTGCCACAAACCTCATGAAAATCTAGCCATGTTTAGACACAGTATAGCTTCTGAAAGTTCCCATGTATTTCCTATGGACACTGCCACTGGATCTTGCTACACATCGTAAGAATGGACCATTAACCTCAATATTTCTATAACATTACTTTTAAAATATTAAAAATATTGGCCAAGAATGTTGGACACGAAAGTGCTTAACGGAAAGAATGCCAGGTGGTCGGCATTGTCCAGAGCCCTCCACTACGGCGTCTTTCATAGCCTCAGTCGCTTTGGAACGTTAAACCCCACAAACTAAATATTTTGTTTTGCGGTCCTCCCCACCTCCCGCCGGTGGGACATTAGGTGTCCCACTGCGCCGCAAAATCAGCTTTATTTCAGTGAGCCTCAACATTATAGTGAGCCTCAACATTAAAGTCGCCAATTTTAAACTATTTTGCCGCTGCGAAGCCCGAACGACCGTGTAACTATGGTTATACATGACTGCAATACACACGCGCGCATAGAAGAGGTATATAAGAGAGATTTAGAATAGCGGGAACCAATCTATTAGGTAACAAACGGGGCGACAGAGAGCACGCGCGGGACAAGACAGGCCCACGTGTTAGTGTTCCGCCCATGCGCCCCGCTACTCACCTATCACCCAACCGATAGGGTCCCCCTATTCTAAAGCCCCTCATAGACTAAAGAAAAAGCATGCAGAAAAGAATCAGCACAGTTCCCAGTTGTGGCGGATCCTGCTGGTGACCTTGAGCAGCTTTGCTAGGAGCAGCCACTTGCGCAGGTCCCCTCGACGACGCAGCCCCCGCATCTTGAGCACGGCCAGCGCCTCGGCCTCGTTGACGTTCAGCGCCATGACGTAGCCACGAAGACAGCAGCTGCAAACACACCGTCACAGAGACAGAAGCAGACTGAGTAACGGGGTTTGGCGCGCACGCTGAGTAAGGGTGAGCACGTGACCTTCGCAGCCAATCAGCGACGAGGACGGCGAGAGGAGGAGAAACGCCCCTCTTTCTTGCGTTCCGAAGCACTCCCAGCTTCCCTTTCTCCCTTCTTTCTCCCGAATCTGACACGCAACTGCGATTGGTAGAAAACCGCTGTGCTGCCTATTCCCACAGCCTCCTTGCTACCTTCGCGCCCGGAATTTTTCTGCGTTGCTGAATTTTCGTGCAAAGCTGCAGCAATTATTTGCATGCATTGCGGCAGCTTTGTGCTGTCTACTACCCCTGTCACACTACCAAATTTAATGTCATTGTAACCGAATGACATTAGCACCTTATGTCATTAATCGACTGCTACACGAGAACATGTAATGTCATTATGGCGAACGGCGATGGTGAATGATATTCGCCATCTAATGAATTACGGGAACTCATTCGGATTCGATCTCGAACCGTATGCGTACTCTGGACACCAGATACGCAGCAGAAACAAGCGATGCGAAAAAATAACTTGCACACTGCCAAACTTAGAAAGTGTATTTATTTAGTTCTGCTAAAAAAAGTTAATGTTGGTGTGAATCTTTTTACACTAGAGGCTGTCGTGGATAGCTATTACCCTCGTTCTGAGCAGCTGCCGAGCGTGAATCAGCGTCTTTCCCGCGAACGTCGGTTATTTTGGGTGGCCTGTTTCTTGCTAGTTGGCGTGCCATGCTCGTTAAGCTCGAAAGTACTTAAAGACGTAACTGAGCAGTTCACCTTTTGGAAGTCATTTCCATGCTTCGCGCGTGTCCGCGCGCCGCCATGTCAGCCATTTTGTTTGCATGACAGTGTTCTAGAACACTGTAGTTTGCATTTATCGGATTTGTGTTTGACTTTGTACTTGGCTTGGCTTTTTTTGACTAAAGTGGTGCAGAATGGCAGGAAATAATATTTTGAGCTTATAATGCTGCGCACAAATGTTCTCACCTGCTTTTGAAAACACTGCACAACAATTACAAACATCTTTTATGCTCGCTGATATCTTCAAGTTGTACTATTTTTTTCCCTGATCGTCAATACCATCATTTTTGAATTACGTTATTGTTTTTCGTCCAGCGATGAAAGAGACCGGATGACATTCGATGCATCGAATGCCATTAAGTTCGAATGACATTAAATTTGCTAATGTGACAGGGGTATAACTCCTCGCTGCCGTACCTCAGTTAGAATGGCGCGTCCTCTCGGCAGCTGCAGCTCCTTTCTTCTTCAACCGCTTACTTTGAAGCTGATTTAGTGACCGCACTCTTTTAACGGCAGTTGATCGGCTTCGGAAAGCCCACTGCGCTTGCGTGCGTTTACCGGGAACCGTCAAGCGCCTTATTGGATATAGTCCGTCGCGGTGTCGTCATCACGGCAACTTACCTTATTTGGCGCCTTGACTCGAATTAGACCCGTTGGCAGCATCTCTCCACCGTGTCATTCATAAATGTCAGCTAAACGAAAGAGAGGCGTTACTGCAGAGTTGAGAGGAATGCGGTGCTAACCGCAGCTGGTGCAGCGCTGAAAATGAGTGTAGTTGCTGCATAGAGGGGTGACCGCGGCGGCAACGTTGCGCTTCTTACTCGAACCTTCGTGTTTAAATCTTGCAGGGGACGGTGAAAACGTGCTTGGCCGTCACTTTCACGCATTTTGTCAGCAGAACATTTCTATGCATAGCGATGCCCGCCTTTGAGCGCCCTCATACTGTGCTTACATTTCGTGCATCTCGTTTTGCCCTGTTAATTTTCGAGGTCGTGGAAGGAAGCTCCAAAATTTGGGCAAAAGTTTTAATTTCGAGAGCATGTTCCGCTTTGTTCGATTATTGACAAAATAACTGGGCTTTTTTGATTACGTAAATTTCTGTAGCAATGGGTCCGATGTTTTTCTTGCTGCATAATCACTGGAAGCAACAATGTTATTTTGCGCTGCTTCAGACAGAACAATTTCCCTATAACTGTGCGGAGAAAATTCAGGTTCCGCGAAAATATTTCGTTTTGTCTCTTCGCGTAAATAAACACCCAATTTTGCGAAATCCCAAAAAGGATGTTTTCCACGTTTAGTCATATATGATTTTATATATGGTGGTATTAGCGATATGTGATAGATATAGAGGAGAAAAATAGCTACCACAGCTATTGTAGACGACAAAGGCGGAAATACCAGCGCAGCCCACATGGATGAGATCTGCACTGGGGTGGCCAGAAAAGATAAGGAAGTATAGGTCAGGCGTGCTTGAATAGGAACCTCTATCTCCAGGTGGTAGCTAAGAAGCCGGGAAGCGATAAAGAGAAAGAGGGGAATGTAAATCCCAGAAAGGAGGTCATGTTCAGAGCAAGCAGGAGAATAGGGCAAAAGTTTTTCCCGGAAGGACAATGAACGCGATGCTGAGAGAGACGAAAAGCAAACTGTGAGGGAATGTGGCAGGGCGTTATCTGGGAACGGTAGCGGCGTGACTCAGTGGTGTCCTCAACGGTGACGCCGCATATTTGGTGGAAAGATAAGCTGTGGGAGTTGACGATATCTGCAGTCGGATACAACTGAAGAACGCTGCGGCTTTTCCCATCAAAGGATCTCCTTTTAGCCAATGGCGCCGGCCGATTCTCGTCGCCCTGTTAGGATGACAGTGCAGGGAACAGCGCCACAATGAAGAGAGGGGTCTACCTCCGACCAGAGAGGGAAGGGATTGTCCTCTTTCATCTACCACTCCCTGCTTTGTCACACCAGCAGGGTCGTGAGAATCTGCCGACGACATTGACTGGAAGGGGGTCCTTTGACAGGGAAAAGATACTGCGTTCTTCATTTGTATCCGACTGTACTCGTGCAGTGGTTGCGGCGGGGGTGAATGAAGTCCAGAACGGTGACACTGCACGCGTGGTGTAAAGATTAGCTGAGTGAGTCGACGATATAAGGGCACTAGCACAGCGGATGCATATCGTCGTGTGCACAGCATCAAAAGTGCTCGGACGGAATGGACCGAGGTCGCCGGGAACGGAGGCGCAATGCGGGCATCAGTGCATGCTCACGAATGCCCCCGCCTTCAAGTACATTCGAGAAATGTGGTCTTTTTCTGTGCAAGGGCGTCGAGAAGCCCCATGTTAACTAAAGCCAGCTTGCACTGATCAAAAAAAAAATCCATGCGATGTAAAAGAACGCTCACAAGAATTAACGCCAACACTACCTCCTTTAAAACAAAAAAAAATCAATTGAAAGCGTTTTTTTGTTTCCTTACAGGCGGACGCAGACAAAAGCAAGAGTTTGCGGTGAAAACTGTCCAATAAGAATGACCTTCCACCAAGAGTGAAATCTTGTGCGGGGTAAAAACATTTCAAAAGGAGGGAATAAAGGAACACTAAAAGTAAATACTTTCGCGTGATCTAAGCTCGATCCAGGATAGCTGTTTTAGCCTTCGTTGCTCAGACTTGAGGTTCCGGGCACATATACTTTTCGGATGACGACGACCGTTAAGCGCTTGAATGGCAACCCTTTACCGATCATTTACAATTCACATGGTATGGACGGATGGATAGTAGCGCCCCCATTGAAACGGGGTGGTGGCAGTTGCCACCATGCTCAGCTTTTCTTTCTTTATTTTTGTTCAACTGCGTTGTTAATTCTCATTAAGATTCGCCATCTTCTTTCACTACGGTTTCCTACACTTCTAACCTTATGTCACATCTCTGCTTTTCACCCACCAATCCTCCAATCGCTTTTTGCTAACTTCCCGTGATTCGAATGATGCCCAGCCCATATCCCCTTGTACAGCCTCCTTTGTGGTTTTGCCGTGGGCACCTAGTGCTAATCTTCCAACAGCTCTGTGATTTACGTCTAATCTCGACTGAACTTCTGCCCTTAATCACAGAACCGCATTTCCGAAAGTAAGCCTCGGCACCATTATTCCTTTTCAAATACGTCTCAGTACTTCATATTTGTTGTACCCCGATAATACCCTATGTTCCATTATCCCGGCGTCTCTTCCTTTTGCCCTAATAGACTGTTCATGCTCCGAGGTATTTGCTTTCGGCTACTCTGGGTATTTCGTTGCCTTGTATTGTAAGCGCCTGATGAGTTGTATCGTTGAAAATCATCCCACCTGACTTAGTTGCGCTAGAACTGAAACCTAGAGCGTCTCCTTCGTCTCCACAACAATTAACCAAAGTTTGTAAATCTTCCTGGCTATCTGCTAACAGTACGATATATCAGGTTGAGGCCGACATCCACCACCTGCTAGGGGTTTGCCCGGCGTTGAAGCCGACAAGAATTCGGCACCTGGCGGCAGCGGGTCTTTCGCCCGACAATAGTGCTTCATACACCGCTTGGACACAAGGACCTCATCATCGTCCACTGCTCGATTCCATTAGATCGGCGAACATTTGCACATTTATTTAGGCATCTTCATCTATCATTACATACCGTTTTATGCCCTGAGGCAATCAACATCGCATTAAAAAAAAGTAACAGTACGATATAGAAGCACTCAAGGACGCACTCTGCCGTGGAGAGAACGCATCCTCAGGAAGACACAGTAGCGCGCGTTTCTGAGCGAAGCTCTTTTGCATGCGAGTGGAACTTCTCACCACGAAAAGCACGCAGAAATTCCGGGTACGAAGGTGAAAACTATAGGCCGAGGTAATCGGGGAAATAACAGACTTCTACTAAGGGCAGTTGCGTTTCAGGTTCGGGAGAAAGAAGGGAGAGAGGGAAGCTGGGAATGCTTCAGAGCTCAAGAAAGAGGGGCGTTTCTCCTCCTCTCCCCGTCCCCGTCGCTGATTGGCTGCGATGGTCACGTGCTCACCCTTACTCCGCGTGCGCGCCAAACCCAGTTGATCAGTCTGCTCCTGTCTCTGTGACGGTGTGTTTGCAGGTGCTGTCTTCGTGGCTATGTCATGGCGCTGAACGTCAACGAGGCCGAGGCCCTGGCCGTGCTCAAGATCCGGGGGCTGCGTCGTCGAGGGGACCTCCGCAAGTGGCTGCTCCTCGCAAAGCTGCTCAAGTTCACCAGCAGGATACGGCACAACTGGGAAGTGTGCTGATTCTTTTTTATCCTCTTTTTTTATTATACTTGTGTAGTCACTCGTTTATGCGGGCATTCGTATTGCAGTCACACAGGCTGGAAAAATTTTAAAATTTGCTTCCCTTATCTTGAGGGCCGCTGCTTGGTACTTGGGTTGCATGTAGGTTATTCTGTACCTCATGTTCTGGCTTTTCACGCCGCTATAATGGTAAAATCTACAGCAGGTTCAGCTCCGGAGTGGAGTCTCAGCTGTGGAGGAAGTTAGCGCAACAGTTCGGATGTCCCTATTATAGTTGAAATTTAAAAATAAAATGAAAAGACGGAAGCCCTTCTCAACAACGAATACCCAAATGACTGCTATCTATCTACTCACCCTTAGTTTTAACAACTGTAGACTCTGAGTGTACGCGCACGCGCTAACCCACAGCCTTGTTTATATTTGATGCTTTTTACGGTAAAGAAGAGCTGTCCGTCTTTCTGGTTAACTGTTTACTAAAAGGCGAAGCCGGTGTCATTCACCATGACACCTGAATATTCCCCGCCGCGATTTCTTGCGTTGCACCCCTGCCTGATGCTAGACATATTCCACGTGCAAAGTGACACTAGGCAACGATTAAGTGCAGGTACTCCATTGCGTTCGATGACCTCCACCACTGGGTATTTTCGCGATTGATGACAGCGAACAAAAGCGGAAAAAATTTGCAGGACGGAAGAAGACAACAAACCCCGTACACTACCACTGGGAATCAACGTGATTACCACTTAGAAGACATAGAAACGCTCCCTCGCGCATGCGCAGTTCTCTTCGCTAGCTGCTACTGATTACAAGTAAGTAGAACCTTTTCTCATAAACCTGTCTTTTTGACCCTTTGTTTGTTCCCTACACTCACGCACGGTTTAAAAGCGAGACGCTATGCTGGGGTGTAGTGCAGAAAATCAACTTGTGCCTATATGTTCGTTCTTCGTACATGCTCAGGGCTCACGAAGTCCGTTTTAGAGGCGTCCTTGCATAACCCCGCCTGCACTGTGCCATAATGTGGAGCGCTGAATTCATATCAAAACGAGATTTTTACAGAAAATGGAAAAACCGGTTCTGGCCTCTTGGCTTGCTTTTGTTTCATATCGGAGTAGCTTTTCCGCACGATTAACGTGCAGCCTCATAGTAGCGGTCATCACGGGCGCATAGCGATGCGCTCATAGCAGATCTCGAGATAACATCGGTACGTTCACACACCGTCCCTATGTGAAGAGTGCCCTTGCACCCCCCACCCCCAATCTTAATCCGGGAGCTGAATAGACGAAGATGCTTGGGATTAGACTTCCGTACCTCTTTGCATGACACACTATAAAGTATTTTTTTAAGCATGAAATGCTTTTAGCCCCCGTTGTCGGCAGTGTGGTGACGTCACGCCGAGACCGAGATCCACTCATCCGGGCATTGAAATCCACTCATCCGGGCATTGAAATCCACTCATCCGGGCACTGAAATCGAGTCATCCGGGCACTGAAATCGAGTCATCCGGGCACTGAATTCCAGTCATCCGGGCTCTGAAACGAGAACATCCGGGCACCGTACGAGACTTAGCGAGATTTAACGAGACTCCGTAAGCCCTCCTACGCGACCGGCATGCAAGCGCTGGTTGGTCTCCAAACGAGACAAAAAATAACTGCTGCCAGTGGCTTCTCACTGTGTATCAAGATATCAGTGGAGCTGTGGGTTTGATAACGCGCGGAATTATAATTTCCGATTTCTAATAACGCGTGCAAAAACCACATAAATTGCATGTTGCACTTCGTTGTCGTACGTGATCCGGGGGAGAAGCGCTGCCTTCAAAGGGCAAGGCATCGTGCCGACCGGGTGGTGGCGTTCCTCCCTTCCTTTACGGTGCGGTTCGGGTGTCCACCGAGATGGCAGAGAATTACTGCGCCATTTCCTTTCCTCAAAAAACCTTGCGTTCATATGACAAGGCATCGCGCTGAACGGGTGGTGGCGTTCCTCCCTTCCTGTAAGGTGCGGTTCGGGTGTCCACCGAGATGACATTAGGCCCGTAAACATTTCATGCTTACTCTACTCTCGGTTACGGGAGAGGCAGAGATTTTTTTCGTCTACCTTTATTGCATGCTCGTTCTTTTTAACCATACTTCATTTCAACACCGCCAGTTCAATGGGAGAGTGGCACTGGGCATGTGCCGCTCTCCAGTATCCACTACTCCTCTCAGCTCACTCCCACTCAGTTGACTACCGTGGAAGGTAATTCCACGGTAGTCAACCGCCGGATCGTTCCCACCGGCCGCGGTGGCTCAGTGGATTTGGGTGCTCGGCTCCGAGTTAGCGAGCTAGGTTGATAAGCAGAAATAAACTGGCGTTTGTGGTGACACGGAAACTGCGCAGCTCCCTTGCCGGAGGTTACTTGGAGGGGAGGTGGTTATTACTTCATGGGCATTTAGTTGCTGCCTTAGACACTTCCTGGAGCATATCTGGTGTCTTTCATTTGGGAAGTTGTAGAACACCGAAGGAAGCAGCAAATGCAGATTACGTGAAGCAGACGAGAGATAGGCATTCCATCACTCGTCACCCCCGCGCAAGAATTTTTGAGCTAGCATCAATAACAACGAAGTTATACACGATTAAAAAATTACGCTGCTCCTCTCTCCCCTCAACTCGAACACGCGGGGCACCATAATAAAAATAAAGAAAACAACTCTGGGACTGGGCCCCGCCCATGATTACGTCATTCGCTGCCGTTCGGTTTGCAACTTCCGGTTGTCCCAGCCTGCAGCAGCCGGTCTCTCTTCGCCTTCCTGCATTGCAGCGCGTGTGGGATTTCTTTGCTTACCACTGCGACAAAGGCACTGCGAGTAGCTCCCGACAGAAACAGGCGGCAGGGGTAAATTGAAACCATATGCGCGAAGGCAATGCCCTGGCTCGCGCTTGTCCGAGTGGGTCGCGCGGCGGCACAAGCAGACGATTTTCACGGCTACCGGAAATGTGCCCGTGACGTCGTGGCTTCAGCGAATGACAGCATGTCACGGGACTAGTGACGTCTATTTTCACGATTTTAGGTTCCAAATCGGTCACTACGAAGACACCAATCGGCCCGCGAATTTCAAAAACTGCGGTTTTTAAAAATTCATAGTAAATTGCCGGCTCAGTTCCGAAGACTTACATTTGGTGTGAATGCTTCTTAGCATCATTTCTAAGAATTGAAAACATCTACAAGCGACTTTTAATCTGTTGCATAGTCCCTTTAACGGAAAAACGGCTGAGAAGGAAGAGGGCGAAATTCAAAATTTTCGCGCGGGGAATGTGCTTTTCGAACTCACGGCCAACCGCGCTTTTCCCTGTGAGCCGTTGACAGGGAGCAGCAAGTTCGATCGGGCGCAGTCTTGTGCTCCTTCGGGACTTCACGCCATTCCTTTTCAAACGGGCTTAGACGTCACCGGAACAAGCCGCCGTTTTGAGGTCTGCTCAGACGCTAGGCGAATTCGAATCTTTGCGTATCCAGCGCATCGTTGTTAAACTTTAACAGAACTTTTTGTGCTAGCCGCGATAGAAGAAAGGAATCAGCTTCCCCACTTAGTTCTCATTTAGGATAGTTCCGTGAAGTTTTGGAAACGCCTTGTATGATGGTTGGTTCTGTTTAATCACAGCTTCCTTCTCATTTGCGCTGCAGTTGTCTCTTTGCGTGTTTTTGATTAATAATTAGCTCTGTTTGGCCACCTATCAGTGTAACTTCTTGTGTACTGCTCTCCCCCCCCCCCCCTTTCATTATATAATGCCCCACCAGGGGCCTTTAAAGGGCAACTGAATAGATTTTAGACATCGATGAGCCTGATATGGTCGAATGTGTGTAACTTGTGGGTAAAGCATGCGAAGTCCTTTTGGGCTAGCTTTTGAAATGGTGACGTAATCGCCGATTAAAATCGCTACTGCCTTCAAGCTTCTCCGCAGTGCACAACACCAAGTGGGGGGCGTCTGATGACGTCATCGAAGGTATCGGTACATTTCCAACGCATAGACACCTGCTTTGATAGAAAAAAAAAACCAACGCTACAGACGGCAAAGGCCGCCGAGCGTCGTTTGGCAGCATCCAACGGTGCACGGCAGGGTGTGGCTGACGGCAGCGGTAATTTGAAATCATAGCTTCCGTGACGTCACACTGAACTTCCCCGCACTCCTGCGGTGCTTTGAGAAGAAGCGCAAAACTCAATCGCTGATTACGTCATTATTTTAAATGCTAGTGCAATAACACTTGGTATGCCTCACCTACAGCCTGTATAGATTTGAATCCTTGAATATTGCGAAATTCTCAAAAAGTGATGCAGTTGCCCTTTAAGTGTCAGGTAAATTATTATGCTGATGGTGGTGAATTATTCCTAAGGCGATATATTGTCCTGGGGTATTAAACCGGCATAACAGCCAGCCCAGCTAACAGGGAAGGCTTGTTTTTATGCTGAGGCTCTGGTCAGCAGGATTTTCCAGCTGGCCGCAGGGGTACTACTTTTTGGCGTGCTCTGTCCAGTGGGTGTAGCCCTCGGAATAAACGATTATGGGGAAAAAAAGGGAAGCAGTGTAACCTCCGTCCACAAATGGTGTGGTGATTCACAAAAGGATCACCCGCCGTCGGCATATACGCCTGGGCCGCTTGCGTCAGGTACAACACAAGGTGAGATTGGCCATCATAGCGAGCAGAGGATGTGCGGACACATGAAATAATTGTTAGATCTCGTCTTTTAGCAGTGATGTCTCACAGGCCGTTTTTGTTCGGGCCAGGCTTTCTGCACTTGCATTCACAGGACGTGCAAGAAATCGTGCTTGCTGGGACCGCAACTTGCATTACGTCGTCCTGGATACCAACACAGCCGACTGCGTTCGAGAGTCGTCGAAAAGTTTGCAACAACGGGTCGTCACCAGACGCATGCAGGTACGTGGAGCTTCATAACTTCTCCTTCGATCACTCTAGTCGTTTTTTCTCTTGTTTTTCGCGACCAAAGAAAGAGGAATGCGTTTAGCCCACGGTGTGTGGTTGAGTCTCGTGGGAATCGCAGCGGAAAATGCATTTCTTTACGGGAGAAAATGTCCCACTTGAAGCGCTCTTACGCGAAGGTACCTGGAAGAAGTACTGTTTTATGTGTTCGCTTTTCATGTTCAGTGAACTTGACTTCTAAATTATGTTTTCTGTAATTCTCCTCCGAATCTCCCTCCACCGTAGCTTCTCTTAGTACATATTACCTCTTTAACTTCCATTGCTATCATACCCGAAACTTATTGGTGTTTCACCACTGTTGCCACATGGAGCCTCTTCGTAAAGCTGCCCTTGCGTTTATTTTAACGCCCCCCATTTCATCGTCGGAGACACAAAAGCTGTTCGATCTATTTCGTGTTGTTAATAGCTGAATGGTCGCGGCTATGCGACCTTTCTGAATTAAGAGCATGCACATGTATAGCATTAAACCCGACGCACTTGTCTCTCATTTTTAATTTCAGACCTCGCACACGAGTTTCTGTCAAGAAATCTCAACTGTCGGTAATAGTTTTGGTGCCTGGTTAATGTACCATTGAGTAAATGTTGCACATTTTACACTCATCAAAAATATTCTATGCAGGTGACATCGCCAGCGACAGCACTTTCCGAACCACAAAGTTCCTGCTTTTCCCAGCTCACGGCGCCTACGAGGTGTTGTAATTTCTACCGTGTTCGCTCGACGATGCTAAAATTTATTTCATTTCATTCATGTTTCCCTTAAGGGCCCGAAGGCGTTACATAGGGAGGGGGGGGGGGGGGGCATTACATATCGCTGATGAGCAGGCATATATTGACTCTTGTTTTTCGGAATTCGCTTCCTTCTAGCATTGCGACTATCGCTGAAACATCATCATTTCAAACAGCTCTTTGGTTCTATTTAGAAAATTCTAACATATGTTGATGTGCGTTCTTCTTATTTTTTTATCACTGTGTGATTCACTTCTTTTTTTTCTCTCTTTGGTTGCTCCAGTGTGTGTGTGTCGGCCGTAACGTTCCGCGAAATGTTAGATGCTGTGTTTAGTAACTTTCGAAGGCGGGATTTTTCTTGTTTTCTTTTGCGGGGTTTGCTACATGTGCATTTTTTCAAATACCTGTTCCTAGCCTTTTTTTCCTTTCTCTTATTAACTTGTACCTGCCTTCTTAACTTGCTTACTTCTGTTTTCAGCCGTTTGTATTCTGTGTTGTATATTTGTTGTTTTCTTTGATGAATCCCCCCTATGGCCCGCAACGGGCCCTTAGAGTATTGAAATAAATAAATAAAAATAAATAGAACACCTCAAGAAAACAGCGTCAAATGTCCCGCAAAGGAAGCCTTCAAACCGCAGTGTCCGCGCTAAACGAACTTCTTGCGGCAATGGCGTGCAACTGCACGTGTGCGTCACGTGGAAGGCCGCTGACGATGACGTCATCACGATCGGTCTGTGCTGTTGGCTGGAGGGCCTTCTTTGGGGAGCACTTGCCACTGTGTTCTTGAGTTCTATCCGATGGTATATTTCGCGTGCTTTTGTGTGTCTTATACTTTCGCGTACTGGTTGTGAGTTTCTGCCGCATCTGGTGATCCTCTCAGCGCGCACTTAATTGTTGTTAAGCACTCGCTCGAATTCACGTAGTTCTGCGCACCCTGAATGCCTGTGAGGCAATGAGACACCAGGGCTACTTTTACGCACCACGCCTCACCTGTCGTACTAAAGTCAATAAGAATATGAAAATGACGTTTCCTTGCTCTGGCCTATCATTGATGGTGGTGCTGTTGGTTGCGTGGCGGTGGAACGTGTCCACGACTTCCTGTTCAAGCATTCCTGGCAGCTGTTGAGGAAGTTGGTAGCGACTTATGTTCTTGCTATACGCTCATAAGGCAATGGATTAGAAATTCATTTTTTCTTTCACCGAAGTAGGAGAACCCCAGGCAGCCACATAAGCATGAAACAGCACACACGAACATACTGGCGTGTATTTTTTCATGCTTGTGTACAGCTTGCAGTGGTTGAATGCAGAACCAAATGGCCCACGACAATGTTTTAGTGAATTCCATGAAGGGGCCACTGTGCACGCACGCTAATCGACGTATGTTGCACCTCTCTTGTACCACTTTTTACGATATTTTCGTGTGACCTTTTTTTTCAGCCTTCTTTGCCTACGAACCCCCCTTTGTGCTAGCTGCCTTGCATGGTCGGCAAACGGTGGTTCGGCTTTTGACGGCTGCTTCATTGATTTCGTGTAGATCCCAAGCGCGATGCCGCTGCGTGTTTATGAAGGTTGCCCCTTTTTTTATGGATCGTCTTATGTTCTTGTCTCTTGCTCATGTACGGCTGCAGGACTGCCGTTCAACATGCAAGGTCTGCCATTCTATAGAGACAGTGCCTCCAGCGCAGAGACGGGTTCTGGCTGCCAATTGTGGAGCTGCAATGTGCCCACCATAAGCGACGCTGCGTCGGCTGATCTGACCGACCGGACAAGATGACAGCGCCACTCTGCGGTGGGTCTACTACTCGTAGAAGCGTCATTACTTCGTGGTGCAAGTATCGTCGTCACCGATGGACTGAACGTCGGGCCGGCGGTCGCCCAGGAACATCGTGCTAGGACGTATCGGCGCTTGCGCCGACTGGTCCCTGTTTTCTGCCCTATGCATTTTCTCGGGAAGACAATAAAGGTTATTTGCTCAAGTCTAGGCTCGCCTTTGTTTGCTCCATTTTGATGACTCTAGAGAGGTCATTCCGAGGGATTGCGGTGTTCCTCAGCATGCCTTGGCATTTTAGCCAAACATAGAACAACCCCCAAGCAGCTAGGGAAGTTGTGTTTCAGAACGCATGACTGCCAATTTTTCTGATCTTATATCAAAATTGCATATTTTGTTGCGGAAGCAACACTACGCTAGTCGCCGAGCAGCTGACGTCGCACGAGGCACAGCTGGCGTGCCGCCACCGTCGCTGCGCGGGTGACTCAGAGGTACCGCTACCGCGTTCGCCAGTTGCGCAGTAGCGGCGCATAGCTACGTGCCAGGGCCGCTGCCGCGCGCTCCCCCTCGCCTCTCTCTTCTCCAATGCGCAGTGGCAGCGCATACCTAGCGTGCTAGCGCCACTGGCACGCCAGCTGTGCGTAGTGACGTCACTTGCTCCTCGCGCAGTATGGCCTTTCCTCGGCTCCGCGAAGCTGCTCGGCGACTAGCGTAGTGTTGCTTCCGCAACAAAATATGCAATTTTGATATAAGATCAGAAACGCAAATTTTAAAATTTGCGTCCCTTATCTTGAGGGCCACTGGTTAGTATTTGGGTTGCATGTAGGTTATTCTGTACCTCACGTTCTAGCTTTTCGCGCCGCTATAATGGTAACATACACATCAGTTAGAGCTCTGGAGTGGAGTCTCAGGTGTGGAGGAAGTTAACGCAGCAGTTTGGATGTCCCAATTATAATTGGAATTTATAAAGAAAATGAAAATACGAAAGCCCTTCTCAAGAACGAATACGCGAATGACTGCTATCTACTCACCATCCGTTTTAACAACCGTATACTTGTAGTTTACGTGCACGCGCTGAACAACAGCCTTGTTTATGTTTGATGCTTTTTACGGCAAAGAACAGCTGTCCGTCTTTCTGGTTAACTATGTACTAAGGCGAAGCCGGTGCCATTGACCATGCCACCTGAATATTCCCCGCCGCAGTTTCTTGCGTTGCACCCCTGCCTGATGCTTCACATATTCCACGTGCAAAGTGGCGCTAGGTAAAGATTAAGTTCAGGTACTCCTTTGCGTTCGATGACCTCGACTACTGGGCATTTTCGCCGATTGATGACAGCGTACAAAGGCGGAAAAAATTCGCAGGACGGAAGAAGAAAGCAAACCCGGTACACTACCACTGGGAATCAACCTGATTACCACTTAGAAGATAGAGAAACGGTCCATCGCGCATGCGCAGTTCTCTTCGGTAGCTGCTACTGATTACAAGTAACTAGAAACCTGTATTTTTGACCCTTTGTTTGTTCCCTTCCCTCGCGCACGGTTTTAAAGCGAGACGCTATGCTGGGATGTAGCGGAGAAAATAAACTTGTGCCTATGTGTTCGTTCTTGCTCAGGGCTCGAGAAGACCGTTTTAGAGGCGTCCTTGCATAACCCCGCCTGCACTGTGCCATAATGCGGAGTGCTGAATTCATATGAAAGCGACATTTTACAAAAAATGGAAAAGCCGGTTCTGGCCTCTTGGCTTGCTTATTTTATTTCATATGGGAGTAGCTTTTCCGCAGGATTAACGTGCAGCCTCATAGTAGCAATCATCACGGGCGCATAGAGATGCGCTCATAGCAGATCTCGCGATAACATCGGTACGTGCACACACCGTCCCTACGTGCGGGGGAGGGGTGCGACTGCTTCACTTGCAGCCCCCCCTCCACCCCCAATCCTAATCCGGGGGCCGAATAGACGAAGATGCTTGGGATTAGACTTCCATACCTCTTTGCATCACACACTATAAAGTATTTTTTCCATTCACCTTTATTGCATGCTTGTGCTTTTTAACCATACTTGATCTCAACACCACCAGTTCAACGGGAGAGTGGCTCCCGGCATGTGCCGCACGGAAACAGCACAGATCCCTTGCAGACAGTTACTTGGAGGGGAGGTGGTTATTACTTCATGGGCATTTAGTTGCTGCCTTAGACACTTCCTGGAGCATCAGTGATGTATTTCATTTGGGAAGTTGGAAAACACCGAAGGAAGCAGCAAATGCAGATATATGAGCAGCCCTAGCCTTAAAGGGACTGTGCAATAAGTTAGTTGAGATTACGTAAAGCAGACGAGAGATAGGCCTTCCATCACTCGTCACCCCGGTGCAAGAATTTTCGAGCTAGCATCAATAACAACGAAGTTAGAGAGGATTAAAAATTACGCTCCTCCTCTCCCCCCTCAACTCGAACACGCGGGGCACCACAATAAAAATAAAGAAAACAATTCTGGGACTGTGCCCGGCCCATGATTACGCCCTTCGCTGCCGTTCGGTTTGCGACTTCCGGTTGTCGCACCCTGCAGCAGCACCTCTCCGGTAGCTCTCCACCTTCCTGGATTGAGGCGCGTGTCGGATTTCTTTGCTTGCCACTGCGACAAAGGCACTGCGAGTGGCTCCCGACAGAAGCAGGCGGCAAGGGTAAATTAAAACCATTTTGCGCGAAGGCAATGCCTAGCATGGCTCTCGCTTGCCCGAGGGGGTCGCGCGGCGGCACGAGCAGTCGATTTTCAAGGCTACCGGAAGTGTGCCCGTGACGTCGTGGCTGCCGTGGCTCCAGCGAATGACAGCGTGTGGTGACCTGCCGACGTCACGGGACTAATGAATTCTTTTTTCCCGATTTTAGTTTCAAAATCTGTCACTACGAAGACACCAATCGGCCCGCGAATTTCAAAAACCGCGTTTTTTTTAAATTTATAGTAAATTGCTGGCTCAGTTTCGAAGACTCATACTTGGTGTCAATGCTTATTAGCATCATTTATAAGCATTGAAAAAATTTGCAAGCGACTTTTAATCTGTTGCATAGTCCCTATAATGCAAAAGCGCCTTCCGCGTTGAGAAGGAAGAGGGCGAAATTCAAAATTTTCGCGCGGGAAATGTGCCTTTGCCCAGTGAGCCGTTGTCAGGGGGCAGCTAAGTTCGATCGGGCGCAGTCTTGTGCTTCTTTGAGATTTCGCGCCATTCCTTTTCCAAACGTGCTTAGACGTCATCGGAACAAGCCGCCGTTTGAGGTCTGCATGGTGTAAGGAGATAGCGCCACCCAGCGGCGTTCGTGAGGAGAAGAAGACAAAGCACGAGGAGCGCGTGCGGAGGGGAACGCGGGGCAGGTCGAAGAGGATTACGGGGCGTGTATTCGCCAACTGCAGCCTGTACAGCCACATGGCTTGAAACCACGGTGAATTGATCACGGTGACTGAAGATTGTCACAACGGCTTACCTAAAAGGGATAATAAATCCTCTTAAACAGCGTTATATGCCACTAAGCATCACGATTTGCGACCTAAAAGGGAAAAAATAAAAAAAAATGAAATTAAAAAAACAACAAAATTAGAGTTCAGAGAGCGGAGTCGAACGGCCGACCTTCCATACGCAACACGTGCTTCCAATCCACTGCGCCATAGCGGCTTTTTTTTTTTTTTTTTCTTTCATGGTATTTATTTACATGGTTTTGTATACAAAACATATATATACATATGTGTGTGTGCATATACACACACAAAAACAACTATTTAAAGTGCACCTAGGTAGGCGCTAGGTGGCAGAAACATAATAGTAACATATTATAACTAAAAGGCCGGTAAAGATATACAGCGCATCAGGAGAGGAAACCAATCCGGTACAAAGTCCGATTTTTTGTAAATGTCCGTTACCTGCAGCAACATTCGGCTAAAGTGAATTCTGGGCGAAACAACAGGTTCAACGTTGCGATCTTGCATGCGTGTTTTCCAAAGACTATGAAGTCCAATCAGAAGAATCATATCATAAGGATTCGAGTCAGGTTGGGAAACAACAAGGTAGCGCACACTGTAGGAATTTAGGAGAAAATCTTTCTGTAGCGTCCTTTGCAACACATCCCAAAACAAAATCGCGTCTTTGCAGTCTATAAAACAATGTTCAATTGTTTCAGGCACATTGCACAAGCGACAGTTTACAGAAGACACAAAAATGTTTTTCCTATCGAGCCACGTCTTGACAGGTAGAGTTTCAGTGTGTAATTTATAGAAAAATGTTTTGGTGCAAGGAGAAATTGGCATTTTACGCACTCGCTTTAAAACATCATGACCCATGAGCCCAACGTAGGCGGAACGATACAGTGGGGGCGGGAAGAGCATGGATATCAAATCCCTGTACAGATTTTTGCGCGAAACAGAATATAAGTACTCATTTGAAAACCGAACTGTCAAAAAACGCACGGAGGCATAGACTTCCTGCATAAAGCCTAGTAAACGGGGTCGTTCAGTAAAATTGGAAGAAACTACTAAGTTCGGAAGTAAAGTCATGAAGTTAACCTGCAAGAATGCTCTAATAATCGGAAGGGAACAAGCACGAAAAAAGAAGAAACGGGCAACCAACTGTCTCACATACAGGTGCTCTAGGCCCAGGCCTCCTGCGCAAACAGGCCTGAAAAGGTTGTCACGCCGCATGGGCTCAAATTTGGAGGACCAAATAAACGTCGCAAATATACGATGGAAACGCTGTATGTAATGTCTGGCGCAGTGAAGGACCTGGAGTACGTAGTAAATTCTTGTTGCCAGAAAGGTGTTGCAAGCCTGGGCTCGACCAAAAATTGAGAGGCGATGCGGTACAAATGTCTGAGCATAACGCTCAACAGCCGGAACTCGCTCTCTCCAGTAATGGGCACTGGATTTGTAGGCATGAAGTGGAACGCCAAGATATTTAGGAGGCACACAAGACCATTCTATGCCAGCGTACAGAGGTGGAGTTGTGCCCCATGAACCAAACCATAGGCCAGAACTTTTGGAGCGATTCATTTGAGCACCAGAAACGATGCCGAATTGATCTATTGTGGACAACACATTATCAATGCTGGGCTTGTCAACGCAGAAAAATGCAAGGTCGTCAGCATATGCCAGCAATTTGACTTCATTACCCAAAATAGGGAACCCATGGATATTACTGTTACGCAAAACACTCAAACAAAGCGGTTCCAGGTAAAGAGCAAAAAGCAGAGGAGACATCGGACAGCCTTGCTTCACAGAAGAGCGGATTGGCACAGGGTTCGAGAGCTGGCCATTAATGATCAATCGTGTTGAACAGTTGCTGTAGCAAAGCTGCACCCCTTTAAGTACAGTAGAACCCACGTTTGCTCGCTCTAGAAGTGAAAACAGAAATGAATGGCGAACGCGGTCAAATGCTTTCGCAAGGTCAATCTGAAGGAGGGCAAGCTGCTCATGACAGCTGGAGGAATATTCAAGTATTGTCCGCGCAATGTGCACATTACTTTGAATGGAGCGGCCTCTCAAACCGCAAGTCTGGTGAGATCCAATGAGTACCGACATTGCAAATTGCAGGCGATTTGACAAGACTTTAGCAAAAATTTTGTAATCCACATTTGCCAATGTAATGGGCCGATAACCTTCTACGGAGCGCAGTTTTCCTTCATCAGTAGTTTTCGGAATTAGGACTGTGTGGCTTTTTGTAAATGACTGAGGAAGGGCTCCTATATCCAGCCCCACTGTGAAGACCCGCAGCAGGACAGGAGTGAGAATAGATTTAAAAGCCTTGTAAAATTCGCTTGAAATGCCGTCAGGACCAGGCGTTTTTGAGACAGGTAACTGATCAATTGCATGTTCCACCTCTTCCTGCGTGAAAGAGCCGCTAATAACAGAACAATCATCTTCTGATAAAGGGCTCACTAAGGTGCTGAAATACGCCAAAATTTCCGAATTATGCACATCAGGTGAAGCACTAAACAAGTCTGTGTAATAATCTACAAATACGGTCATCACCTCATTTGTACTGGACACTAGTCTGCCATTGGACATCATCCCCGAAATAAACTTCGCAGTCGCATGACGGCGCTCATCAAGCAAAGCCTGTCGTGTCGGGTGCTCACATTGCAGATCACGCTTGGTACGAGATCGAACACGGGCACCCCGGTAACGTTCTGCATCAAATCGTTGTAACTCACTTTTGATACTAGCTAATTCATCCGTATATAAACCAGGTGCTTCGCATTCCATTTCATACAGATTGTACAAATTTTTCCTGAGTGTCTGCTCCTGATGTTTCCTGTGAAAGGACCGCACGGAACCAATTTCTATAGCTGTAGCACGCACGTCTTGCTTAAACATTTCCCAAGCGGCGAACAACGGCATCTTGCTCGAGAGACAGGATTCCAGTTGCGAGCGGACACGAATTACAAACTCTTCATCATTAATTACTGAAGAGTTCAGCTTCCAAAGCGCCCATTTCGGCCTAAATTTTGAACAAACACTGCCTCCGAGGCGAGCAACCACCATGCAGTGATCAGAGAACGAAACTGGTACAGTCTCACAGACCAATCCTCTGGAGACAAGTGAAAAAGATGCATAAATTCGATCTAGGCGAGCGTGAGAATGGCCCTGAATGCGTGTGAATAAGCGGAAACCAGGACATGAACTTCCGGTATCAATGAGCCCTGCATCTTCCGTAACAACAGACAAAAATTCACCGCTCCTGTCCCTGGGTGTATCAGGACCGGCACGATCAGCTGGGTCGCACACACAATTAAAGTCACCCATTAGCACAACATGCCGGTCACAGTCCAGTAAGCTGGCAATGCATTCAAAAAGAGTAATGCGCTGTGGCACAGTATTAAATGCATAGACATTCATTAGTCGCCATGGCTTTCCATAGAGAAGAAAATCGCAGCATATCAACCGGCCCTCATTATCGACATTATAGGTCAAGCCCGAACAGGGGAGTGTCTTGCGCAGAAACAACCAGCAACCCGCCGACAAGCCCACAGCATACGTTACGAGAACATTATATTCTGTTAAAAAGGGCTGCAGGGCCACCTCAGTATCCTCCTCACTTTCAATTTTCGTCTCCTGGACGGCGATAACATCAAGGTGCCTGCTGCAGAAAAGTCGGCGGAGTTGCACCTGCCTCTGGCGAGACCTAAGGCCACGTACATTCAGTGTTGCGAATACTAACTCTGCGGAATCAGCCATGATGACTGTAACTAATTATGCCTACAGTTCCCATCACTGCGCCATAGCGGCGATGTCGAGCCGTCGTTCTGAATGAATATTTATAACCCAGCCTTAATGTGGCTGCTACTTGCCGGTGGGCGGCGCTGTCATCACTGGCTGTACCGGCTGCATTTGGCGAACACGCTTACGGGGCAGAGAAGAGAAGAGCGCGGTGGGCGACGGACGTGGACGAGTTCTGCTGCTCCCCGAGTTCTGGGCTTGGGCCTCAGCCGCAGACGACCGGGCCACCAGACCTGGACTTCCATCGTCGAGAGCCCCAACCACCAGGCCCAGTCGCCACTCTTCTCCGTCCATCCGTCAGCTGCTCCACACAGGCCGCCTCGGGCGCCTACGTGACCTTTTCCGGGATACCAGACCTGGAAACCGTGCCGGGAGCCCACGAACGCCGACGCGGCGGTAGCGTTGCATCGACGTTGGAACGCCCAGAGGCTCCCTGACTGCCCGACACCCAGCCAGTCCTCCCTGCACGTTGCTCGAACAATAGACAAGTAGTGTGACTTACCTCTTTGACTTTCTTTTTCCTGTATTTTTTGTAAGCATTTTGTTCTGTTCCCCCGTGTGTTTTTCCCGTGTGTTGTTGCGTTCCTCTCTTGTTCCTTTCCTTTTTTTTCTCGCTCATATTGAAATTGGTTTCCTTGCCGATAAAAGCCGCCTCGTTTATTGTTTGTACTTTTGTGTTTGCTTAAAATAAGACCTGCAATCTCACAGATCCTCACACATGGGTTATGTGCGTCAACATGGGTTATATGTGTCAAACATTTTTTGCTTGGCTGACGTCACCTGAAGCCCAGACGGGCGGCCCGCGCTATCGCTGCTTGTTTTGCTTCGCTCCGCGACCTCACGGAATGCCGCGTTGGAACCAAAACGCACTGACACAAAGCGCAGGGCGGAGCGAACTACGTCACAGGCGCTCACAGACGATGTGTTACAGTGTGAAGCTGCCTACCAGGGTGACTTTTTCTCGCTTCGTAACGCGTGCAAAAATTTTTTTTTCTTGGCTGGACTATTTGGAAGATGATCTCCAATTCTGCTAATACAACATATCCCCTAAAATCAGAATTACAAATGTTAATTAACGTATTCAGTTAATAAGCGAACTAATGAAAGTAATTTGCCTCTTACCTGGCGTCCGCCGTAGCCCTCAGTATAGCCCCAGGGTTATCATAAATTTAAAGGAACCTTTCTTTCAAAATTTTGGACGTTCTAAAAAAAACACCCGGTATACCTGCGTACGTACCATCGGGGGCAAAAGTAATAAATTCCCCCTCCAAGTTCCGACCCGTTCCACTTTGCATAGGGGCGCCACTTGACATCGAAACGAGCCCCCAGCGCCGGTCTCGACACCCATACAGTTTCTTACTATTACCTGGAGGGAAACCTGGCGCCCCGTCCATGGGAGTTTGCGTGGAGCTTCCTCAAGACCACTTCAGCCATAGCAACATGAAGTTGCCGATGCGGACATAAGCGACTCTTCAACCCGTAATTCAACCGGCTCTGTTTCACGGTCATGGTGGCAGCCTCAAAGCGGCCGTCTACAAGCGCGGAACGAATGGTTGAAAGATGAGGAAAATGAAGAGTTAGTCACTAAATGAAGCAAGAGAATTTCAGAGTACACTTCCTCAAAATAACGTTTATTTCCCTCAAGGGAAAATACGTATACAGCAGAAAACAAGCGCAATCCGTTCGGCGAAGGCACCGGGACCATATAGTTCCATGGTGACCGCCAACCTCGACGACCGCCGCATCGGTGACAACGATACTTGCATCCCGAAATGGCACTTGAACGGATGTGACCATTCGCTCCCTTTGGCTGCGATATGCAGCTAATGGGGATGTCCGGTCGCCATAGGTAGTAGTTCAGCCACCGCACAGCGCCGCAGCCATCGTGTCCAGACGTTGTGATCAGGCGACGCGGCCTCGCCAGCGTTGGCCAGTTTTGCAAACATAATACCGGAACAGCGGCCGGAAGACGTCGTGATCGCTGGATCTACTGGACCTGCGGTCCCTTGCGTAGTTACTTGTGGGCATCTGCACCCGGACCCTGCAGCCACATACAAGAGGGAGACACGAGCGTGAGACGCTTCAGAAAAACCGGGCACACTTTAATCTCGCACCAGCATTACGGTTGGCGTTTTCATGCAATTACTCAGGCAGTAGACAAGAGCCGAAGAGGTGCTTGCTGACCGTGCAATGCAGCGGCCATGCATGGAGAGTGCCGAAGGGCGCATGCAAAGTTGTTTGTAAAGGACGCAGTGAAATACCGTGAAAGGGTGTGAGTGTTAGAAAGAGAAGACACACAGACGAAGCAAGGTATACCGTACGCTCATGTATGACTAGCGGACGTACTATCGCTCTCAATATGAGTTGCAACGCGCGGTCATCGACCGGGGATTGTTCCGTGGTGTGCCTCCTCCAAACAGTCGCTCGGAATTCTGGGAGAAACTGCTGCTCCAGGAAACAACAGCACCCCCGCTCAGGAAAAAGTTTCTCCCAGATTTCCGAGCGACTGTTTGGAGGAGGCACACCACGGAACGAGCCCCGGTCGATGACCGCGCGTTGCAACTCATATTGAGCGCGATAGTACGCTTTAACAATGCCTAGTGCTGGAATAGTTTTTTCTGTGCCCCGCCGCGGTGGCCCAGTGGTTACGGCGCTCGGCTGCTGGAGCGAAATACACTGATTCTATACCGGCCGCGGAGGCCGAATTTCGATGGAGGCGAAATTCTAGAAGCCCGTGTACTGTGCGATATCAGTGCACGTCAAAGAACCCCAGGTGGTCGAAATTTCCGGAGCCCTCCACTACGGCGTCCCTCATAGCCTGAGTCGCTATGGGACGTTAAACCCCAGTAAACCAGTTTTTTCTGCATGCAACCACAGAGAGTATACGAAAGCAAAGAACGGCATGCATCAATGCGCTAGTGCATACTGTTTTACGTTTTTATGGATGTCTGTGGTCGTTCTACTTACGAATTTAGAAACTTCGTCTTCTCCGTTCCGTTTTCTGAGTACCAAGAGAATAGATCGCTACAAACCGGCTCAACAGCTGCCATGATTGAGTGAACGAGAAGTAGCGAGCCGGTGCGTGCCAACAGTAAGGCATAGCAGAGAAACGTAGTTTTCCTTGCGTATTTCGGCACACCTATAATTCTAACTGCGTAACGATGAATCCCATGTTGAGAGGAGCATATATACAGCAGAAATACACCATTAGTTGGCCCTAACATACAAAACTAATGCCATATCTAAAGTCGGATACAGCTTAAGAATAACGTATAGAATGGATCTCAAATCAAGTTAAAAGGCGGCTGACTGCGGCGACAGCGGTTTGAAGGATTCCGTCGAGGGGAAGTGCCGCTGTCTGCTTCAGCTGGATCCGGCTATACATAACCAACTAATAGCACCATTGGGGCACTATCCGCATGCACCAGCACACACATGTTGGAGAAGAACAGCCATTTCGGGATCGTCGGCAGAAACCATGCATTTTCAGCGACTCGATACGTAACTAAACGTTGGGAAGAATCTCCCCACAAGCAGCACGGCTGCTGCAGAACTCTCAGGTGACACGGCGCATTCTTGTAATCTGGACGCCTGCTCATGCCCCCGTTGGTAATGAGGCGGCTCATAACCTAGCTCGAGAACTGTCCCGCCGAGCTGGGTCGTGCCGCCCGCCCTGTTTCCTTACAGCGAAATCCTGCAGCACTACAGGCTTGCAAGGCTCACATTCCCGCCAGCAGAAAAAACGCTCTCCAAGCAACAGGCCAAAGCCTGGCGTAAACTTCAAATTAAAACCTCCCAAATCCCCAATTGTGTAGCTTCTATTCGAATCGACTCTACTCAGACAAAAGCAAAAATGTGATAGTAAAGCCGATCTAAATCACATGATTTAGAAGTCCCTACCCGCAGGTCACTTCATTACCGACCCAGGGAGACAGATCAAGCTCTACCAGCTATAGCTGAAGGCGCCGCCGCTGCCCAAGGGACAGCGGCCGTCGATGACTTCCGGTGGCTCCTCTGTATCCGCTGGCAATAAAGTTTCACCACCACCGTGGAATGTTTTGATTGGCGGAACGTGTGCAACATTCAGCCCGTGCTCCAGGCGGCGCAAGAATGACCAAGATATCCCTCAAGCAACTCAGATGTAAGACCATCTGCGTTCCTTTGCCCGAGTCGAACACTACCGTTGAGCAGCGATTTCAGAGACAAATGCACCGGCCTCGTCGCATTGTAACATTCCTGGAACGTAACCGTGGCCATCCAGCACTTACGAAATGGAAACAAATGGACAAAATGTAATGCACAAGATATTGTGCATTGAAGAGTCAAAAGCGGGTCGTTTAGATAAACGCGAAGGTTGTACATCATATATTAAGGTTTGGTTTGGTTTTGTGGGGTTTAACGTCCCAAAGCGACTAAGGCTATGAGAGACGCCGTAGTGAAGGGCTCCGGAAATTTCGACCACCTGGGGTTCTTTAACGTGCACTGACATCGCACAGCACACGGGCCTCTAGAATTTCTCCTCCAAAGAAATTGTAGCCGCCGCGGCCAGGATCGATCCCGCGTCTTTTGGGCCAGCAGCCGAGCACCATAGCCACTCAGCCACCGCGGAGGCCCATATATTAAGGCGTACCCAAGGAGGATATACTTGGGCGTACCACGTGCCATGGGGAGATACCAACCAGAACTGGGTACGATAGCAATGGAAAGCGGTACAATGTACAAAGATAAACCGCTGTGAGAGGTTCGCGAAGTGCAAGGAAGCATGATTGCTCTCATTCCAGCTTGAAGGCACTGCGTATGAAAGGGGCTAAATGTTGTTGTTGTTGTGACTGAGAGAAAGATGAAAAGGAAATTGCACGGGGCTGCCTACTGGCTCGAGCCTAGCCACCACCGCTGCCACGTGCAGATAGAGGAGAGTTGATCAGAGGAAACAGAAAAAGGAAAGAAAAGACGCGCGTCGCAGCAACAACTGCGTCCGCCGGAGCGGACGCTGCTGAAAAAAAAACAGATAAGCTACCGTAGCCGCGCTCGCCAAAGCGAGGACACAGAGAAGTTTATTGCGTACGAGCCAAAACAAAGAAACAATTCGGTACATGGCACACACACAGATGACAGTATTAACAAAAGTGGTAGTCAGTGCTAAATGTGAAAACACCACAAGTTCTAGGTGACTACGCGTAACAGCCCTTGGCAGAATGGCTTCTGATCCTTCTGGGAGGTGTTTTCAGGCTTTAAGTAATGCCTCCATTAAAATGAATATTACGAAACCCTCCCTCCCCTCCGCTCACACATATTCTTTATCATCGCGCATAACCAGTGCAAAAACGACAGGTGCCATAGGAGAAATCATGAAGTTTTATCTACGTGTGGTGTCGATCGATTGCTGCAATCTTGAGCTCTGCCATGCCGATACCTCCTAGACTCATTTCGCCCTGCCCCCGCGGTGGCTCAGTCGTTATGGCGCTCGGCTGCTGAAAGGCCTGAAGAAGGCAGATGAGCGGCTCATTCTCCGCCTTCTCACCAATACATTGCTGTGCCCGGCAGCGCTAAAACATTTTGACCCCTCCTTTAGCGGCAGCTGCCCACACTGTAGTGCAGTGTCTTCTGACACTTATCACATGGTGTGGGCCTGCCCCTCCAACCCCGCTATTCCCCCCATCCCCAACCCAACCCGGGAGGACTGGGAGGCGACCCTGCTCGGCTGCCACGACTTACAGGCCCAACAAGCCTTAGTCGGGCGCACCCGGGCGGCGGCAACCGCCACTGGGGTCCCATACTAGGGACCTCCACTTAGTGTTTGTAAGGATCGGTCCCTTACGGGCTGATCCAAACATACCTCCTGCTCATTCGTAATAAATGTTTTCACCACCACCACCCGAAAGACGCGCGGTCGATCCCGGCCGCGGCGGCCGCATTTCGATGGAGGCGAAATTCTAGAGGTCCGCGTACTGTGCGATGTCAGCGCACGTTAAAGAACCCCAGGTGGTCGAAATTTCCGGAGCCCTCCACTACGGCGTCCCTCATTGCCTGAGTCGTTTTTGGACGCTAAACCCCAATACGCCAAACCATAAAATCATTTCGCCCTGTCGGAGCTTCCACCCTTCCCTTACGGCGCGGTTCAGGTGTCCACCGAGATATGCGAGACAGATAGTGCGCATTTTCTTTTCTCAAAAACCAATTTTTTAAGTTTTCATGTCTGTGGCCTGTCAAGACCATCAAAATACCTATGCCCCTCGAGGCTGCTTGTGGACACGACTGCTCGCGCGTTCTTTTAGCACAAAGTGAAAAAATCTTTGCGGCGCCAACAACAACAAAAAAAATTGGAGGCTTATCAAGGTTAAGCCCAGTGGATGCGAAGCATGTCCTTAGCGTTTGGAGGCATCTTGACCGCATACACGCCCGGCGCAAAGACGCTGGCGCGGTTGCGGGCACAGAGACTGACGCGACGGCGGGCGCGCGCCGCCTCATCCCTGGCGTGACGTCACATCACGTGATGCAGCGATGGTGGCGCCGCCGCAGCGTCGCGCGCGACGGCGCGAACCGAAGCGTGGAGGCCTCCGCCGGGCGACGTCCGACGGCGCGATATGAGGCCCCATCTGCAGCCGGTGTGACGTCATCACGTGACGTCACATCATGTGATCTCACTTCAAGGTCAATGGTGGCCACCGCCGGTAGGCGACCGACGGCGCGATATGAGGCCCCATCTGCAGCCGGTGTGACGTCATGTCACGTGACCTACTTGAAAGACTTGAAGGTCAATGGTGGCCACCGCCGGGCGTCGCGCGATGGCCCGAAACCTATGCCTCGCATAAAAAGATTACCGATGGTGGTGAAAAACATTTATAATACAATAAATATTTACAGAGAGGTGATTGGGGTAGGCCCTATTGGCCCTTTCCCCTAACAATACTAGGTGGAGCCCCTATTCCGGGGCCCCATTGGCAAGCAACGCCGCCCGCGTCCGGTGAACCAAGGCCTTTTGGGTCTTTAGGTCCTGACAGCCGAGCAGGGCCGCCTCCCAGTCCTCTCTGGTGGGGTTGGGGTTGGGGGGGATAGATGGGTTTGACTGACACGCCCAAACCATGTGGAAGGTGTCAGCCACCTCCCCACAGAACTGGCACGCGCCATCAAAGGATGTATTGAAATGTTTAAGCACCGCCGGGCACAGTACAGTGTTAGTAAGAATTTTGATGAGGAGGCGCTCGTCAGCGCGATCCAGACCCTTACAAGGGGCCGGGTAGCGCCGGTGCTCCTCCTTGTAGTAATCGGTGATTTGTTTGAATGTAATGGCCAGATTGTCTGATTGGGAGTACCCTTCCAAGGACAGGGAGATAGCCCGGGGAGAGAGTGCGCGGGCGGCCTGATCGGCCTGTTCGTTTCCCTGGAGTCCCTGGTGACCGGGGGCCCAAATCAGGTACCGAAGACACTGGGGAAATTCTAAAGTGTGCTTGGCGAAAGCCTTGTGGTCAACCCACTGCTCCTTCCCCGAACCGCTTGGAGCGAGGCGGGCTTCACGCACGAGCGGTTTTTACTGCCTTTGGCTACTGCGGTCGCTATTTTTAAGGCGGAAGCCTTTAATGCCTCATCGTTGTAAGCAGGAGCTGTCGACAGAAAATGTCACGCTTTTCAATTGGTCGAAACGGTCGTAACGTCACAGTGCGCGAATTTCAAACGGGGCCAATTGTACTTTGCCTACTAACCATGCAACTAATTAAAGGGATCGTATAGTGATGCTCCAAGTTTGACTGAGTTTAGTTAATTCCTTACTCAACCAGTTAGCCTAATTGACCTTTCTAGTCAGACCAGATAAATAAATAAAACCGAGTAGGAAATTGGCCGAGCACGGGAATCGAACCCCGGTCTCCGGAGTGCGAGTCGAGCACGCTACCACTCCGCCATGCCCGCTCGACGGTTTGGAATGAGCAAAGGTGAGTCTAGTGAATACGGTGTCTTCGTTCACTCCCATCTTCCTCCCTTCCCGTTACGGCGACGTTTAGGTGTCCACCGAGATATGAGAGACAGATACATTTCCTTTCCTCAGAAACCAATTTACCGACGAGCAAGGCGTATTTGTCCGCGTTCCAGATTGGTCCAAATTGTCGGGACGTCACCGCGCGCGAATTTTGACGGGTGTCCACCGAAATATACGAGGCAGTTACTGCGCAACTTGCTTTCCTCAAATACAATTTTCGACTAGTGTCTACTGAGATATGCGAGACAGTTACTGCGTAAATTCCTTTCCTCAAATACAATTTTCATTTTCTTCATTACGGCCCCTCTTTCTCTTTCACTCACACTTCCTCCCTTCTTGTACGGTGCGGATCAGGTGTCCACCGAGATGACAGAGAATTACAGCCCCATTTCCTTTCCTCAAAAAGCGTTGCGCTCAAAGGGCAACGCATCGCTCCGAACGGGTGGTGGCGTTCCTTGGACTCCGTGGCAGCGCTACAACACGCTGTCGCGTTCCACACCTAAAGGCGAAGCTTAAGCGTCATCAATTGGCAGTTAATTAATGCACCAACAAAATGTGCAGTGAACAATCGCGTAGCAGAATGGAGCACTCAGGCTTTCGCCTTTCACAACTTTAGCCGCTAAAGTTCCTCGTAATTTTTTTTATTGTAGTGTTTCGCGGCGCCGCCGTCGCCCGTTCGAAGTCCATTGTGTTCATTGGCGTTTGCGTTGACATTTTACACTCCGATCATTTTAAGGAAAGGAATTGTGCAAACTGGCTCGCTGGGTCAGTGGACGCCTGAATCGCGTTGTTGTGTTGTTGATGCTGCCGTATGAGCCGTTGCCTATCAATCGTCGCTGTGGACACCCAAACCGCACCGTACAAGGAAGGGAGGAAGTGGGAGTGAAAGAAGAAAGACAAAGAGGGGCCGTGGTGAAGAAAATGAAAATTTTATTCGGGGAAAGTAAATTACATATCTCGGTGGACACCCATATCTCGGTGGACACCCGTCATCCGTTTGCAAAGGAAGGGAGGAAGTGGGAGTGAAAGAAGAAACAGAAAGAGGGGCCGTAATGAAGAAAATGAATTTGAGGAAAGGAAATTACGGAGGAGGTTGCGCCGCTGCGCGGAGAGGCCCCAGTTGGCACGATATCAGCGCACGGATGGACACCGCGAGCACGGACGGACACCGCTAGCATAAGCCATGTAATACCCCTCATGTAATACCCCTTCAATGGGGTCTTTGAGGTACAAATTAATAAATAAATAAAATAAAGGCTTTCGCATTAACAACATGCAAAACAGCACTCCTAAAAGGTGGAAGCGAATGCCTCCTTCATGGTGGCGCACACCTGTCGGCCACTAATGCTGGTGAATCCCAGCAGTGTTGTTCATGGCGGAAGCGATCAGAGCGTACGCCGACGCCGGAAGTGGGTGTGCCACTTGATTCGGTCACTCCATATTAAGCGCCAAGAAGGGAGTGGGCCTAGTGTACAAGGGACAGATCGTCTTGCAGCTTATCCGCGGCAAACCAGGCGCACTTCACGAAAGAGGAGTTGTGGAGGGGAGCCGACTGAATTGTCTTTGGGCATTTTAGGTGGATGGATGGAAACAACTTTATTACACACAAAAAAAAAACAATCTTCCAGGGTGGTCCCCTACTGGTCCAGGAGTCCACGGGCTTGTGCTTCACGTAAAGCCCGATGCACCAGCCATTCCTGGCCGGCGGGCTGAGCGGTTCGTAAAGCAGCCTCCCAAGAAGAATGAGCGGGATTGGGGATGGGGGGTACTGCCTTTGGGGAAGGACATTCCCAAAGGTAAAAAGTGGGGTGAAAGCATGAGAGACAGTGGAGGGAAAAAATCTCTGCCTCTCCCGTAACCGAGAGTAGAGTAAGCATGAAATGTTTACGGGCCTAATGTCATCTCGGTGGACACCCGAACCGCACCGTACAGGAAGGGAGGAACGCCACCACCCGTTCAGCGCGATGCCTTGTCATATGAACGCAAGGTTTTTTGAGGAAAGGAAATGGCGCAGTAATTCTCTGCCATCTCGGTGGACACCCGAACCGCACCGTAAAGGAAGGGAGGAACGCCACCACCCGTTCGGCACGATGCCTTGCCCTTTGAACGCAGCGCTTCTCCCCCGGATCACGTACGACAACGAAGTGCAACATGCAATTTATGTGGTTTTTGCACGCGTTATTAGAAATCGGAAATTATAATTCCGCGCGTTATCAAACCCACAGCTCCACTGATATCTTGATAAACATTGAGAAGGCACTGGCAGCAGTTATTTTTTGTCTCGTTTGGAGACCAACCAGCGCTGGCATGCCGGTCGCGTAGGAGGGCTTACGGAGTCTCATTAAATCTCGCTAAGTCTCGTACGGTGCCCGGATGTTCTCGTTTCAGAGCCCGGATGACTGGAATTCAGTGCCCGGATGACTCGATTTCAGTGCTCGGATGACTCGATTTCAGTGCCCGGATGACTCCATTTCAGTGCCCGGATGACTCGATTTCAGTGCCCGGATGACTCGATTTCAGTGCCCGGATGAGTGGATTTCAATGCCCGGATGAGTGGATCTCGGTCTCGGCGTGACGTCACCACACTGCCGACAACGGGGGCTAAAAGCATTTCATGCTTAATAAAGCAGCCTGTCTGTAATTGCCGCCATGTGGCGCTGGATGAGGGCGAAAAGGTACTGTGGGGTGGTGGCAGTGTCATGCGGCTGAATTTGTAAAATGTGGTGATTTGGTGATATGTAGAGAGGAGCGATGGGGCTTCTTGCGCAGGGTTGGGTGCCTGATCCTCCGGGGTCCGGGAGGAGCGTTCTCGGGCCAGCGCATGAACGCGCTCATTACCGGGGATCGAGGCATGCCCAGGGACCCACGACAGAGTAACCGTTCAGTCGAGATAGGTGACTGCATTTTAGGTGACAAGTGGCCAAAATTGCAGATGACCCAGAGCAGCTATTGAATGAATAAGACGCTGTACGTTTTAGGGGAAAAAATCTCAAGCCGGTGTGAGTAGGGCATTGAATTAATTTTGACGAGGAGCCTAATGGATCAAGTGGAGAGGCAAAGAACTGGAGTAGGCACAATAGGAAACGACATTTTTCCTGTGACGCGCGGCCTCTATCCTGGATGGAGGGTATGGCCAGGGGATTTCAAAGGCCCGGCCTAATGTGTGGTGGCTGTGTTGATCCGAAAGAAAATTGGTTTTGAAGAAAGGTAATGACGCAGTAACTGCCTCAAATATCTCAGTGGACACCCGAACCGCGCTGTAAGGGTAGGGATAAAGAAGGTAATGAAAGAAGGAAGAGGCGCCGTAGTGGAGGTCTTCCGAATAATTAGACCACCTGGGGAACTTTACCGTTCACTGACATCGCACAAGGGCGCCTTTTGCGTTTCGCCTCCATCGGAACGCTGCCGTCGCGGTCGGGTTCGAACCCGGGAACTCCGGCTCGGTAGACGGAGCGCCTTAACAACTGAGCCACCACGGCGGGTTTATCCGTACTCGTCTGTTTTCCGCTCCCTCTGCTTCAGGGTAAACGTGCCGTATAGACCGTATTTGCATGGTCTTCGCGATGACCATGACAGCGCGATGCCTACCCAACAGCCTTGTCTGGTAATGACGAAGCCATCGCGATGTCTGCACACGACAGTTTCTAAAATAACTTGAAAAACACTGTATTGCAGCAGAAGGCGAAAACGCAGAGAATAGAAACGAACACCACGGACGGTTGTGGTGTTCGTTTCTATTCTTTGTGTTTTCGTCTTTTGCCGCGCTACAGTGTTTTTCAAGACTATGAACCAACAAACAAACAAAGCCACGCTATTGATATAAACTAACGCACAGCAGAGCCGAACCAACAAGCGACCCTATTTACCTTACCGTCACGTCTCGCGTGCCGGCCGGTAAAGCGTGCCGTGTGCAGCAGGCTGCCGTGGGCAGTCGGGGAGCGAAATCGGTGGACAATTGAGGAAAAAAATGGCCGAAGTGAGGAGAGTGTCGATACACTCAGTATCAAGGGGTTTTTGTTGAAATTATAGAGTCACTCCAGTTGGAACTTGTGAACTCAGTCAGTAGTACGTCTAGGCTAGAACAGATGTTTATAGTCACAAATCAAGGACTTCGGTTAGAAAGGGATTAAGCAATGAAATATAATGAAATATGTGGGAACCATGATGACAGAGAAAATTTAAAAACGAAGAAATGCAGCGCATAATTTACCGAAGCAGGATAGACCGGCTACTTCAATCGTTTCGCTTCGACAAAGAGAAAGTTCATATAGTCGTATGCAATTCAAGAACGAAGCGGGTTTTTCTCATCAAAGGACCCCCTTCCAATCAATGGCGTTGGCCGATTCTCATGACCCTGCTAGCTTTTAAGCATGAAATGCTTTTAGCTCCCGTTGTCGGCAGTGTGGTGACGTCACGCCGAGACCGAGAGCCAACATCCGGGCACTGAATTCCACTCATCCGGTTGCCCAGTTTGCGTGGATGTGTGGAATTAATAAGTTTAAAATAAATTTTAAACGGGGATAGATAGCCAATTGAGCGAATGATATCTGATTGGCGGATAAATTGAAGACAAGAGTGAAATTTTATAAATCACAGCTAGGTGGCGTGAGCCGTCGCCCCGTTTAAAGGGTTCAGCTTTATCCATCCATTCGGCGGGAATTAGCGGAAAAGAGATCAGTCCGGAGAAACTGCTGATTTGGTAGAACTTTAAGGGTTAGTTCGTTCATTTTAGATGCGTGTATGCGCCTCTTTGCCTCTTCGCAATCCCTGTCTCACTCGCGCAGTTCTTTTTCTTTTGGAGATCTGGCCCTGATAAATGCGCAAGTGCAACTTCCATCCCCTTGTAATAGAAGCAAGTGGATCTGCTTGCCTTGACATGTTGATTGTGCCTTTAATCGTAATTTGTGTTTGGTGCGTATGGACTTTGTGTTCAAACAGATACCAGTTTTAGTCTGCGCTCGTCCTGTGTGCTTCATTGTTTCGTTCCTTGCTCAGTTTTGATGTCTATAAACTTAATATTGCTCCCCAGCACGTTTTTAAACATATAACTGAACGCTTATCAGTTAGGAGTGACGTAATGTCCTTGAGGAAAGTGGTGTTTGACGTCGTCTATAGCTGCAAAATAAACATTTTTCCAGAGGAAACGCTGCCGTCTCTTCTCTTTTTATATGCAGAGCTCGAACACCATTAAAAAGGTGGATGCAGGCAACCGGTGACGTCAGTGGTTCCAGAGGATCTTGCCCCAGCTTGTTTCAAGTTTAGCATGGGAAAAGGCCCCGGGCATGCCTAATTCAGTTTCTCGCCTTCAGCAAAGATAAAGGCCAGAGCAGGCGGTGGTAAGTGGATTAAGCACAGTCAGGGCCTTTTGCACTGCATCGTCGATATGGAGGTAGCCTAGTTGTAAGCTAATTAGTTCTGATACGGACGCACGCCTGCGTGCCAATGATGGCAGCTTCTAAGTGACTGCACGGTAATCGATGGCAAAAGAGACTCCAACATAATGAAAACAGTTTTCTGCTACGACGCCCACAGTATAACGCATGGAACACTCTAGGCGGCCTTATGGAAAGGCTTGAAAATCTGTACCTACCCTCAGCGTTAGCCTTTTTATGCCAGAGTGAATGAAAGAAAGAAACAATTTAAAAAATGTTGCGCAAAGTTTACCGTTATTTGTATTTAGATGCGGCTGTGGAGGATAATTGCTCATGGCACAGAAGCGTTCCTATGGCCACCCTATACTAAAACAATTGGCGGGGGCCTATAGCTTCGGTTAAGCCTGGTAGGTTGCTAAAGCGCGCAGCGCCTCCAACTGAAGGAACGCAGTGCGCCGCGTCTACAGGTCACGCGTGGCTACCGGCTTTTTGAGGAAAGGAAATGGCGCAATAATTCTCTGTCATCTCGGTGGACACCCTAACCGCACCGTAAAGGAAGGAAGGAACGCCAGGTGGTCGAAATTTCCGGAGCCCTCCACTACGGCGTCTCTCATAGCCTTAGTCGCTTTGGGACGTTAAACCCCATAAACCAAACCAAACCAAGCCACCACCCGTTCGGCGTGATGCCTTGTTGTTGCGACTGAAAGAAATGGCTGAGGCTTAGCTAAGGTTAAGCCTAGTCAGATGCGAAGCATATTGATGGCTAGGCTTGGTAATACATGGCTTTCCTTGGTTGACGTTCATCCCGCTCTTCATCGGTCTCTGTGGCACGCTGAAGCTTTCGCGTCTCGTTCAAATCAGCCCTGCTTCTAGGCGGCATCCCAACACCTGGCCGCCTCGGAAGTGCCCGGAGAGTTGTTGTTGTTGTGTTGTTGTTGTGACTGAGAGAAGAATGAAAAGGAAATTGAACGGGCCTGCTACTGGCTCGAGCGAGCGAGGCAAGCTAAGCTTTATACCGCTGCTGTAGCGTCACGTGGTCAGCTGCAGCGCCTCTGATGTGGAGCCTCCACCGCCGCGGCCGACCGCGCGAGCCGGCAGCCCATCTCTTCTCTGCTGTGACGTCATGTTGTCACGTGGTCACGCTCAAGGTCAATGGTAGCTCCACCGCCGCGCTCGACGGGCTGTAGTGTAGCTCTAGTAATATGCTTCGCATAAAAGAGAACTTGTAGAACGCCGCCGGGCTCGCCATTCTGCGGCATAGGCGCGTTGCTTAGCCAACCGCTCTTGCCTTTCTTCATCTGTCTCCTCGGCGCGGCGCCGGCTTTCGCGCGCAGCACGTCGCACCAGCGACGCCTCCTCAAGCCTGGCCCGCATGGAGCGTTTTTTAAAGCGAAAGCTTTACTACTCGCACTTTCAGCCTTTGCCGTGGCGCGGCGGTGCCACCATTGACCTTTATTTGACCTCTGTGTGACGTCATGTGTGACATCACGCCGAAGAGAAGGGCGACCGACTCGCGCCGTCGCAAGCCGCGGCGGTGCCTAACTCCTGCGCTCTCCGCTAGGAGCGTAACAGGGGTTGTGACGTAACGCCGAAGAGAAGGGCGACCGACTCGCGCCGTCGCAAGCCGCGGCGGTGCCACCACCGGCGCCCAACTCCTGCGCTCTCCGCCAGGAGCGCGATTGCGGCGTTACGCTGAAGAGATTAGGCTCGACTCACGTAGCTGTGCCAACCACCAGCAGCTTAATTCGCGATCTCGCGCCCTCCGTGTGCGGCGGCGGTGCACATGAACGGCGGCCTGACTGGACTGGATTACAATAGATTAGATTACATTGGATTGGATTGTATAACAGATGCATCGCCACAAGTCTCACCACAAGCACCACCACCAGCTACACTACCAGCTGAACCATGGCGTAGGTACGGATATTGCTTTCGCAATTACCGGGCTTAACCAAGCTAAGCCACAGCGAATTTTACCCGCGAAATCGCGTCGCGCGCCCGACGCCCGCGCCGACTAATTCACTCCTGCATGGTCAGCAGCCGAGCGGCGCGCGCTACGGGCGCGTTCGGGATACGTTGGCAAGATGGCGGCGCCCTGCTCGCCCGCTTCGGAATAAATTCATGCCACCACTGGATTCTTCGACGCCATAGCTCGCTCAAATGGTAGCGTTTCGCTTTTATTTCGCACACTTTCGCCCACGCTTAGAGGTATAAGCGATAACTTGCCAATTTTTCAAATAATTTGGCGATTTTCAAGCTCTTAGGCCCAACTAAATACAGTGTGTTTATTTATTTATTTATTTATTTATTATCATACCCACAGCGCCATTGGCTGGCATTACAGTGGGGGGGTAGAAGAAAAAGTACACAAATGCCACCGCGTGCAGGTGGTTACAAAAAAAAAAGATAACAATGAGATAGAAAGAACACGGAATTATTATACACAAAAAAATGTCACAGCATGGAAGAAAATGAATCATTTGATAATATGGACACTACTTCCTCAGGCAGCTTGTTCCATTCCGAAACCGTTTTGGGGAAAAAAGACATTTTAAAAAGGTCAGTCCTGCACCTGTATTCTTTAACTTTAAGTGAATGATCTCTACGTAAAGACACGTAATCAGGGTTGGCTATATATTTGGTTCTGTCTATTCCAGTTCTAGAATGAAATATATTATGAAATAATTTTAAACGCAGTACTTTCCTACGTTTTTGAAGTGAGTCCCAACCCAAAGATTTTTTCGCGCTCGTTACACTAAAATATCGCCCATAGTTATTGAAAACAAAACGAACAGCCAAATTCTGAACTCTTTCTAGCTTTTGAACGTCAAGCAAGGTTTTCGGATCCCAGACTGTGCAAGCATACTCAAGTATGCTTCTAACGTTTGTATTATACAGCAGTTCTTTAGTCTTTAAAGGGAAAAGTTTAGCGTTACGTCGCAGGAAACCTAAAACACGACAGGCTTTGGCAGTAACGAAATGCACGTGACGATGCCAAGACATTGAACTTGTTAAATATACACCAAAATATTTAAATTCCAACACTGAAAGCAGTCTGCTATTATTTATGCTATAAGTGAAAATATGGGGAACCTTCTTTTTAGTGAAACACATATGTACAGATTTTTGTAAGTTAATATGCATTCCCCAGTTCTCACACCACTGGGCCACTTTACACAAATCCTGTTGTAATGCATCGCAGTCATTTTGATCGTTAATAATTCTATACAATACACAATCGTCCGCAAAAAGACGCATGTATGAAGAAATACCTGAAAAGAGTTCATTCATGTAAATTATGAACAGTAATGGGCCCAAGACGGATCCCTGAGGCACCCCTGATGTTACAGCCACCTCATGCGATTGTTTCCCGTTGACAACAACACATTGACGCCTAACGCTCAAATATTCCTTTATCCACCTAATAACGTTCTCATTTATGTTGTACCAGTATAATTTTTGTATTAATAAGGCATGTGATACAACGTCAAAGGCCTTCCTAAAATCTAGAAAAATACAGTCAACAGAATATCCCTTATCTAAAGCACTTGACAGGTCATGTACAAATTCGGTAAGCTGGGTGACACACGAGTAACCACTGCGAAAGCCATGTTGATTAGTATTTAATAATGAATGTATACTAAGATGATTCATAATACTAGTATAAAACACATGCTCTAAAACTTTGCATAATACACTGGTCAAGGACACTGGTCGATAATTTGAAACAACATTCCTAGGTCCCGATTTATGTATAGGTACAACATTAGCAAGCTTCCATTCATCAGGCAAGGAGCCTTCCTGTAATGACTTTGTGAAAAGAATTTGAAGGTACCTTGACAACGCAAAAGCACAAGAAGAGAGCAGGATCGTGGGTAAGCCGTCCGGACCGGTGGCACTGTTATCTTTTAAGCGTTCTAAGAGCGACACAATTCCTCGCTGATCAAATTCAATGTTCTCCATGGGTTCCGTACAGTTCAAGGCAAGGCTAAAATCGGCAGGGCTATTGCTGTCCTCAGCAGAAAAAACTGAGCTGAAAAACGTGTTAAAGCACTTGGCTTTCTCCAGATTATCATGAACGATACTTCCGTTGTGATCGAGTGGCGGGATAGACAATTCATCCTTTCTGTTTTTTTTTATGTACTGCCAAAATTCTTTAGGGCGATCCTGGATACGCATGTCGAAAGACTGAAAGTAGGCAAATTTAGCCTCTTTGACTGAAGCATTCATATCCTTTGTAATCTTTTTTAACTGATCCATGTTATCTTCCGACGGATTTCTTTTGAAGCGCGCATATAGTTGTTGCCTCTTTTCAACGACTCTGCGCAGCGCTTTTGTGAACCATGGCTTGCTTTTGCTGCGACGTTTCGTCATCACCCATGACGGCACATGCTGCTCACGCAAATCAAAAAGTTTGGCTGTCAGTGTGCGCCACAGCTCATCAACGCTGAGTGAATCAGACAATGTTTCGTACACATCGACATAGGATTCAAGTGCCCAGGCTATCTCGGGGAAATTTGCCTTTCGGTAACTGTAAATGCGCCGATTGCCACAGTCTTCAAGTTTAACATACTGAAAGTTCATTTCCGCTAAAACACAACTGTGATCACTGATACCGGGCACTACAAGGGTAGAACAAGCTGCCGATGGTTGGTTAGTGAATAATAAATCCAAAACATTGTTGCCACGGGTTGGCTGCAGCACTAATTGCGATAAGCTGAATGAATTGAACAGATTTAACAATTCTTTGCCTACTGCGGAATTGGCTCTAGACGGAAGACATCCTGAGCTCCAGTCTAATTCAGGAATGTTGAAGTCACCTCCAACAACGAAACAGTCAGTTTTAACAGTTTCAATCATATCAGTTAGGTCGCTGATGGGTTCAAGCTGATTTCCAGGTGGCCTGTAAAACGAGCAAACTGATAGTAATTTACCATTTAAAAGTCTAATTTGAGCCCATACTGCCTCACATGTCCCAACATCAATTTCCATCTTACGAGAACTAACTAAGACGTCCACCAGTATAAATACGCCTCCTCCGTGCCTGTCTCGATCTTTTCGATAGCTGATATAGTTACTCGGAAAAACTTCGCTATCGCTAACATCCCCATCCAGCCATGATTCACATCCGATCACAACGGAAGGTCTCGCCATGTCAATTAGACCATGTAGCTTGTCCACTTTATTCTTAATACTTCTGCAGTTTAGTACTAGAATCGGCAAAACAGAGTGATCCGGCTAAACTTGTCAAGAGGCTCGAACTACCTGCCCCTGAGATTCGTCGTAAATGTACTTGACATTATTCAAGTAAAGGACATCGTATTTCAGATGTGCTTTGCCATTGGGTCCCTTGCGAGGTTTGGCGTAGTCCCATAGCATTTTCCTCTTGTTTCGTACTGGTTCAGAGAAGTCCTCTGAAATGCTAGTAGAACTTCCTTTCAATTTCTTCGCATTTGACAGAACAGCCTCTTTCTCTTTGAATGAACTAAAATTAACAATTATTGGGCGAGTTCCTTCTGAACGGAACCGTCCGAGGCGATGGGCTCTTTCGATTCTGGGGTCTATTCCCAGAGTAGATCTACACAAATCTAGGACAAGTTTTTCAGAAATTGGTTGTGACTCGCGTTCATCCTCGTCCTTAATTCCATAAAAGAGCAGATTGCACCGTCGAGATCGATTTTCAAGATCGTCCACTTTCTTCATCAGAGTCTGCCACTCGGAACGCTGTCTTTCACTACTCGCCCTACAGTCCTCGACAGCGGCCCTCATTTCCTCAAGACCTGCAATCTTTGCTTCTAAATTGGCCATACGGGCATTCAGATCCGACATAGCTGTTTTGTTTTCATCCTGATAACTCTCGATAGTTGCAAGTTTTTCCTTAATTTCTGTCTGGCCTTGCAAAAGCTGCTGCAGGATTGCATCGCTAGGTCCTGGGTTAACTTCTATGTCGCCGCACAAAACCAGAAGCAAAAGGTAAAACGCAGCTCTTCGAAATAAAGAAAAACGACACCTTCCGGGTAACATGGGTCTGTGTGCTACAGAATGAGAAGAAACGCATGCATACAATACAGGGGGTGGAACCGGCAAAGCATACACTAAACATATATTGAAATATGTGTCACTAACCTGCGTGAAAAGCAGTAAATGCGTGAGCGGCAACGCCATTTCGGTATCGCCGGTTCCACGCCCCAACGATGAAGTGACGATTCCCGCCTTTTGTAGAGTGTAGTGGCACGGGCTGTAAAACCATGGTGGGTTGACTGGCACCGCACAATGTCCAAAATCGGCTGCGAGGCACACACAATCGTTGAAGTCGACCGTGGTTAGCACAGGTGAAAGCTTGGTGAAGGAACCAGTATCCAGCGTAGACGAATCATGCACAGCAGACAATTCCTCGGCATGAAAGCAGTGACTTGAATAACCAGCGATGAATACCTGCGTGAAAAGCAGTAAATGCGTGAGCGGCAACGCCATTTCGGTATCGCCGGTTCCACGCCCCAACGATGAAGTGACGATTCCCGCCTTTTGTAGAGTGTAGTGGCACGGGCTGTAAAACCATGGTGGGTTGACTGGCACCGCACAATGTCCAAAATCGGCTGCGAGGCACACACAATCGTTGAAGTCGACCGTGGTTAGCACAGGTGAAAGCTTGGTGAAGGAACCAGTATCCAGCGTAGACGAATCATGCACAGCAGAGAATTCCTCGGCATGAAAGCAGTGACTTGAATAACCAGCGATGAATACCTGCGTGAAAAGCAGTAAATGCGTGAGCGGCAACGCCATTTCGGTATCGCTTGCAAGAACGACACCTGGTGAAGCAGTTGTCTAGCTTTTAGTCACATTGTTACACTTTCATCTATTTGCAGTTTTTCTTCTTGGAACGAAAAAAGGCTCGCAATGCACCCATCGTAGTTATCAGTAATTACGGATAAAAAACTTCTTCAACGCAGCGTTGATGCGCTTTGGAGTCCTGTCACTAGATGGCGCTACCGTTTACGCGTGCCCCTGATTCCCGGCCAGCTGAAAGCGACTCCTCCGAATGACAACACGCTGCTCGGCCGTTTCGGCCGAGAAACCCGAAGCCCAAGCCTCGGTACTGTAGTGAACTAGAACTCCGTACCCTCGGAGCGCCAGACGCCCGTCTTTCCGGGAAGCAGGACGCAGTTTTGGTGGTCAAGCTACAGTGCCAGAGAGAGCTCGCGAGCGCATCTCTCTCGGCCGGCGTGGCTCCGCCCAGAGTCACGTGACGCCCGCGGCTCTCATTGGCCCTCTGTCGCTGCCCTCTCCAGGCGTCGGCGCGGCGTTTTTTATGCGAAGCATACTAAAATAGCCCAACCCAGCTCCTCGAGCGCGGCGGTGTCGTTACCATTGACCTTTCGTGACCTCCATGTCATACCACGTGATGCGTGACGTCACAGCAGATGAAAAACGGGGGGCCCAACTCGCGCCGTCGCGCGAGCCGTCGTGACCAAGGATGACCACGTGTTGCGTGACATCACAGCAGATGAGAAACGGGGGCCCAGCTCGCGCCGTCGCGATCAAGGAGGACCACGTGATGCGTGACGTAACGACATAGAAGAAACGGGGCCCCAGCTCGCGCCGTCGCGCGAGGCGTCGCGACCAATGTGTTTCCTGCTTCTGCCGCTAGGTGCGCTGTAGTGAACACGTGATGCTGGAGCAGCGGTATACAAGGGGGTGCGCCTGCCTCTGCTAAGCGTACACGGGATAGAGATGCCTCCTGATGATAGGGCTGCTCGTTGGAATTAGAAGCAAAAGTTGCGGCGTGCTACAGAGACTGATGAAGAGCGTGAAGAACGTCTAGCCAAGCGGCGTGCTCGATATGCAACTCGGCGGCAATATGCTTCGCATCTGACTAGGCTTAACCTAAGCTAAGCCTCAGCCATTTTTTTTCTGTTTCGACAGAACCCGAAGATTTTGCAAAAACATCCTCTCCGGCGGCAAAAAAACTCTCCGGTGCCGTCGACGCCGACGAATCGCCGAAAAAACGCTCCATACGGGCCACGCTTCAGACATGACTAAACAGAGCGCGCCTGCGGCGCCCCATGTATGGATGGATGGATAGGATTCCTCTGCTAGCGAGCGCCCTCACGCGGCGTGCCGAGGAGGCCGTCATGTGGTAGCCGCCGCGCTGAGCGAAGGAACGACCTCCGCCGACGGCAGGAAGTGCTAGCAATATTGCTTTCGCAATAAAATTCAGGACAAAAGGATTGTCGAAAGCGAAGGAGTTTATCAACGAAATTTTTTTTATATTTGTAAGATTTAACTGTAACAATCAATATGGTCGCAGATGTCCAGGCGGCAGGCGTCCATTTTCTTAAGAGGTTTTCAAATTGGGCTAGTTTAACATGGGTGCACATAATTGCGCTTATGAAATTACTTGGGGCAACACAAACACTGGTGCGCAAATTGTCGACTGAAGTTTATTGCGTTGTGCACGCATATATATAAGCCTCACATGTCAAAACAGAAGTAAAAAAAACCCAGTTAAAGGAGCAACTTTGCAATTATATCAACAAGCATCAAGAAAGACTACACTCTAAAAAAAAGGTAGTTGAGGTTACTACATTTTGGGGTAGTAACGACTGTCACATATATGACTACCTAGGTAGTAACTGTACGTAGTAACTGCAAGGTAGTAACATTTACTACCTCTCAGTAACTGTACGTAGTAACTGCGAGGTAGTAACATTTACTACCTCTCGAGAGAAAACACCTTAAGAAATAATCTAATGACTTTTGACATTAGAATCTTATGCACATAAGATAGTAATAGTGCAAAATAAGAGCCAAAACAAAAAAAAACTAGCGCAAAAACAAAAAAGAAAAAATTAAAAAAAAATGCCTGCTTTCAGGAGGATTCGAACCGCCGACCTTTGACTTTCTATCCTCAAGTTGTTTCTAACCTGTTTCTATACTTTCTATCCTACCACGCTAACCACTACTTTTTTTTTTCTTTCATGGTATTTATTTACATGGTTTTGTATACAAAACATATATATACATATGTGTGTGTGTATATACACACACAAAAACAACTATTTACAGAGCACCTAGGTAGGCGCTACGTGGCAGAAACATAATAGTAACATATTATAACTAAAAGGCCGGTAAAGATATACAGCGCATCAGGAGAGGAAACCAATCCGGTACAAAGTCCGATTTTTTGTAAATGTCCGTTACCTGCAGCAACATTCGGCTAAAGTGAATTCTGGGCGAAACAACAGGTTCAACGTTGCGATCTTGCATGCGCGTTTTCCAAAGACTATGAAGTCCAATCAGAAGAATCATATCATAAGGATTCAAGTCAGGTTGGGAAACAACAAGGTAGCGCACACTGTAGGAATTTAGGAGGAAATCTTTCTGTAGCGTCCTTTGCAACACATCCCAAAACAAAATCGCGTCTTTGCAGTCTATAAAACAATGTTCAATTGTTTCAGGCACATTGCACAAGCGACAGTTTACAGAAGACACAAAAATGTTTTTCCTATCGAGCCACGTCTTGACAGGTAGAGTTTCAGTGTGTAATTTATAGAAAAATGTTTTGGTACAAGGAGAAATTGGCATTTTACGCACTCGCTTTAAAACATCATGACCCATGAGCCCAACGTAGACGGAACGATACAGTGGGGGCGGGAAGAGCATGGATATCAAATCCCTGTACAGATTTTTGCGCGAAACAGAATATAAGTACTCATTTGAAAACCGAACTGTCAAAAAACGCACGGAGGCATAAACTTCCTGCATAAAGCCTAGTAAACGGGGTCGTTCAGTAAAATTGGAAGAAACTACTAAGTTCGGAAGTAGAGTCATGAAGTTAACCTGCAAGAATGCTCTAATAATCGGAAGGGAACAAGCACGAAAAAAGAAGAAACGGGCAACCAACTGTCTCACATACAGGTGCTCTAGGCCCAGGCCTCCTGCACAAACAGGCCTGAAAAGGTTATCACGCCGCATGGGCTCAAATTTGGAGGACCAAATAAACGTCGCAAATATACGATGGAAACGCTGTATGTAATGTCTGGCGCAGTGAAGGACCTGGAGTACGTAATAAATTCTTGTTGCCAGAAAGGTGTTGCAAGCCTGGGCTCGACCAAAAATTGAGAGGCGATGCGGTACAAACGTCTGAGCATAACGCTCAACAGCCGGAACTCGCTCTCTCCAGTAATGGGCACTGGATTTGTAGGCATGAAGCGGAACGCCAAGATATTTAGGAGGCACACAAGACCATTCTATGCCAGCGTACAGAGGTGGAGTTGTGCCCCATGAACCAAACCATAGGCCAGAACTTTTGGAGCGATTCATTTGAGCACCAGAAACGATGCCGAATTGATCTATTGTGGACAACACATTATCAATGCTGGGCTTGTCAATGCATAAAAATGCAAGGTCGTCAGCATATGCCAGCAATTTGACTTCATTACCCAAAATAGGGAACCCATGGATATTACTGTTACGCAAAACACTCAAACAAAGCGGTTCCAGGTAAAGAGCAAAAAGCAGAGGAGACATCGGACAGCCTTGCTTCACAGAAGAGCGGATTGGCACAGGGTTCGAGAGCTGGCCATTAATGATCAATCGTGTTGAACAGTTGCTGTAGCAAAGTTGCACCCCTTTAAGTACAGTAGAACCCACGTTTGCTCGCTCTAGAAGTGAAAACAGAAATGAATGGCGTACGCGGTCAAATGCTTTCGCAAGGTCAATCTGAAGGAGGGCAAGCTGCTCATGACAGCTGGAGGAATATTCAAGTATTGTCCGCGCAATGTGCACATTACTTTGAATGGAGCGGCCTCTCAAACCGCAAGTCTGGTGAGATCCAATGAGTACCGACATTGCAAATTGCAGGCGATTTGACAAGACTTTAGCAAAAATTTCGTAATCCACATTTGCCAATGTAATGGGCCGGTAACCTTCTACGGAGCGCAGTTTTTCTTCATCAGTAGTTTTCGGAATTAGGACTGTGTGGCTTTTTGTAAAAGACTGAGGAAGGGCTCCTATATCCAGCCCCACTGTGAAGACCCGCAGCAGGACAGGAGTGAGAATAGATTTAAAAGCCTTGTAAAATTCGCTTGAAATGCCGTCAGGACCAGGTGTTTTTGAGACAGGTAACTGATCAATTGCATGTTCCACCTCTTCCTGCGTGAAAGAGCCGCTAATAACAGAACAATCATCTTCTGATAAAGGGCTCACTAAGGTGCTGAAATACGCCAAAATTTCCGAATTATGCACATCAGGTGAAGCACTTAACAAGTCTGTGTAATAATCTACAAATACGGTCATCACCTCATTTGTACTGGACACTAGTCTGCCATTGGACATCATCCCCGAAATAAACTTCGCAGTCGCATGACGGCGCTCATCAAGCAAAGCCTGTCGTGTCGGGTGCTCACATTGCAGATCACGCTTGGTACGAGATCGAACACGGGCACCCCGGTAACGTTCTGCATCAAATCGTTGTAACTCACTTTTGATACTAGCTAATTCATCCGTATATAAACCAGATGCTTCGCATTCCATTTCATACAGATTGTACAAATTTTTCCTGAGTGTCTGCTCCTGATGTTTCCTGTGAAAGGACCGCACGGAACCAATTTCTATAGCTGTAGCACGCACGTCCTGCTTAAACATTTCCCAAGCGGCGAACAACGGCAGCTTGCTCGAGAGACAGGATTCCAGTTGCGAGCGGACACGAATGACAAACTCTTCATCATTAATTAGTGAAGAGTTCAGCTTCCAAAGCGCCCATTTCGGCCTAAATTTTGAACAAACACTGCCTCCGAGGCGAGCAACCACCATGCAGTGATCAGAGAACGAAACTGGTACAGTCTCACAGACCAATCCTCTGGAGACAAGTGAAAAAGATGCATAAATTCGATCTAGGCGAGCGTGAGAATGGCCCTGAATGCGTGTGAATAAGCGGAAACCAGGACATGAACTTCCGGTATCAATGAGCCCTGCATCTTCCGTAACAACAGACAAAAATTCACCGCTCCTATCGCTGGGTGTATCAGGACTGGCACGATCAGCTGGGTCGCACACACAATTAAAGTCACCCATTAGCACAACGTGCCGGTCACAGTCCAGTAAGCTGGCAATGCATTCAAAAAGAGTAATGCGCTGTGGCACAGTATTAAATGCATAGACATTCATTAGTCGCCATGGCTTTCCATAGAGAACAAAATCGCAGCATATCAACCGGCCCTCATTATCGACATTATAGGTCAAGCCCGAACAGGGGAGTGTCTTGCGCAGAAACAACCAGCAACCCGCCGACAAGCCCACAGCATGCGTTACGAGAACATTATATTCTGATAAAAAGGGCTGCAGGGCCACCTCAGTATCCTCCTCACTTTCAATTTTCGTCTCCTGGACGGCGATAACATCAAGGTGCCTGCTGCAGAAAAGTCGGCGGAGTTGCACCTGCCTCTGGCGAGACCTAAGGCCACGTACTATCGCGCTCAATATGAGTTGCAACGCGCGGTCATCGACCGGGGTTCGTTCCGTGGTGTGCCTCCTCCAAACAGTCGCTCGGAATTCTGGGTGAAAACTTTTTCCTGAGCGGGGGTGCTACTGTTTCCTGGAACAGCAGTTTCTCCCAGAATTCCGAGCGACTGTTTGGAGGAGGCACACCAAGGAACGAGCTCCGGTCGATGACCGCGCGTTGCAACTCATATTGAGCGCGATAGTACATTCAGTGTTGCGAATACTAACTCTGCGGAATCAGCCATGATGACTGTAACTAATTATGCCTACAGTTCCCTGTTCTTGTCGGTAGACGGCTATGCCGCCTGAGAACCACCGCCAGGCCTCCTGGACCGCGAACGTCGGCACTGCTCCTTGTGCCTCGACGCGCGACGCCGACGGCGATGAGTGCTGCGCACCGGGTCCTCATCGCCACTCGTTTCGGAAGCGCAGGACGCACGGCGCTTCTGAAGCGGCTCGTCTGCGGAACCAGGTTCAGCGTCCGCTGGAAGAAGGCCCTGATCCGGAAGCTGCTGGCCAGCATTGACAGGAGGAAGCGAAGTGTCCGCTGTGGTATCCGTAGTGGCCGCAAGGACGGCCACTGGTTCTCCACCAGCAGCAGAATCCCGCGCCTCACACCGAGGCGGCGCTGCATGGTCATCCGCCGGCTCTTTACACTCCGCGGCAGCACTTTGGGGAACAACCGTGCACTGACACTCGAAGGCTCAGCTACAACGGCGGCTGGCAAGTCCCCAGTCGCGTCAAGTACTTCTGTAGCGTCCATGATGTGCTCCTGTAGAGCGTCGCCAGGGGGCCGCACACGATGCCGCAGCTTGTCAGCATACGTCACGACGCACTCCGCTGTGTGGCCGAAACGCCGGCAGTCGTCACACCGCGGCGTACGACAGTGCCGACGAATGTGGCCAACACGGTTGCAACGTAAACACAGAGGTGGTCTGCCCGGAATTAGAACAAGGCTCTGAACGCCGCACACAGTCAGCTGATGCGGAACATCACTAACCCCGACTCCATCAGCAAGAGACAGGACGACATCACAGCTTAGAGTTCTCATCTGCTCCATGTCTGAGACTTTCCAATTTTCCGCCGAGATAGATGTCACCTTCCCGTACGCCTGAAGTGCCTCACGGATGAAGCAATCTTCCAAGCGCTCGGGAAGCCACAAAAGCTTCAGCTTCACCTCCTTCGGTTCCGGGTCAACAACAACGCAGCGGCGGCTCTTCACCAAGAGATCGCCGCACGACACGAGCTTTTCTTTTGATTGCGCAGATTTGCAAGTCACCATCCAGACGTGAGACATCTGGAATTGTCCGATGGAGCTAATTTCTTTGAGGTCTATGACGTTCCGCAGCGAGTCTCTGAAATCCTGTGCCCTGTACGGGCGTCCGGCAAGATCTGCATGCAGGAAAACGGAGTCAGTCACAAGCTTACCGGTTGGGAGTCGGGGCAGAACGATACGGTAGTCATTACTGCCAGCAAAAGCCTGAGCAGTACCTCGGCCAGAGGCCGATTGAACCTTTTGTGCGGAGAACATCGAGGAACGCGTCCGCTTCGAACAACGTCTTCTTCTTTCTCCCACGCTAACCACTACGCCACGCCACCAGACGTTAACTTGTCAACTTATGTGCCGTGATATGTGCAGCCACAGTTGTTTCTTGTTCTTTTCATTGCATGTAAATGTAGCAGCAGCATCTACATTCTCGCACGGGACAACAATGTTGTTGAGAAGGGCCTTTCAGTGGCTGATAGCCAATGACATAAGGAAATCTTCTGTGTTAACGAAAAAGAGTCTCTGCTGAGTTTTTATTGTCGAAAGACATGAATACCTGACATCGTGGTGACTTTCTAATGTGTCACAAGGAGTGCATGAACATGACATCAGAAACTCAACGCCCATTTTTGTGCATCTTGTAGTAAATCAGAAGGAAAAATGAGCACAAGTCAGGCACAATAGCTTGGGGTTGGTGAAAAAGTTCAATTAAGAAATCAAACTAAAGAATGGAACACATACGCGCTGCGTATATTGTATTGAAAACAAAAAACAGCACTGGCAATTTTGTTAGATTTGCTGCCAATTAGGAAACCCTTTTCATTATATACAAACATGGGGCATTGAGTAGCAATGTCACCGGGAATGTTAGTATACGTATACATGTGCATATTCCGATCATCCATTTCCAGATCAAGGTAGTAATGGATACTACCAGGGTTATAATGAGGTAGTACAAGTGTAGTAACTGCCAAAAACGTAGTAACAGCAGAAGTTACTACCTTGTTACTACTTAATTTTCTTTCGAGGCAGTAACAAGGTCGTAGCAACATAGTACATAGGTAGTAAGGGTTAAAAAAAGGTTGTAACAGCAGCAATCGTTACTACGTTTTCACTACCTTTTTTTCTAAGAGTGTATGTCCCAGCAGATTAGTTTATCCTATGTTATTACTATTCCAAGAATTGCATTTCCTGTTTGGAGAGCAAAAACGAATGGTCACTTACACAAGTCCCTTTTCCCGATCCCATGCAGTAAGCTTCCCACAGCTCCCTGATTGTCTTATATCAGGATTTCAGCAGAACTGTTGTCTGTTGGAAGTGGGATTTGCAGCTATCGCACCTGGCGCAATGTGCCGCCATATCTGCAGGCGAGTGAATCTGGCGACAGTTGCAGTTATGATCTATAAGTTTTTCATTTAGACATCTGCCCGTCGGGCCCACATATGCTCGGCCGCAAGATAGCGGTGTCTTGTAAATCACCCCTTCACAGCACTCGACGAACCTGTTTGTGTGCCTGACGCCACAAGACTGCTCTTCTCTAGGACTGGTTTCTTCATTTACCTTCGCGCACATTCTTTTTAGATTTCTTGGTGCGGAAAAAAACTGGATGCGGGGTCAGGCACACAAACAGGTTCATCGAGTGCTGTGAAGGAGTGGCTTACAAGATAGCGCTATGTTGCGGCCGAGCATATGTGGGCCAGACGGGCAAATGTCTACATGAAAGACTTAGAGAAGGGTCTTTTGTAATTACCCTTCGGCTTTGTTCTCCACACAAGAAATGTAATGCTTGGAATAGTAATAACAAGGATCAACCGATCTGCTGGAACAAAGTCTTCCTTGATGCTTGTTGATACGATTGCAAAGTTGCTGTTTTAACTGCGCTTTTGGGGGGAATTTCCGTTTTTACACGTGAAACTTATATATGTGTGCACGACGCAACAAATTTCGGTTGACAGTTTGCGTACCAGTGTCTGTGTCGTCCCTGTGTTCTCCCAAGTAATTTCAAAAGCGCAATCATGTGTGACCTTGCATTTTTTTTTTGCTATCGTCAAAAGCCCCTTTGATTTTCTATTTCAGTCTTAACTGCTCTTGCTACACATCGGAAGAATGGACCATGATCCTCAATATTTCTGTAACATTACCTTTAAAATATTAAAAATATTGCCCAAGAATGGTGGACACGAAAGTGCTCAACGGAAAGAATACCAGGTGGTCGGCATTATCCAGAGCCCTCATCTACGGCGTCCCCCGCAGCGTGAGTCGCTTTGGTACGTTGAACCCCACAAACTAAACCAAAATAAACAATGCAACAATTACACCCGCAGAAAGCCCAGCGCTGTAAAACTGACAGTAAGGTCACAATGACTCGGTATACTTCAATCCTGAGAAAAACTTCGGTTCTACGAGAATCAGGGGCTAATTACAACCCCCCCCCCAAAAAAAAAAAAAACAAAAAAAAACAGACACAGCTGAGATTGTACTCAGCAGGTAAAAATGCAGCAGATCTTAAGCTATTCGCGCGGTTAAAAGTTGAAGCGTGAAGCGTATACAATCTACATAGAAGTGAGACACTCAGCAGTGAGCCTCAACATTAAAGTCGACAATTTTAAACTATTTTGCCGCTGCGAAGCTTGAACGACCGTGTAACTATGGTTATACATGACTGCAATACACACGCGCGCATAGAAGAGGTATATAAGAGAGTTTTAGAATAGCGGGGACCTATCTGTTAGGTAACTAACGGGGCGACAGAAAGCATGCGCGGGACAAGACAGGCCCACGTGTTAGTGTTCCGCCCATGCGCCCGGCTACTCCCCTGTCACCACAACCGATAGGGTCCCCCTATTCTAAAGCTCCTCATAGACTAAAGAAAAAGCATGCAGGAAAGAATCAGCACACTTCCCAGTTGTGCCGGATCCTGCCGGTGAACTTGAGCAGCTTTGCGAGGAGCAGCCACTTGCGCAAGTCCCCTCGACGACGCAGCCCCCGGATCCTGAGCACGGCCAGGTCCTCGGCCTCGTTGACGTTCAGCGCCATGACGTAGCCACGAAGAACAGCACCTGCAAACACACCGTCACAGAGACAGAAGCAGACTGAGCAACTGGGTGTGGCGTGGACGCGGAGTAAGGGTGAGCACGTGACCATCGCAGCCAATCAGCGACGAGGACGGGGAGAGGAGGAGAAACGCCCCCCTTCCTTACGTTCTGAAGCATTCCCAGCTTCCCTTTCTCCCTTCCTTCTCCCGAACCTGACACGCAACTGCGATTGGTAGAAAACCGTTGTGCCCCCGATTCCCACAAACCTGCATGCTCCCTTCGCGCCCGGAATTTTTCCGCGTTGCTGAATTTTCGTGCAAAGCTGCAGCAATGATTCGGATGCTTTGCGGCACCTTTGTGCTGTCTACTACCCCTGTCACACTACCAAATTTAATGTCATTGTAATCGAATGACATTAGCACCTAATGTAATTAATCGTCTGCTACACGAGAACATGTAATGTCATCATGGCGAACGGCGATGGTGAATGACATTCGCCATCTAATGAATTACGGAAACTCATTCGCATTCGATCTCGAACCGTATGCGTACTCTGGACACCAGATACGCAGCAGAAATAAGCGACGCGAAAAAATAACTTGCACACTGCCAAACTTAGAAAGTGTATTATTTTAGTTCTGCTAAAAAAAGTTAATGTTGGTGTGTATATTTTTACACTAGAGGCTGTCGTGGATAGCTATCACCCTCGTTCTCAGCAGCTGCCCAGCGTGAAGCTGCCTCTTTCCCGCGAACGTCGGTTATTTTGGGTTGCGTGTTTCTTGCTGGTTGGCGTGCCATGTTCGTTAAGCTCGAATGTACTTAAAGACGTAACTGAGCAGTTCACCTTTTGGAAGTCATTTCCATGCTTCGCGCGTGTCCGCGCGCCGCCATGTCAGCCATTTTGTTTATATTTATCGGATTTGTGTTTAACTTTGTACTTGGCTTGGCTTTTGTTGGCTAGAGTGGCGCAAAATGGCCGTATATCATATTTTAAGCTTATAATACCGCACACAGATGTTCTCCCCGCTTTTGAAACACTGCACAGGTTCAAACATCTCTTATGCTCGCTGATGTCTTCCAGTTGTGCTATTTTTTCACTGATCGTCAATGCCATCATTTTCGAATGACATTATTTTTTTCCGTGTAACACCGAAAGAGACCAAATGACATTGGATGCATTGAATGCCGTTAGGATCGAATGTCATTAAATTTGCTGGTGTGACATGGGTATGACTCCTCGCTGCCATACCTCAGTTTTAATGGCGCGTCCTCTCGGCAGCTGCAGTTCTCCTTTCTTATTCAACCTACTCTCTTAAGCGGCAATAGACCGGTTTCGCAAAACCCACTGCGCATGCGCGCGTTTACCGGAAACAGTCAAGCGCCTTCACTCTAAGAAAAAAGGGTGTAAGAAGGGTGCATCTTCACGACTTATGCTATCTGAAGGCGCATGGACTAACGATGCACTTTGCAGAGTGCATCATTACACCCGTGTCGAGGTGGTGGAGGCCGTTAGTCTCTTTCAGAAAACTTACCCCCTTTTTTACTCTTCAAACCAGCTGTGTTCCCTCTGCGCGAAGACGCTGTACAGCAAAGTATGCAGTCCTCACCGCCTCCCCTCCCTCTCGAAGATGGCCCTCTCCCGAAAGCGGGGTGGCGGGGTTATTTTGAGGACAATAGTTAAAAGCTAGGCTGGCTCACGCTCCCCCACTGCATTGATCCTTTCATCCGCGCTGGCGATACTGACCGCGCCTCCTCGCTTCTTCAAGGGACCAGAAGCTATTTCTTGGAAGAACACGTACAGCGATCTTCTGCCCATCTCCGCCTGGAGGCGGCTTGGCGGATGCACAGAACGTTACTGAAAAAAGGTGCATTGGCCGCGATCAGCCACGACAACCATCACGCATGCAAACATGCTCTTGGTTGCTAACGACCAAAATAATCACTAATATTCGGTGCATGTGCTTTCATACTCATGATTGGATATCATTTTAAAAAGAAGTAAGTCAGCAAAGATAGACGGCATGATCGGTGCTGTGTTACTCCTCTGACCAATCGCAGCTCTGTACGAAATCAACAGTTTAGTGCTTCAACACACCAGAGGCATGAAAATTATTGCGCTTATAATTTCGGCTTGTGGTTACTCTTTTATTAAAGCGGTAATAAAAGCTTTAAAAGGAACAGTTTTGCTTCACAGCCAGCGTAAGCTCTATTAGTCAGCGCTGTTCTTCATTTTCTAATAGCGTACGATAAATACCAGGGCGGTTAATTCCCTCCGTACAATTTCGAATAACTTGCACCGCTTTTCGAATAACCCCTCGTTGTGGCACATGTTCCTGAGCAAATAACAGACGAATAACAGAAAGGGTTCAGGTTAACATGCATACAAGTTAATAAATCAAAATCAGACCAACGAGCGAGATTGTTGACGCAGTAATTTTATGTTAGCTGAAGATGCAATGTAACGCAAATCCCGAATAAATTGCACTCTCATATTCCTGCTCCATTTCAACAACAAAAAAGAGCCCTACTCGCTGATAACCGCGTATCTTCACCACTAATACTGACAACGCTGAAAAACAAAAATGCAAGAAACTAGGGAAGGAATAATTCTGCATCTGAACTGAGTTGTGAACGTGGCCTGACCATTCCATATATATAGGTACTTTTTTGTTTAGAGCACTTTTACCAAGACACGAGCCAGTCCTTAGAGTCGCACTTTTGCTGGTCTACTATGAGATCACCAGCATTTGTACATCTGCTCGGAAACTCCTCAACGCAGCGTAAAAGACATTTCTACGTTTCCTTTCCAACCAGTGTACGGATCCTTTCTCTCGGCACAAGATAGCGAAGCCCATAGTAATCAGTTCTCGAGATAGCTGCATTTCCTGATCATGTTTTGGCGCATACAAGTGTTTCACATAGAAGCAATTCAATTTCAGCTTATTTTAAATTGATAAACAGGGAGCGAGGTGACCAAAGCGATTTATTTAAGTCTATTCGAACTTCTCTTGCGTATAAAATTGTGCTGCACGCCTACAAGAGCAGAAATTAGCTTAAACTCAGTGTACGTGTACGTAACTTTTAGCTTTTAGGTTGTTCCGCGCAGCTTTAATGCAGTCAAGTAGTACTGATAGTCAGAAATGAAGTTGACTACCTCCATTTTTTTTTTTCGAACTGTAGCGCTATGGAAGCATCGAATTCCGCAACAAACAGGGAGCCAGAGGAAACAGTAATCAAGGCGCTTATATTGCGGCAGTGCATTGTGAATTCTTATGGAATGGTTCATGCGTCAGGAAATAACTCTTTCTTTTAGAGGCTAATGATAAGCACTAAACAGTACATTGCACTAGATAGACGCAGCCCGAAGACCCAAGCTCGAAAATAAATGAAACTACGGCGTATAAACCGGCAGGTTTTCCTTCATCATCGTAAGTTCCTTCGGATGACTGAGACTTTTGTCTTGTACGCACAAAAAAACTGAGCTAAAGGACACATTGTATCGCACTGACGACCCAATCTTTAACAAAAGCATAAATTCAGCGGTGGCAACTGCCTATATAGAATAAAATTAAAGCGCGTAAATAGACGGAATCGCCAGAATAACCAGTCGGTTGAAGCATCTTAACGGATGCTTGCTGGTATAGCGCTGGCAGTGCTCCATTTCTGCTCTGTTGACCCATTTTGAAAATATTTTGAGAACTTCGCGAACACTGGAACGATGAGAGGTGAGAACTGCTGCATCAGCAGTGGTCGACTGTCGTTTGAAGCCCTCTTCTGCGCCATCTTCCTCAAATGTTCAAATGTTGTGAATCCCCTTTGTTTGCCTGACGCTTCTGATCACTCGATGCGGCTTTATTAAATCCATATCTCTACAGCTGTATCTATTTCGATTGAGTTAAACTATTTTTGAACAGAGCGGTTTTTTTGCTTTCTTCCGATTCTCCTCACACGTGCGGCCCCATAAGCACAAAAGAAAGTTGAAATTTCTCGCAGCAATATCACGCGGCAATATCAGTATTTAAAACTGTTACTGTACCTGACATTGAATCAATAATGCTGCAGCATTTACATCGCTTTTTTAGCCGGTTCTGTGAATGATTTAGAAGTACAGAAAGGGCAGTTTATTGATATATATTTCGCAGTGCCTCCTGTACGCGGTAGTATGAGAACTTCCGAATGATGCTCGTAACTTTAAGCTGCAGCTGCTCTGAAAACTATTATGTTGCATACGCCACACATTTACGGCAGCATCTGCGTAATTCATACTGCGTAATAGCTGGCTGCATTAAAAGCTTCAAAGGGATACTGCAAGCACTGACAAGACGAGTCTCGCCGCGCTCGTTGTCTCCGATAAACGAAGAGTTGTGCGCACGCCGAAAGCGCGGAAAAATACGTGCACAAGGGCAGAGAGGCGCATGCAAAAATAATAAGCTACCAGCACATTGCAAGGACCAAAGATTGTCGCCCCGCACGCGGGCGGCTTGACCTTGGGACACTACTGGGAACGCAGACATTCTTTCAGTCAGCGGAGAAAAGGAAAAGAGGGGAAGCGCGGGGTCCGGCGGAACGAAAGAAAGGCACGAAGCGTGGAGGAAGGAAAACCTCCTCTGTAATTCCTCTAAGCAAGCTTTGGAAGCGATGGCTGGCGATGGGTTGTAGTACAGTGGCTAGTTGTAGTTTCTCCCTTCTCCCTCTTCAGGTCACGTGCCTGTCTATTTGGATTGGCCGCTCGCGTAGAGTCGAAGACGAAGCCGCTGTTTACCGCGCCTGGGTGCCGTGCGTGCAAGTCGCGACGCGCATTCCTCTTTTCATCTTGTAGTACGGGCCTGGGTGCGTTTAGGTTCTGTTCAGCGATTACTACATCGTGCAAGCTTCATCGATGTGTGATGCTGCAGTGGGCGACATCTTCGCGAAAGAGTCAACGTCTGAAAGAAACAGCGCACGCCAGATCGTCGCGGCGCCCTCATCGTACGGATTCTTTGCGCCCAATTTCAACCCTACAAGTAAGTGACATTTTCGTTTGGTCATACGGGTTGTTTCCTGCCATCAAGTTATGGTGTGTTCAATACAGATTTTTTATCATGGATTGTGTGCGCGAGCCGCTGCTTGTTGCTATTTCTTGTTTTGGGCCGGTCGCGTGCGGCCGGAGGGAGCCTATCGTGTACAACACACGATCGCAGCGGCGCAATCTGCAGGCGTCGTTCTCATGCTTTCTTTCGCTGCAGGCTCTGATCCTTCGTCTGCCGTGCGAAAGAACAATGCCGGTCGTCTCTTCAACGCCAAGTATTTGTCCCTGCTCACGACCATTCAGTAAGTAAGTCCAAACCGCAGTCTCCGTTCAGAAATGGGCGAGTAAATTAGTGTGCGCGCTTCTGTGGCACGTACTGCGCGCAGTGCTCACATCTACTGCAGCACTGTATGTGATTCTTATTGGACAATAATCCCTTTATAACTTTAGCGCTGCAAGGCAACTCCTTCTGCCAGGCCGCTTCTTTTTTTTTTTTGCGAATGGACGGCGTCAATTTTTTTTTCTTTACCACGGAGTAGCAAGCAAACGATAAAACAGTAAACGTGAAATTTATTTATTCATAGGCAAGAAATTAGCAGCTCATTTGTGCTCTGCGCTTCCAGGCATGCGGCCGTTTTCGCTTACACCTTGCAATATTTTTGCTAACCCAGAATGTGACTTATCATGCCAGCAGTTTTACTGCATTCGAATGGCAAGATGCGCTTGCTAATGGTGTTAAGTTGATATATAACTGGCTCTTCACTCAGGCTGAGAACTAATAGAGGAAAGTGAACTTGTTTAGTTCTTTTTACTAGTGAAAAGGTCAGGGCTAGTTGGTGGCCAAACATTAGCTCACAAAAGCGTACAGTCTATGTCACCTCTTTTTGTGCTCTTGTATTCTCTTGTGAAAGAGTGAGACTTTAGGTTTGATGTCGCTCTAAGAGGTTGAATAGAAGAATACGCTAGTATCTAAGCTTTTCTGTTTAGAACAATAATGATTTTGGTTGCACTGCAGTAATCTCTCAACGAAAAAAAAATTCTGTAATGAATGCTGTCAATCTCGCAAGCAGTAACAGTATAGTTCTTTCTTTTTTCTGCAGTGGCTGTTAGAAGATATGTTAATTATGTTAGGCACTTAGTGACAATTCACTGGTAATAGGCCATTGTGCTGTAGAAGTTTGTCTAGGCTTATTATGCCAGTGCACTGCGTCAATTATGCCTGTTATAAATGTGGCAAGTGCTGTAATGGATAAAATATGGAATAAAAAGTTTTTTCGCGTTTTCAAACTATTCGTGTCGTTTTTTGAGCATGTGTGCTGCCATTACGTGGTTTAATGAACATATAAGTTATCACTAACCATTACACTAACGCTATAAATGACGCCTCTATTGCAGTGCACCTTGGAGAAGGAGGGATGCAAAGGTGCACAACCATTGTCACTCCTAGCACCGAAGTTCAGCCTGGATTCTTCAAAACTGTACAAGTGGCCGGGACTAGATGTGTGTGGTATGTATGTTTTTATGTAATTGGGACATTGTTGCAAGTTCATCATCACTTTATGTCCATCCGTGAACATAGTATGCTATGTTGCGCAGCTGCAGCCATTCTATTACAGAGATTTTAGAGCTTTTCAATGTTTTCGAGGACTTAAATCTGAAAGAATTTCTGAAGAATGGTTTGAATAATTGTGACCACTTTTTATGGCATGAAGTATAAATGCAGTTTTTTTTCTGCAAAAGTAGGCTGGACTTCAGCAAAGATTTCATATTGAATTAGTTTGAGAGGCGCTGCCTACAATTCATGTTGCTGGAGAAGTCAGAAAAAAATTATGCAGAGTTATGGTAATGCTTGGCAGGGTGGCATGCTACCAAGCTAATATGACTAGCATCGTTTATGCATGTATGTGATATGAAGCTATGTGAGGCTGTTCATCTTCTTTGCACTGTTCACACTTTCTTTTTGAGTAGGAAGGTGCTATTCACTGATGTGAATAATTTCCAATAACTCATGTGAACCCATATTTGTTCTATTTCACATTGGAGTGAACTTAAAATTTAACTAAGCTCACGTGCCCTGCATGTGACAGCAGATATGGAAGGCAACTGGTTTGATAGCCATTCTTGCATGCTGTCAGTCAGTGTTTACAATTTCATTATGCTAAGCATCTGAAAAGATGTGTAAAGGTAACACAACATTCTGTTGTGCCAGCAAAATGTAATTCATGAGAATTACTGCTGCGGCATATGCTGCAAGCATTGGATGAAGCAGTACTGCCTAAATAAAAAGACGAGATTTGTAATTTCCTCAAGAAAAAATAGTGCTTTAGAAGGAGACTGTTCTATGCTGCTTGTGTAGTTAATGTAGTCTGTCAGTGAAGGCCAGTCCATAACCAAAGCTTTTTGCACAGGCATAATGTAGAGGTGTAGTATGAAACAGGCTATGAACGTGAATAACAAGTATCTTTATTATAATGTGGTCCAAATAATTTTTTTGGTATGATGTTACCTCATGCATGGAGACAACTCTTTAGATGTGTAAGTTGCCCTTGCTATTATTTCATGTTTAGCCGAAAGCTTTTCCTTGTTTTCCAGGAGTGGTAGACTAAGATTTATAGTGCATAGCCTTTGTGCATAGGCCTTTCACCAGGTATTTAAACTGTATCGAAAGGCTGTGACAATGGAATGCACCCAGAAGTGCCATCACAGGCACAAGCTTCCTGCTGTTTGCTAATCAGAAATGAATTCACAGGTAATATATGCAGGGAAAATTACAGTTGGAAGTACAGTCAAGCCCACTTATAACAATATTCAAGTGCCATGGAAATACCATTGTTATAACCAATAATTGTTATAACAAGGTTGTGCCGAAAAAAAGAAAAGACGTCAAACTTCAGAGCATTTATTGACAGTAAATACCCGGAGGGGTTTGATTGTTCTAATGCCTGTAAAAGCTCGTTAATTCGAACTTCAGGGAACCGGAACAATGTTCACCAATGACCAAAGCACTGCCATCACTGCGCCACCGGGAGCTTTGCACACCTCCACGTCACAGGAATCAAGCCGGCTTTTTGGAAGCTATTCTTATGGGAAATTCAAGAAGCATGCAGAACCAAGGGTGCGATGACAGCTGACAAGAGAAAAACCGCGCTGGCTGCATGCACGCGCGCTGCACTAACAGATTAGGGGTACGCATGGCGTGCGTAGCCAATGCAGCAATGCAGCAGCTCTCCTGACGCGATGATGCCTGCCTCTTTTGCTTTCGTGGCGTTGCTGCGCCAGCTTAGTCCATTGGTCAGCCCCACACGGGCAGGATTTTGTGTTGTAAGCATGGTTTTGATGGCGTGGTTGTAGCATTTCCTTGTTTTTTTTTTCTATAATGGTTGACACTCAACTACCAGATTTAATTGTTATAACCAATAATGTGCCTTGACAGCATTGCTATAAGCAGTTTATTTTACCATAGAACACATGGCAAAGCTGATAGTGCCATGACCGACCATTGTTATATCCGATATATTGTTATAACCAGTATTGTTATAAGTGGGCTTGACTGTATCACTCATTGATGCTCAGATAATCACCTACACTTCCCTTTTAGGAAGAAAATTCACTGTATGGGAAACAAAACATATAATGGCATCAGAGACCAGACACATATTGTTAGCAAGGGCTGCATGAAACCTTAACCACTCTAGATACAGAGAAATAAAAACACGAGAATGGAGGGAAGGGTTTGTTAAACGGCATTTCATTTTATCACCTTTTAGTAGCTTCCATTTCATGCACATGTTTTTCTGTTTCTTGATATGACCCTCTTCTTAGTCTGGCATCCGGGATGCCTACAGCCTAACCGTGCAGCTGTGCACAATATACTGGATTTTTCCTGAGAAGCCAGTGTGCTTGTGATAATGTCAGCATATGTGAGTGATTAAGTAGCTGCCATTTAGGACATGTTTTGTTTTTCCTGCATATCTTTTCTGATTTTGGTTCTCATTAATAAACAGAAGCCTGCACTTGTGGCATTGTTTTCATGCATCGCCCTTTATCCCTGCCTTTTGTGTGGTTTACACTTTTAGACCTGAATTAACTAAGCCCATGGTCACGTCGTCTGAGCTTTGTGGTCGCAAAATTCATTATATGTTTTCTTCTCTGTGCAGGTCAAATACATGGTACATGCTGCCTCCACCTGTATGAAGAAGACTGCCAGGGTCATTGCTGTAATATGGTGTAGCATGTGACAAAATAAATATGACGGTATGTTTCTTTCTCCGATTCGTTTATGAATTCTTTGTGTACATTCTGCAGTAGTACCTGCACCTGAACACACAATGACACAGACCATCTCACATGAAAGATTCGTCGCAACATTTTGACACTGCCTGCACTTCCAGAAAGACTCGGGCTTCTACCATATTGGTCAACTTTAGTTCTGCATTCAATGGGCAGGTTTACGCTACAGAAGGGTAATAATGCTCTCGTGTGGACAGTATAAATACACCACCGAGTAGTGCATAGATACCCTTTGCAGTAGGGCATTACTTTGTACCACTAGAAGGGTAACTTTATCCATCATGTAAGGGTATAAGCATGCACCACAGGGGTGCAAACTTTGCTCTGTTTATGATGGTATAAGTTTAGTCTTTGACAAAGTAACTTTGCACTTCTATACATAGCATAAATTTACCTGCTAAAGGTGCAAACTTGCACCTTGCATGCTAGGATATGTTTATGCTTTCCTCAGGCTAACATTTACCCCTTTTAGAAAGGCGTAATGTTATACCTAACTGGTTTAAAGTTACTCTTCTTATGTCAGTGCAAGTTTAGGCTATTAGAGCGTAACATTACTCTATGTGCGAGAGCATAAATACTTAGTCTCCAAGAAACAGCGTAACCTTACCCCCAAAAAGGTGTCAGCTCAGCGACAAGTGTTTTACCCCCCAAAAAGACTAAGATCACACCTTTTTTTCTTAGAGTGTGGATATAGCCCGTCGCGGTGTCGTCATCACGGCAACTTAACTTATTTGGCTCCTTGACTCGAGTTAGCACCGTTGGCAGCATCTTTCCGCCGTGTCACTTATAAATGTCAGCTAAACGAAACAGAGGCGTTTCTGCAGAGTTGAGAGGAATGCGGTGCTAATCGCAGCTGGTGCAGCGCTGAGAGGGAGTGTAGTTGCTGCATAGAGTCTGGTGACCGCGGCGGCAACGTTGCGCTTCTTACTCGAACCTTCGTTTTTAAATCTTGCAGGGGACGGTGAAAACGTGCTTGACCGTCACTTTCACTGATTTTGTCAGCAGAACATTTCTATGCATAGCAGCGATGCACGCTTTTGAGCGCCCTCATACTGTCCTTACATTCCGTGCATCTCGTTTTGCCCTGTTAATTTTGGAGGTATCCCTCTATAGGAGTCGACTAGCCATATCACGGAATATTTGTTGTCTTTATTTCCGCGTCATGCTTCTTGCCCAAAATTGACCATGAGGCTCTTTTATTTGCTTAAACAAACATACAAATTCATTCACGCAGTGCTTATGGCTGTCCCTGGCGGTAGTGGAAGGAAGCCACAAAATTTGGGCAAAAGTTTTAGTTTCGAGCGCATGTTCCGCTTTGTTCGATTATTGACAAAATAACTGGCCTTTTTGATTACGTAAATTTCTGTTGCAATCGGTCCGATTTTTTTCTTCCTGCATAACTACTGGAAGCAACAATGTTATTTTGCGCTGCTTCAGACAGAACAATTTCCATATAACTGTGCGGAGAAGATTCAGGTTCTGCAAAAAATATTACGTTTTGTCTCTTCGCGTAAGTAAACACCCAATTTTTCGAAATCCCAAAAAGGACGTTTTCCACGTTTAGTCATATATGATTTTATATATGCTGGTATTAGTGATATATGATAGATATAGAAGAGAAAAATGGCAACCACAGCTATTGTAGACGACAATGGCGGAAATACGAGCGCACGCCACATGGATGAGATCTGCACTGGGGTGGCCAGAAAAGATAAGGAAGTATACGTCAAGCGTGCTTAAATAGGAACCTCTGTTTCCAGGTGGTAGCTAAGAAGCCGGGAAGCGATAAAGAGAAAGAGGAGAATGTAAATCCCAGAAAGGAGGTCGTGTTCAGAGCAAGCAGGAGAACAGGGCAAAAGTGCCTGGGTGATAACAGCAAGCAGACAACCAGGTCCTTATCGCTGCTGACTTAAACATTGGAATGTGCACAGGAGCTATAATGGTTCCGGTAAAGTATATGGCGAGTATCAGTCGGGGATTTTCCCGGAAGGACAATGAACGCGACGTTAAGAAAGACGAAAAGCAAACTGTCGGAGAGGGCGGTAGGGCGTAATCCGGAAACGGTAGCGGCGTGACTCAATGGTATCCTCAACGGTGACGCCGCATATTTGGTGGAAAGATACGCTGTAGGAGTTGACGATATCTGCAGTCGGACACAACTCTAGAAGGCTGCGGCTTTTCCCCATCAAAGGATCTCCTTTTAGCCAATGGCGCCGGCCGATTCTCATCGCCCTGTTAGGATGACAGTGCAGGGAGCGGCGCCACAATGAAGAGAGGGGTCTATCCTCGACCAGAGAGGGAAGGGATTATCCCCTTTCATCTACCACTCCCTGCTCTGTCACACCAGCAGGGTCACGATATTCTGCGGACGAAATTGGCCGGAATGGGGTTCTTTGACGGGGAGAAGCCAGTGAGTTCTTAAGTTGTATCCGAATAGTGGTAGCGGCGGGAGTGAATGATGTCCAGAACGGTGAGCCGCACACGTGGTTGAAAGATTAGCGCAGTGAGTCGACGATATAAGGACAGTAGCACAGCGGGCACAGATCGTCGTGTGCACAGCATCGAAAGTGCTCGGACGGAATGGACCGAGGTTGCCGGAAACGGAGGGGCAATGCGGGCATCAGTGCGTGCTCACGATTGCCCCCGCCTTCAAGTACGTTCGAGAAATGTGGTCTTTTTCTGTGCAAGGGCGTCGAGAAAGCCCCACGTTAACTAAAGCCAGCTTGCACTGATCAAAAACAGAAAAAATCTATGCGATGTAAAAGAACGCTCACAAGAATTAACGCCATCACCAGCTCCTTTAAAACAAAAACAAAAATCAATTTAAGCGTTTTTTTTTCCCCTTATAGGCGAACGCCGACAAAAGCAAGAGTTGGTGGTGAAAACTGTCAAATAAGAACGACCTTTCACCAGGAGTGAAATCTTTGTGCAGGGTAAAAACATTTCAAAAGGAGGGAGTAGAAAGGAACACTAAAGGTAAATACTTTCGCACGATCTAAGCACGATCCAGGATAGCTGTTTTAGCCTTCCTTGCTCAGACTTGCGGTTCCGGGGTGCAGATACTTTTCGAATGACGACGACCGTTTAGCGATTCAATGGCAACCACGAACCAGTCATTTACGAATCACATAGTGTAGAATCACTCTAGGACGGAATCTCCCGAGGAGAAAATGAATGCATCCTCAGGAAGACATAGTAGTTCGCGTTTGTGAGCGAAGCTCTTTGCATGCGAGTGGGACTGCTCACCGCGAAAAGGACGCAGAAATTCTACATACGATCTAGTGGTGGCGAAAATTTCGAGCACGAAGGTGAAAACTAGGCCGAGGGAATCGGTGAAATAACAGACTCCTACCAATCGCAATTGCGTGTCAGGTTCGGGAGAACGAAGGAAGAAATGGCAGCTGGGAATGCTCCAGAACGTAAGGGAGAGGGTGTTTGTCCTCCTCTCCCCGTCCTCGTCTCTGATTGGCTGCGTTGGTCACGTGCTCACCCTTACTCCGCGTACGCGCCAAACCCAGTTGATCAGTCTGCTCCTGTCTCTGTGACGGTGTGTTTGCAGCTGCTGTCTTCGTGGCTACGCCATGGCGCTGAACGTCAACGAGGCCGAGGCCCTGGCCGTGCTCAAGATCCAGGGGCTGCGTCGTCGAGGGGACCTAAAAACAGCGGTTACATGAGACAGATGAGGTCGGGACACGATCGACGCTGTCCCCACTTTTCGCACTGCGCGACACGTGTGTCAACAGACGGTGAGCGCACGTCGGCTCTGCCGAAAAAACGCCGGTGCTTCCCTTACTGTTGTCCTGAGGTAAAATCATTCTGGCTAGTGCAGAGTGCCAAAAACTTATTTTATTCAATGCCTTGGGTAGAAACCAACGGCAGAAACGCTTTCTAGCCATAATACAATACACTGCGGCGAAATACGCCTCACATGGCCAACGCGAGCCCGTGTACTTCGAGGAATACTAAGTTGAACGCATCAACTATTGGTATGAGTCTCATAAACTCAAAACGCGTCTATACAAGCCTTGAAAACCGACGCTGCACCACCTAAACTCGACGCCACTCCCTGGCCGCTTGCCTACCGCGAGCCCGCTAGCGACTGCAGCGCCACCTCGCTTGTTTGCAAACATGGAGGAGGTCTATGAAGACCTCCTTCACCCCGCGACGTCACGGAGATGCGGTGGCGCTGATGTCAGTAGCGACTTTCGCGTGGTAGGCAAAACAGGTTCCGCCTGGCCGTGCCTGCCGCAGCTACCGGCGGCTGCATCGTGGCTACGCACTGCAGAAGTAGCATGTACTGACCAGCTGTGTCGTTGTTTATCCACGTAGTGTCATAAAACGGAAAATTAGATTAGCCTTAATAGGTTTATCGCATATAAATACCGCATTAGGAAATGGGCCGCGGTAGTAAAAGCGCGAAGTCTTGGTGTCGACAGGCGTTGCCAGTCAACGTACTTCATAGCAGGGAAATTTTTTGCGCTCATTCAAATGAACAACAGCATGGTACGCTTAAAACTGCGCAAGGAAAAAAAAAGCATGTAGCTGCGCATGTACTTATCACCCAGCGCTAGTGTGCACGGGCGCCGGCAATGTCATTCACCATCAACGAGTGCATTATTTTGTTGATAGCACATCTTGTTTTAACGTGTGTAGAAGTTATACGAAAATATAATGGCGCGTTTTAGGGCATTTAATATATTCTTGAAACTATTTCTTAACATGACCGGCATGATCATTTAATTCTAGTAGAAAGCAGTCAGGTAAGTTGTGACAATCTTGCGCGGTCACGTTGACATGCTTCGAACCGCGTACTTTAAGTGCGCTAAAAACCACATCCTTTCCATTGCATCATGTATGTGTCATAAGTTGCTTCATGAAGTAGTACAGGCGCGGACAAAAGTAAACGGAGCAAGCAACTGTCTTGGAATATTTTTCAAGTGTCACCTAATTGAAATTTCCAGCAGTGGTACGCGCATGCTGGTAGAGGAGGTTGGTGGGCTTTCTTGTAGACAAACAGCTTCTTCATTACCAATGGAGAAAGCGTGATTCCACTTCGAACTCAATAGCGTGCTCCGTTTACTTATGGCCGGGCCTGTACATGACCGCGAAGCCTGTTTGGAAAGAAGCAACCGCAGGCGGGCTACCAAAAGAGCACGTAGCGAGATTTACAGGGGATGAGGCAATGAAAAGTTTTTTCTTTATTGATGCATGATATATGTAACCAAATTTGGTGCAAATATGAAATTGCTCTGGTAATTATAGTAATGCGTTTTATTCTCAGCTATGCCTGGTACAGTTCTTCGGTATTTACAATTAACACCATCGTCAAGTCACCACGGGTTTTGAATAATTAAGTATAAAGTGCGGAAAGTTTTTATGCCAGCATGTCCCCAAAGCTCTGTTCTCTATGATGGCGGTATTACTTCTTTTTTTATTAGATTATCAGTACTTATGCTTGAATAGTCACATGAAAACTTTTGTTATAAAAATAACTAACATACTACTGCTCCTGTAGGAAAAAAATCGGGACATTTATTGCACTTCTCTACGTATCCGGAACCGTTCGCGACAAATAGAATAATTCTATTTCCATTATTTACAAATTTACGAAGAAGGGAGGGATGCCAATCACTAAAAATGTGGTAGATCAAAAAACAAACCTTTAAGTTCACTCCCTTGTTATGGCCTCTACGCTTTCGCTTTGGTCAAAGAAATGCGGCACTGAAATCAACGAAACCTCTGATCCCTCTTCGTAGTGATGCTACCATTGTGGTACTCCGTCGTCGGAAACCCGCAGAATTCGCGACGTGCAAGGACCATCAGAAACCCCCTTACCTCACAATTTTTTACGACCACAGATCAAAAAACCGTAATTTTATGAATTTCTACTGAATATTTTGCTATATTTTTTCGTCACAAAACCAAAGACCCAGGGCTAGGAAAGAATATAATTTCAGGAATTCAAACTTTTCACTATATCGACCAGTTTAAGAAGGGGAGAAGTCGGCCTGGCTGGTGCCTGATCTGACGGCTAAAAACAGCGGTTACGCGAGACATATGAGATCGGGACACGATCGACGCTGTCCCCACTTTTCGCACTGCGCGACACGTGTGTCAACAGATGGTGAGCGCACGTCGGCTCTGCCGAAAAAACGCCAGTGCTTACCTCACTACTGTGCTGAGGTAAAATCATTCCGGCTGGTGCAGAGTGTCAAGAACTTATCATTTTATTCAATGCCTAGGTACAATACCATGTGGCGAAATACGCCGTACATGGCCAATGCGAGTCTGTGTACTTCGAGGAATACTAAGTTGAAAGCATCAACCGTTGCTATGATTCTCAGAAACTCAAAACGCGCCTACAAGCCTTGAAAACAGGCGCTGCGCCACCTCAACTCGACGCCACTCCCTGGCCTCTTGCCTACCGCGACCCTGCAGCGACTGCAGCGCCACCTCGCTTGTTTGCAAACATGGAGGAGGACTATAGAGACAGTGCCTCCAGCGCAAAGACGGGTTCCGGCTGCCGATCGTGGAGCTACGACATGCCCACCATTAGAAGACGCTCCGTCGGCTGATGTGAATGACCGGACAAGATGACAGCGCCGCTCTGCAGTGGCTGTATACTACTTGTAGAAGCGTTCGGGGTGCAAACATCGTCGTCTCCGATGCACTGAACGTCGGGCCGGCGGTCGCCCAAGAACATCGTGCTAGGACGTGTTGGCGCTTGCGCCGAATGGTCCCTGTTTTCTGCCCTATGCATTTTCTCGGGAAGAAAATAAATGTTATTTGCTCAACTTTAGGCTCGACTTTCCTTGCTGCATTTCAATCCGATTTACACTTTTAAGGAAATATGCGATTATTACAAATCCACGCACCAAACTCTTCCCACCCCATGCAAAGGGCTGGGGAAGGTCAACGAGTGGGTACTCCTGCGCCTGCTCACCAACACGATGTTGTGCCCGGCAATTCTAAAGCATTTCGATCCTAAATTCGACGGGCGGTGCTCACACTGTGGGGAGGTGTCTGACACCGACCACATGGTGTGGGCCTGCCAGCAGAACCCATCCCTACCCCCTATCCCGAACCCCACCCGAGAGGACTGGGAGGCGACCCTGTCCGGTTGCTGCACCCTCGAGGCCCAAAGGGCCTTAACGCAGCGCGCCCGGGCTGCGGCAAACGCCAATGGTGTGCCTGACTAAGCATCCCACCTAGTGGTTGTAAGGGCGTGACCCTTCAGGTCACGACCCCCAACACCTCTCTCTATGATTAATAAATGTTTTCACCACCACCACCACCCATTTGGATGACTCTAGAGAGGTCATTCCGAGGGACTGCGGTGTTCCTCAGCATGCCTTGGCTTTTTAGCCAAACATAGAACAACCGCCAAGCAGCTAGAGAAGTAATGTTTCAGAATGCATGACTGCCAAGTTTTCTGATTTTATATCAAAATTGCATATTTTTTTGCGGAAGCAACACTACGCTAGTCGCCGAGCAGCTTCGCGGAGCCGAGGAAAGGCCATACTGCGCGAAGAGCAGTGACGTCACACGGTGCACAGCTGGCGTGCCGCCACCGTCGCTGCGCGGGTGACTCAGAGGTACCGTGTTCGCCAGTTGCGCAGTAGCGGCGCATAGCTACGTGCCAGGGCCGCTGCCGCGCGCTCCCCCCAAGGAGGATATATAAAACTTGCTAGAGTGGAGGGGGCGCTTGTCAAGTGAAGCCGGCCGCCGCCATCTTGCCAGTGGCAGAAAGCGCGCTTGACGCCGGCTCGCGCTGCTGCTTTGGCGCGCTGTTTGAGTGCAAGCTGACGCGACGGGCATGCAAACACCAACGGTTTGATAATGGTTGCCTCTTGCGTTGTCTACGGATGTGCAAACAGGCTGAAGAAGGGTTGTGGCCTCACATTCCACCTGTAAGTACACGAAAACGTGTTCAATTGAGCCCTACGCGCGCGTTGTCGAGCGGCGCAAACTGATGTGGTAGATGTGTGCAACAAATAATAGTGCCTAAATTACTGGCAGGTTTCCAAAAGATCGCGAGCTGCGGAGCCTGTGGGAGCGAGCCGTTCGCCGTGAAAGATGGCATGCAAAAGATGGAGATCGCCTGTGCTCCGTACACTTCGCGCCCGAGTGCTTTGACCGCACCGGACAGACGACGCGGCTGCGCGCGGGAAGTGTGCCTTCTGTGTTTCCTGCTTTTCCGCAGCACCTACAGAAGCCCGTGAGTATTACTGGAGAATGTTAAACCATGACACGCTAGGCAGAATTACTCGCCTTTCTCACGTGAGAAGTGTTCGTGGCATTAATACGGCTGCCGAAGTCGAGATTCGACGAAGGCTCTTGTCGGATAGTGGATGGAAGCAAATGGAAGGAAACGTCTGAGCTTCTTGTCGCTAGTGGTTTTTTTTTTAGTATCGTGCTGAAAAATTGTGTTCGTGGAAAAAAGGAGTGCCGTGCGCGCTATTTTTTTGCTTCGTTGTTGAAAAGAAGTTATTGTGATTGCATGGTAACAGTTATTGTGATTGCGTGGTAATATGGAAGCGCCCTTCACCCTTCTGTAAAATCGTCTTATGAAGCACTAAGTTCATGGTAAGAAATGAAACCCATTTGCTTTCGCAGCTACACTTTTCTCTTACTTGAGACTGAACAAAAATATGTGGTGTCCATTTCAGGTAAAAAGGAAGCGTTCAGAGCGCAAGCATCAAGACTGCGAAATGCCTGAAGTTGGAGAGCCATCAACTGCGTTTTCGCCGAGCAAACAATGGTACAAGGACAAAGTCAGTGCCTCTGAAGAAGAGATAACACAGTTGAAGAAGAAAATTAAGATGTTGCAGCAATCGAAGCGAAGGCTTGCGAAGAGAAATGAGACAGCACAAGAAATCATAAAAGAAATCAGAGAACGAAAACTCCTGTCCGAGGAAGGCTCGCACGTGTTTGCATCTGCCTTTTCAAGTGGCATTCAACAACTTCTGTGCAGGGCAAGCAACGAACAAAAGGGCAAGTACCCACCTGAGCTCCGTGCGTTCGCGCTGACATTACATTTTTATTCTCCAGCCGCATACGAGTACGTCCGATCCAAATTCAATGGTGCCCTTCCGTCACAGCGAACACTTCGGGATTGGTATCGATCAATCCACGGAGCTCCTGGGTTCACGAGTGAGGCATTTTGTTTCCTCGAAAAGTTTGCACAAGCACGGAGTGAACCGTTCTGCTGCGCTCTGGTCGTAGATGACATGGCCATAAGGAAACACGTAGAACTCGTTGGAGACAAAGTTGTCGGGTACGTAGACTTTGGAATGGGGTTAGATGATGATAGTCTCCCCGAAGCCAGAAATGTGTGTGTCTTCATGATTGTTGGTATAAACATCAGACTCAAGATGCCAGTCGCATACTTTTTAATTGACACACTAACTGGAGCGGAGAGGGCGGAGCTGACCAAACAATGTATTGAGAAGCTCGCATCAGTTCAGGCTGAAGTTGTCTCTCTTACATTTGACGGTGCCTCATCGAACTTCACTATGGCTAAGTGCTTAGGTGCTCAACTTCGACCGGACTCTGATGGGTTTATTACAAGTTTTGTCAACCCAGCTGATTGCACTAAAAATGTTCACGTTATTTTAGATGCCTGCCATATGATTAAGCTCATCCGCAACTCATTGGCAACCGTAAGCCACCTCATCGACGCTGAAGGAAAGCATGTGAAGTGGGCTTCTGTAGTAGCATTGGAGGCTTTGCAACGTGGAGAGGGTTTGCGTCTTGGCAACAAGCTCACAAAGGTCCACGTTCAGTGGGAAAAGCAAAAAATGAAGGTCCGATATGCTGTACAAGCACTCAGTGCCTCAGTTGCCGATGCCTTGGACTTCTGCGAACAAGTGCTCAAGCTGCCACAATTCAAGGGTGCCAGCGCAACATCAAAGTTTATTAGAATTTTCGATCACTTGTTCGACATCATGAACTCCAGGAACCCATTAGCAAGGTCTTATAATGCACCTCTTCGGAAGCAGAATGAATCCTGCTGGAAGCAATTCTTTTTGGAGACCCGGGCGTACATAAACGGGCTGAGAGATCCGGCAGGACGTCCAGTTACAGAAGGACTAAAAAAAACTGGATTTGTTGGCTTTTTGATATGCATGGCAAGTACCGAAAGAATGTTCGACGAGCTTGTCGGCCAGGATCAGCTGAAATACTTGCTGACCCACAAACTCAGTCAAGATCACGCCGAGAACTTCTTCGGGTCCATACGTGGACGAGGTGGACATAACAACAATCCAACAGCTGCGCAGTTCATGGCTGCATACAAGCGTCTGTTGGTTCAGACGGAAGTGACGTCTTCCAATTCTGGAAACTGCTCCCAAGACATCGTCTCCATCTTGAATTCAACCACTACTGTAGCCATGGTAGATGAAAAAAGCACGGTCACTGACATGCGTAGGTCATCAGTCCTGCAGCCCGATGACCACGACTACACACATCGCATTGACTGGCCCGAAAGTCTTTCTGCTTTTGTCGGTGCCGTGGTGCCATATATAGCAGGCTTCATTGTGCGAAAAGTTAGTGCAACGACAACATGCGATCAGTGCACCAAAGCCCTGCACTCTGATGCGCTTGCGCCTTCAATTAAGCAGAAGAGCCGGGGTGGACTTGTTTCGCCGTCGCAAGACGTCATTCGTCTGTGTGAAGCAGTTGAGAAGGGGCTGCGACGGCTGCAGGCTGAATGTGATGCCATTACAACGGTGCTGGCAAGGGCAAAACACCTTATCTTGGAAGTCCTGGGTGTGTCCTCAGAGAAAAAGTGGTTCCAGAAACTGGAGGAGCACATCCTTGACTTCGATCCGCTTGACAATCATATCTACAATTTGTGCAAAAAAATCGCTGAAGAGTACGTGAAAGTGAGGATACACCACATGACAAAGGAACGAAATCGGGAATTGATCAAGAATAAAGTCAGACCAGTTCTGTCAAGGGTGATTATCTTCAATCACCAGTAGGTTGCCTCTCACCATTATTTTTACTGTGCGTCTGATTATTAAGCTTTTTTTCCTTAATATTTGTTCAGGTTAACTGCTTTCTACATGCCAGTTGGCTGCTGATGGATGAAAAATAAACGTTTACAACCCCAACCGCTTGCTTTCATTGTTTTGTAAACGCGAGCAACTTCATAGGCAGCGCGAAGAAGCACGAGCGCGGTTGCGCACTGCTGCTTTTTGCCACTGGCAAGATGGCCGCCAAGGCTTCACTCTCCCGCATAGGCGCGTATAGGTGGCTTCCACTCCAGCAAGTTTTATATATCCTCCTTGGCTCCCCCTCGCCTCTCTCTTCTCCGATGCGCAGTGGCAGCGCATACCTAGCGTGCCGGGGCCGCCGGCACGCCAGCTGTGCGTAGTGACGTCACTTGCTCCTCGCGCAGTATGGCCTTTCCTCGGCTCCGCGACGCTGCTCGGCGACTAAGGTAGTGTTGCTTCCGCAACAAAATATGCAATTTTGAGATAAGATCAGAAACGCAAATTTTAAAATTTGCGTCCCTTATCATGAGGGCCACTGGTTAGTATTTGGGTTGCATGTAGGTTATTCTGTACCTCACGTTCTGGCTTTTCGCGCCGCTATAATGGTAAAATACACATCAGTTAGAGCTCCGGAGTGGAGTCTCAGGTGTGGAGGAAGTTAACGCAACAGTTTGGATGTCCCGATTATGACTGAAATTTAAAAAGAAAATGAAAAGACGGAAGCCCTTCTGAAGAACGAATACGCGAATGACTGCTATCTACTCACCCTCAGTTTTAACAACCGTATACTTATAGTGTACGTGCACGAGCTAAACAACAGCCTTGTTTATATTTGATGCTTTCTACGCTAAAGAACAGCTGTCCGTCTTTCTGGTTAACTATTTACGAAGGCGAAGCCGTTGTCATTGACCATGGCACCTGAATATTCCCCGCCGCATTTTCTTGCGTTGAACCCCTGCCTCATGCTAGACATATTCCATGTGCAAAGTGACGCTAGGTAAAGATTAAGTGCAGGTACTCCTTTGCGTTCGATCAACTGAACTACTGGGCATTTTCGCCGATTGATGACAGCGAACAAAAGCGGAAAAAATTTGCAGGGCGGGAGAAGACACCAAACCCCGTACACTACCACTGGGAACCAACCTGATTACCACTTAGAAGACATAGAAACGCTCCCTCGCGTATGCGCAGTTCTCTTCGGTACCTGCTGCTGATTACAAGTAAGTAGAAACTTTGCTCATAAACCTGTCTTTTTGGCCCTTTGTTTGTTCCCTTCACTCACGCACGGTTTAAAAGCGAGACTCTATGCTCGGATGTAGTGAAGAAAGTCAACTTTGCCTATGTGTTCGTTCTTCGTACATGCTCAGGGCTCGAGGAGACGGTTTTAGAGGCGTCCTTGCATAACCTCGCCTACACTATGCCTTAATGTGGAGTGCTGAATTCATATCAAAACGACATTTTACAAAAAGTGGAAAAACCGGTTCTGGCCTCTTGCCTTGCTTAATTTGTTTCATATCAGAGTAGCTTTTCTGCAGGATTAACGTGCAACCTCATAGTAGCAGTCATCACTGGCGCATAGAGATGCGCTCATAGCAGATCTCGAGATAACATCGGTACGTTCACATACCGTCCCTATGTGGGGGGAAGGATGCGACTGCTCCCTTGCACCCCCTCCCCCCACCCCCTCACCCCCAATCTTAATCCGGGGTCCCTGTATATCCGGGGGCCGAATAGAAGAAGATGCTTGGGATTAGACTTCCATACCTCTTTGCATGACACACTATAAAGAATTTTTTTCCATCCACCTTTATTGCATGTTTGTTCTTTTTAACCATACCTGATCTCAACGCCGCCAGTTCATTGGAAGAGCGGCACTTGGCATGTGCCGCTCTCCAGTATCCACTACTCCTCTCAGCTCACTCAGTTGACTACCGTGGAAGGTAATTCCACGGTAGTCAACCGCCGGATCGTTCCCGCCGTCCGCGGTGGCTCAGTGTATTTGGGCGCTCGGCTCCGAGTTAGCGAGCTAGGTTGATAAGCAGAAGTAAACTGGCGTTTGTAGTGACACGGAAACTGCACAGCTCCCTTGCCGGAAGTTACTTGGCGGCGAGGGGGTTATTACTTCATGGGCATTTAGTTGCTGCCTTAGACACTTCCTGGAGCATATGTCATGTCTTTCATTTGGGAAGTTGTAAAACACCGAAGGAAGCAGCAAATGCAGATATATGAGCAGCCCTAGCCTTAAAGGGACTGTGCACATGCGTGTTGAGTATAGTTGGTGGCGTTTATGAAGTTTCATACTGAATCCAGAGGGAAAACTGGAGGCGCTACACTTAGTTGAGATTACAATTAGTTGAGATTACGTAAAGCAGGTGAGAGATAGGCATTCCATCACTCGTCACCCCGGCACAAGAATTTTTGAGCTAGCATCAATAACAAGGAAGTTATAGACGATTAAAAATTACGCTCCTACTCTCCCCCCTCAACTCCAACACGCGGGGCACCACAATAAAAATAAAGAAAACAACCCTGGGACTGGGCCCCGCCCATGATTACGTCCTTCGCTGCCGTTCGGTTTGCGACTTCCGGTTGTCGCACCCTGCAGCCGCACCTCTCCGGTCCCTCTCCACCTTCCTGGATTGAGGCGCGTGTCAGATTTCTTTGCTTGTCACTGCGACAAAGGCACTGCGAGTGGCTCGCTCGAAGGCAGTGCCTAGCTGGCTCTCGCTTGCCCGAGGGGGTCGCGCGGCGGCACCAGCAGACGATTTTCACGGCTGCCGGAAGTGTGCCCGTGACGTTGTGGCTGCCTTGGCTCTAGCGAATGACAGCGTGTGGTGACCTGCCGACGTCATGGGACTAGTGAAGTCTATTTTCCCGATTTTAGTTTCAAAATCGGTAACTACGAAGACACCAATCGGCCCGCGAATTTCAAAAACTGCGGTTTTTTAAAAATCATAGTAAATTGCTCGCTCAGTTTCGAAGACTCACACTTGGTGTGAATGCTTATTTGTATCATTTCTAAGCATTCAAAAAATTTACAAGCGACTTTTAATCTGTTGCATAGTCCCTTTAATGCAAAAGCGCCTTCCGCGCTCAGAAGGAAGAGGGCAAAATTCAAAATTTTCGCGCGGGAAATGTGCCTTTGCCCAGTGAGCCGTTGACAGGGGGCAGCTAAGTTCGATCGGGCGCAGCCTTGTGCTTCTTAGAGATTTCGCGCCATTCCTTTTCCAAACGTGCTTAGACGTCATCGGAACAAGCCGCCGTTTGAGGTCTGCATGGGTTATGTGCGTCAACATGGGTTATATGCGTCAAACATTTTTTGCTTGGCTGACGTCACCTGAAGCCCGTACGGGCGGCCTGCGCTATCGCTGCTTGTTTTGCTTCGCTCCGCGACCTCACGGAATGCCGCGTTGGAACAAAAACGCACTGACACAAAGCGCAGGGCGGAGCGAACTACGTCACAGGCGCTCACAGACGATGTGTTACAGTGTGAAGCTGCCTACCAGGGTGACTTTTTCTCGCTTCGTAACGCGTGCAAAAAAAATTTTTTCTTGGCTGGACTATTTGCAAGATGATCTCCAATTCTGCTAATACAACATATCCCCTAAAATCAGAATTACAGATGTTAATTAACGTATTCACTTAATGAGCGAACTAATGAAAGTAATTTGCCTCTTACCTGGCGTCCGCCGTAGCCCTCAGTATAGCCCCAGGGTTAACATAAATCTAAAGGAACCTTGCTTTCAAAATTTTGGACCTTCTAAAAAAAAACACCCGGTATACCTGCGTACGTACCATCGGGGGCAAAAGTAATAAATTCCCCCTCCAAGTTCCGACCCGTTCCACTTTGCATAGGGGCGCCACTTGACATCGAAACGAGCCCCCAGCGCCGGTCTCGACACCCATAGAGTTCCTTACTATTACCTGGAGGGAAACCTGGCGCCCCGTCTATGGGAGTTTGCGTGGAGCTTCCTCAAGACCACTTCAGCCATAGCAACATGAAGTTGCCGATGCGGACATAAGCGACTCTTCAACCCGTAATTCAACCGGCTCTGTTTCACGGTCATGGTGGCAGCCTCAAAGCGGCCGTCTACAAGCGCGGAACGAATGGTTGAAAGATGAGGAAAATGAAGAGATAGTCACCAAATGAAGCAAGAGAATTTCAGAGTACACTTTCTCGAAATAACGTTTATTTCCCTCAAGGGAAAATACGTATACAGCAGAAAACAAGCGCAATCCGTCCGGCGAAGGCACCGGTGCCATATAGTTCCATGGTGACCGCCAACCTCGACGACCGCCGCATCGGTGACAACGATACTTGCATCCCGAAATGGCACTTGAACGGATGTGACCATTCGCTCCCTTTGGCTGCGATATGCAGCTAATGGGGATGTCCGGTCGCCATAGGTAGTAGCTCAGCCACCGCACAGCGCCGCAGCCATCGTGTCCAGTCGTTGTGATCAGGCGACGCGGCCTCGCCAGCGTTGGCCAGTTTTGCAAACATAATACCGGAACAGCGGCCGGAACACGTCGTGATGGCTGGATCCACTGGACCTGCGGTCCCTTGCGTAGTTACTTGTGGGCATCTGCACCCGGACCCTGCAGCCACATACAAGAGGGAGACACGAGCGTGAGACGCTTCAGAAAAACCGGGCACACTTTAATCTCGTACCAGCATTACGGTTGGCGTTTTCATGCAATTACTCAGGCAGTAGACAAGAGCCGAAGAGGTGCTTGCTGACCGTGCAATGCAGCGGCCATGCATGGAGAGTGCCGAAGGGCGCATGCAAAGTTGTTTGTAAAGGACGCAGTGAAATACCGTGAAAGGGTGTGAGTGTTAGAAAGAGTAGACACACAGACGAAGCAAAGTATACCGTACGCTCATGTATGACTAGCGGACGTACTATCGCTCTCAATATGAGTTGCAACGCGCGGTCATCGACCGGGGATCGTTCCGTGGTGTGCCTCCTCCAAACAGTCGCTCGGAATTCTGGGAGCAACTGCTGTTCCAGGAAACAACAGCACCCCCGCTCAGGAAAAAGTTTCTCCCAGAATTCCGAGCGACTGTTTGGAGGAGGCACACCACGGAACGAGCCCCGGTCGATGACCGCGCGTTGCAACTCATATTGAGCGCGATAGTACGCTTTAACAATGCCTAGTGCTGGAATAGTTTTTTCTGTGCCCCGCTGCGGTGGCCCAGTGGTTACGGCGCTCGGCTGCTGGAGCGAAATACACTGATTCTATACCGGCCGCGGCGGCCGAATTTCGATGGAGGCGAAATTCTAGAAGCCCGTGTACTGTGCGATATCAGTGCACGTCATAGGTGGTCGAAATTTTCGGAGCCCTCCACTACGGCGTCCCTCATAGCCTGAGTCGCTATGGGACGTTAAGCCCCAATAAAACAGTTTTTTCTGCATGCAACCACAGGGAAGTATACGAAAGCAAAGAACGGCATGCATCAATCCGCTAGTGCATACTGTTTTACGTTTTTATGGATGTCTGTGGTCGTTCTACTGCCGAATTTAAAAACTTCGTCTTCTCCGTTCCGTTTTCTGAGTACCAAGAGAATAGATCGCTACAAACCGGCTCAACAGCTGCCATGATTGAGTGAACGAGAAGTAGCGAGCCGGTGCGTGCCAACAGCAAGGCATAGCAGAGAAACGTAGTTTTCCTTGCGTATTTCGGCACACCTATAATTCTATCTGCGTAACGATGAATCCCATGTTGAGAGGAGCATATATACAGCAGAAATACACCATTAGTTGGCCCTAACCTACAAAACTAATGCCATATCTAAAGTCGGATACAGCTTAAGAATAACGTATAGAATGGATCTCAAATCAAGTTAAAAGGCGGCTGACTGCGGCGACAGCGGTTTGAAGGATTCCGTCGAGGGGAAGTGCCGCTGTCTACTTCAGCTGGATCCGGCTATACATAACCAACTAATAGCACCATTGGGGCACTATACGCATGCACCAGCACACACATGATGGAGAAGAACAGCCATTTCGGGATCGTCGGCAGAAACCATGCATTTTCAGCGACTCAATGCTGGCGATACGTAACTAAACGTTGGGAAGAATCTCCCCAGAAGCAGCACGGCAGCTGCAGAATTCCCAGGTGACACGGCGCATTCTTGTAATCTGGACGCCTGCTCATGCCCCCGTTGGTAATGAGGCGGCTCATAACCTAGCTCGAGAACTGTCCCGCCGAGCTGGGTCGTGCCGCCCGCCCTGTTTCCTTACAGCGAAATCCTGCAGCACTACAGGATTGCAAGGCTCACATTCCCGCCAGCAGATAAAACGCTCTCCAAGCAACAGGTCAAAGCCTGGCGTAAACTTCAAATTAAAACCTACCCAAATCCCCAATTGTGTAGCTTCTATTCGAATCAACTCTACTCAGACAAAAGCAAAAATGTGATAGTAAAGCCGATCTAAATCACATGATTTAGAAGTCCCTACCCGCAGGTCACTTCATTACCGACCCAGGGAGACAGATCAAGCTCTACCAGCTATAGCTGAAAGCGCCGCCGCTGCCCAAGGGACAGCGGCCGTCGATGACTTCCGGTGACTCCTCTGTATCCGCTGGCAATAAAGTTTCACCACCACCGTGGAATGTTTTGATTGGCGGAACGTGTGCAACATTCAACCCGTGCTCCGGGCGGCGCAACAATGACCAAGATATCCCGCAAGCAACTCAGATGTGAGACCATCTGCGTTCCTTTGCCCGAGTCGAACACTGCCGTTGAGCAGCGATTTCAGAGACAAATGCACCGGCTTCGTCGCATTGTAACATTTCTGGAACGTAACCGTGGCCATCCAGCACTTAACGAAATGGAAATAAATGGACAAAATGTAATGCACAACATATTGTGCATCGAAGAGTCAAAAGCGGGTCGTTTAGATAAACGCGAAGGTTGTACATCATATATTAAGGCGTACCACGTGCCATGGTGAGATACCAACCAGAACTGGGTACGATAGCAATGGAAAGCGGTATAATGTACAAAGATAAACCGCTGTGAGAGGTTCGCGATGTGCAAGGAAGCATGGTTGCTCTCATTCCAGCTTGAAGGCACTGCGTATGAAAGTGGCTAAATGTTGTTGTTGTGACTGAGAGAAGGATGAAAAGGAAATTGCACGGGCCTGCCTACTGGCTCGAGCCAAGCCACCACCGCTGCCAAGTGCAGATAGAGGAGATTTAACAGATCAGAGGAAAGAGAAAAAGGAAAGAAAGGCGCGCGTCGCAGCAAAAACTTCGTCCGCCGGAGCGGACGCTGCTGAAAAAAAAAAAAACAGATAAGCTGCCGAAGCCGCGCTGGCCAAAGCGACGTTTATTGTGTACGAACCAAAACAAACAATTCGGTACATGGCACACACACAGTGGACAGTTATCTACAAAAGTGGTAGTCAGTGCTAGATTTGAAAACACCACAAGTTCTAGGTGACTACGCGTAACAGCCCTTGACAGAATGGCTTCTGATCCTTCTGGGAGGTGTTTTTCAGGCTTTAAGTAATGCCTCCATTAAAATGAATATTACGAAACCCTCCCTCCCCTCCGCTCACACATATTCTTTATCATCGAGCATAACTAGTGCAAAAACGACAGGTGCCATAGGAGAAATCAGTAAGTTTTATCTACGTGTGGCGACGATCCATTGCTGCAATCTTGAGCTCTGCCATGCCGATACCTCCTAGACTCATTTCGCCCTTCCCCCGCGGTGGCTCGGTCGTTATGGCGCTCGGCTGCTGAAAGGCCTGAAGAAGGCGGATGAGCGGCTCCTTCTCCGCCTTCTCACCAATACATTGCTGTGCCCGGCAGCGCTAAAACATTTTGACCCCTCCTTTAGCGGCAGCTGCCCACACTGTAGTGCAGTGTCTTCTGACACTTATCACATGGTGTGGGCCTGCCCCTCCAACCCCGCTATTCCCCCCATCCCCAACCCAACACGGGAGGACTGGGAGGCGACCCTGCTCGGCTGCCGACTTACAGGCCCAACAAGCCTTAGTCGGGCGCGCCTGGGCGGCGGCAACCGCCACTGGGGTCCCATACTATAGAGGCTAGAAGGTTTTATACCCATACTAGGGACCTCCACCTAGTGTTTGTAAGGATCGGTCCCTTACGGGCTGATCCAAACATACCTCCTGCTCATTCGTAATAAATGTTTTCACCACCACCACCCGAAAGACGCGGGGTCGATCCCGGCCGCGGCGGCCGCATTTCGATGGAGGCGAAATTCTAGAGGTCCGTGTACTGTGCGATGTCAGTGCACGTTAAAGAACCCCAGGTGGTCGAAATTTCCGGAGCCCTCCACTACGGCGTCCCTCATTGCCTGAGTCGTTTTGGGACGCTAAACCCCAATAAACCAAACCATAAAATCATTTCGCCCAGTCGGAGCTTCCACCCTTCCCTTACGGCGCGGTACAGGTGTCCACCGAGATATGCGAGACAGATAGTGCGAATTTTCTTTCCTCAAAAAACAATTTTTTAAGTTTTCATGTCTGTGGCCTGTCAAGACCATCAAAATACATATGCCCCTCGAGCCTGCTTGTGGACGCGACTGCTCGCGCGTTCTTTTAGCACAAAGTGAAAAAATCTTTGCGGCGCCAACAACAAAAAAAAAAATTGGAGGCTTATCAAGGTTAAGCCCAGTGGATGCGAAGCATGTCCTTAGCGATTGGAGGCATCTTGGCCGCACACACGCCCGGCGCAAAGACGCTGGCGCGGTTACGGGCACAGAGACTGACGCGACGGCGGGCGCGCGCCGCCTCATCCCTGGCGTGACGTCACATCACGTGGTGCAGCGATGGTGGCGCCGCCGCCGCGTCGCGCGCGACGGCGCGAACCGAAGCGTGGAGGCCTCCACCGGGCGACGTCCGACGGCGCGATATGAGGCCCCATCTGCAGCCGGTGTGACGTCATCACGTGACGTCACATCATGTGATCTCACTTCAAGGTCAATGGTGGCCACCGCCGGGAGGCGACCGACGGCGCGATATGAGGCCCCATCTGCAGCCGGTGTGACGTCATCACGTGACGTCATGTCACGTGACCTACTTGAAAGTCACTTGAAGGTCAATGGTGGCCACCGCCGGGCGTCGCGCGATGACCCGAAACCTATGCTTCGCATAAAAAGATTACCGAAGACACTGGGGAAATTCTAAAGTGTGCTTGGCGAAAGCCTTGTGGTCAACCCACTGCTCCTTCCACCGAACCGCTTGGCGCGTGGCGGGCTTCACGCACGAGCGGTTTTTATTGCCTTTGGCGACTGCGGTCGCTATTTTTATTGTAGTGTTTCGCGGCGCCGCCGTCGCCCGTTCGACGTCCATTGTGTTCATCGGCGTTTGCGTTGACATTTTACACTCCGATCATTTTAAGGAAAGGAATTGCGCAAACTGGCTCGCTGGGTCAGTGGACGCCTGAATCGCGTTGTGTTGTTGATGCTGCCGTATGAGCCGTTGCCTATCAACCGTCGCGGTGGACGCCCAAACCGCACCGTACAAGGAAGGGAGGAAGTGGGAGTGAAAGAAGAAAGACAAAGAGGGGCCGTGGTGAAGAAAATGAAAATTTTATTTGAGGAAAGTAAATTACACAGTAACTGTCTCGCATATCTCGGTGGACACCCGTCATCCGTTTGCAAAGGAAGGAAGGAAGTGAGAATGAAAGAAGAAACAGAAAGAGGGGCCGTAATGAAGAAAATGAATTTGAGGAAAGGAAATGACGGAGGAGGTTGCGCCGCTGCGCGGAGGAGAGGCTCCAGTTGGCACGATTCCAGCGCACGGATGGACACCGCTAGCATAAGCCATGTAATACCCCTTCAATGGGGTCTTTGAGGTACAAATAAATAAATAAATAAAATAAAGGCTTTCGCCTTAATAACCTGCAAAACAGCGCTCCAAAAAGGTGGAAGCGAATGCCTCCTTCACGGTGGCGCACACCTGTCGGCCACTTATGCTGGTGAATCCCACCAGTGTTGTTCATGGCGGAAGCGATCAGGGCGTACGCTGACGCCGGAAGTGGGTGAGCCACTTGATTCGGTCACTCCATATTAAGCGCCAAGAAGGGAGTGGGCCTAGTGTACAAGGGACAGCTCGTCTGGCAGCTTATCCGCGGCAAACCAGGCGCACTTCACGAAAGAGGAGTTGTGGAGGGGAGCCGACTGAATTGTCTTTGGGCATTTTAGGTGGATGGATGGAAAGAACTTTATTACACACAAAAAAAAAACAATCTTCCAGGGTGGTCCCCTACTGGTCCAGGAGTCCACGGGCTAGTGCTTCACGTAAAGCCCGATGCACCAGCCATTCCTGGCCGGCGGGCTGAGCGGTTCGTAAAGCAGCCTCCCAAGAAGAATGAGTGGGGTTGGGGATGGGGGTTACTGCCTTTGGGGAAGGACATTCCCAAAGGTAAAAAGTGGGGTGAAAGCATGAGAGACGGTGGAGGGAAATAAAGCAGCCTGTCTGTAATTGCCGCCATGTGGCGCTGGATGAGGGCGACAAGGTACTGTGGGGTGGTGGCAGTGTCATGCGGCTGAATTAGTAAAATGTGGTGATTTGGTGATATGTAGAGAGGAGCGATGGGGCTTCTTGCGCAGGGTTGGGTGCCTGATCCTCCGGGGTCCGGGAGGAGAGTTCTCGGGCCAGCGCATGAACGCGCTCATTACCGGGGATCGAGGCATGCCCAGGGACCCACGACAGAGTAACCGTTCGGTCGAGATAGGTGACTGCATTTTAGGTGACAAGTGGCCAAAATTGCAGATGACCCCGAGCAGTTATTGAATGAATAAGACGCTGTACGTTTTAGGGGAAAAAATCTCAAGCCGGTGTGAGTAGGACATCGAATTAATTTTGACGAGGAGCCTAATGGATCAAGTGGAGAGGCAAAGAACTGGAGTAGGCGCAATAGGAAACGACATTTTTCCTGTGACGCGCGGCCTCTATCCTGGATGGAGGGTATGGCCAGGGGATTTCAAAGGCCCGGCCTAATGTGTGGTGGCTGCGTTGATCCGAAAGAAAATTGGTTTTGAAGAAAGGTAATGACGCAGTAACTGTTTCAAATATCTCAGTGGACACCCGAACCGCGCTGTAAGGGCAGGGATAAAGAAGGTAATGAAAGAAGGAAGAGGCGCCGTAGTGGAGGTCTTCCGAATAATTTAGACCACCTGGGGAACTTTACCGTTCACTGACATCGCACAAGGGCGCCTTTTGCGTTTCGCCTCCATCGGAACGCTGCCGTCGCGGTCGGGATCGAACCCGGGAACTCCGGCTCGGTAGACGGAGCGCCTTAACAACTGAGCCACCACGGCGGGTTTATCCGTACTCGTCTGTTTTCCGCTCCCTCTGCTTATGTGTAAACGTGCCGTATAGACCGTATTTGCATGGTCTTCGCGATGACCATGACAGCGCGATGCCTACCCAACAGCCTTGTCTGGTAATGACGAAGCCATCGCGATGTCTGCACACGACAGTTTCTAAAATAACTTGAAAAACACTGTATTGCAGCCGAAGATGAAAACGCAGAGAATAGAAACGAACACCACGGACGGTTGTGGTGTTCGTTTCTATTCTTTGTGTTTTCGTCTTTTGCCGCGCTACAGTGTTTTTCAAGACTATGAACCAACAAACAAACAAAGCCACGCTACTGATAACTAACGCACAGCACAGCCGAACCAACAAGCGACCCTATTTACCTTACCGTCACGTCTCGCGTGCCGGCCGGTAAAGCGTGCCGTGTGCAGCAGGTTGCCGTGGCCAGTCGGGGAGCGAAATCGGTGGACAATTGAGGAAAAAAATGGCCGAAGTGAGGAGAGTGTCGCTACACTCAGTATCAAGGGGTTTTTGTTGAAATTATAGAGTCACTCCAGTTGGAACTTCTGAACTCAGTCAGTAGTACGTCTAGGCTAGAACAGATGTTTATAGTCACAAATCAAGGACTTCGGTTAGAAAGGGATTAAGCAATGAAATATAATGAAATATGTGGGAACAATGATGACAGAGAAAATTTAAAAACGAAGAAATGCAGCGCATAATTTACCGAAGCAGGATAGACCGGCTACTTTAATCGTTTCGCTTCGACAAAGAGAAAGTTCCTATAGTCGTATGCAATTCAAGAACGAAGCGGGTTTTTCTCATCAAAGGACCCCCTTCCAATCAATGGCGTTGGCCGATTCTCATGACCCTGCTAGCTTTTAAGCATGAAATGCTTTTAGCTCCCGTTGTCGGCAGTGTGGTGACGTCACGCCGAGACCGAGAGCCAACATCCGGGCACTGAATTCCACTCATCCGGTTGCCCAGTTTGCGTGGATGTGTGGAATTAATAAGTTTAAAATAAATTTTAAACGGGGATAGATAGCCAATTGAGCGAATGATATCTGATTGGCGGATAAATTGAAGACAAGAGTGAAATTTTATGAATCACAGCTAGGTGGCGTGAGCCGTCGCCCCGTTTAAAGGGTTCAGCTTTATCCATCCATTCGGCGGGAATTAGCGGAAAAGAGATCAGTTCGGAGAAACTGCTGATTTGGTAGAACTTTACGGGTTAGTTGTTGGTTCATTTTAGATGCGTGTATGCGCCTCTTTGCCTCTTCGCAATCCCTGTCTCACTCGCGCAGTTCTTTTTCTTTTGGAGATCTGGCCCTGATAAATGCGCAAGTGCAACTTCCATCCCCTTGTAATAGAAGCAAGTGGATCTGCTTCCCTTGACATGTTGATTGTGCCTTTAATCGTAATTTGTGTTTGGTGCGTATGGACTTTGTGTTCAAACAGATACTAGTTTTAGTCTGCGCTCGTCCTGTGTGCTTCTTTGTTTCGTTCCTTGCTCAGTTTTGATGTCTATAAACTTAATATTTCTCCCCAGCACGTTTTTAAACATATAACAGAACGCTTATCAGTTAGGAGTGACGTAATGTCCTTGAGGAAAGTGGTGTTTGAAGTCGTCTATGGCTGCAAAATAAACATTTTCCCAGAGGAAACGCTGCCGTCTCTTCTCTTTTTATATGCAGAGCTCGAACACCATTAAAAAGGTGGATGCAGACCACCGGTGACGTCAGTGGTTCCAGAGGATCTTGCCCCAGCTTGTTTCAAGTTTAGCATGGGAAAAGGCCCCGGGCATGCTTAATTCTGTTTCTCGCCTTCAGCAAAGATAAAGGCCAGAGCAGGCGGTCGTAAGTGGATTAAGCACAGTCAGGGCCTTTTGCACTGCATCGTCGATATGGAGGTAGCCTTGTTGTAAGCTAAGTTCTGATACGGACGCACGTCTGCGTGCCAATGATGGCAGCTTCTAAGTGACTGCACGGTAATCGATGGCAAAAGAGACTCCAACATAAAGAAAACAGTTTTCTGCTACGACGCCCACAGTACAACGCATGGAACACTCTAGGCGGCTTTATGGAAAGGCTTGAAAATCTGTACTTACCCTCACCGTTAGCCTTTTTATGCCAGAGTGAATGAAAGAAAGAAACAATTTAAAAAATGTTGCGCAAAGTTTACCGTTATTTGTATTTAGATGCGGCTGTGGACGATAATTGCTCATGGCACAGAAGCGTTTCTATGGTTCTATACTAAAACAACTGGCGGGGGCCTATAGCTTCGGTTAAGCCTGGTAGGTTGCTAAAGCGCGCAGCGCCTCCAACTGAAGGAACGCAGTGCGCCGCGTCTACAGGTCACGCGTGGCTACCGGCTTTTTGAGGAAAGGAAATGGCGCAATAATTCTCTGTCATCTCGGTGGACACCCTAACCGCACCGTAAAGGAAGGGAGGAACGCCAGGTGGTCGAAATTTCCGGAGCCCTCCACTACGGCGTCTCTCATAGCCTTAGTCGCTTTGGGACGTTAAACCCCATAAACCAAACCAAACCAAGCCACCACCCGTTCGGCGTGATGCCTTGTTGTTGCGACTGAAAGAAATGATGGCTGAGGCTTAGCTAAGGTTAAGCCTAGTCAGATGCGAAGCGTATTGATTGCTAGGCTTGGTAATACATGGGTTTCCTTGGTTGACGTTCATCCCGCTCTTCATCGGTCTCTGTGGCACGCTGAAGCTTTCGCGTCTCGTTCAAATCAGCCCTGCTTCTAGGCGGCATCTCAACACCTGGCCGCCTCGGAAGTGCCCGGAGAGTTGTTGTTGTTGTTGTGACTGAGAGAAGGATGAAAAGGAAATTGCACGGGCCTGCTACTGGCTCGAGCCAAGCCACCACCGCTGCCACGTGCAGATAGAGGAGAGTTAAAGAGCAGAAAAAAAAAGAAAAAGGAAAGAAAAGACGCGCGTCGCAGCAACAACTGCGTCCGCCGGAGCGGACGCTGCTCAAAAAACAGATAAGCGGCCGAAGCCGCGCTCGCCGAAGCGAGAACAGATACTCTCAGTAAGCGAGATGCCCGGAGAGCGAGGCAAGCTAAGCTTTATACCGCTGCTGTAGCGTCACGTGGTCAGCTGCAGCGCCTCTGATGTGGAGCCTCCACCGCCGCGGCCGACCGCGCGAGCCGGCAGCCCATCTCTTCTCTGCTGTGACGTCATGTTGTCACGTGGTCACGCTCAAGGTCAATGGTAGCTCCACCGCCGCGCTCGACGGGCTGTAGTGTAGCTCTAGTAATATGCTTCGCATAAAAGAGAACTTGTAGAACGCCGCCGGGCTCGCCATTCTGCGGCATAGGCGCGTTGCTTAGCCAACCGCTCTTGCCTTTCTTCATCTGTCTCCTCGGCGCGGCGCCGGCTTTCGCGCGCAGCACGTCGCACCAGCGACGCCTTGTACAACTCCTCAAGCCTGGCCCGCATGGAGCGTTTTTTAAAGCGAAAGCTTTACTACTCGCACTTTCAGCCTTTGCCGTGGCGCGGCGGTGCCACCATTGACCTTTATTTGACCTCTGTGTGACGTCATGTGTGACATCACGCCGAAGAGAAGGGCGACCGACTCGCGCCGTCGCAAGCCGCGGCGGTGCCTAACCCCTGCGCTCTCCGCTAGGAGCGTAACAGGGGTTGTGACGTAACGCCGAAGAGAAGGGCGACCGACTCGCGCCGTCGCAAGCCGCGGCGGTGCCACCACCAGCGCCCAACTCCTGCGCTCTCCGCCAGGAGCGCGATTGCGGCGTTACGCTGAAGAGATTAGGCTTGACTCACGTAGCTGTGCCAACCACCAGCAGCTTAATTCGCGATCTCACGCCGTCCGTGTGCGACGGCGGTGCACATGAACGGCGGCCTGACTGGACTGGATTACAATAGATTAGATTACATTGGATTGGATTGTATAAAAGATGCATCGCCACAAGTCTCACCACAAGCACCACCACCAGCTACACTACCAGCTGAACCATGGCGTAGGTACGGATATTGCTTTCGCAATTACCGGGCTTAACCAAGCTAAGCCACAGCGAATTCTACCCGCGAAATCGTGTCGCGCGCCCGACGCCCGCGCCGACTAATTCACTCCTGCATGGTCAGCAGCCGAGCGGCGCGCGCTACGGGCGCGTTCGGGATACGTTGGCAAGATGGCGGCGCCCTGCTCGCCCGCTTCGGAATAAATTCATGCCACCACTGGATTCTTCGACGCCATAGCTCGCTCAAATGGTAGCGGTTCGCTTTTATTTCGCACACTTTCGCCCACGCGTAGAGGTATAAGCGAGAACTTGCCAATTTTTCAAATAATTTGGCGATTTTCAAGCTCTTAGGCCCAACTAAATACAGTGTGTTTACCTTGCAAGACCGACACCTGGTGAAGCAGTTGTCTAGCTTTTAGTCACATTGTTACACTTTCATCTATTTGCAGTTTTTCTTCTTGGAACGAAAAAAGGCTCGCAATGCACCCATCGTAGTTATCAGTAATTACGGATAAAAAACTTCTTCAACGCAGCGTTGATGCGCTTTGGAGTCCTGTCACTAGATGGCGCTACCGTTTACGCGTGCCCCTGATTCCCGGCCAGCTGAAAGCGACTCCTCCGAATGACAACACGCTGCTCGGCCGTTTCGGCCGAGAAACCCGAAGCCCAAGCCTCGGTACTGTAGTGAACTAGAACTCCGTACCCTCGGAGCGCCAAACGCCCGTCTTTCCGGGAAGCAGGACGCAGTTTTGGTGGTCAAGCTACAGTGCCAGAGAGAGCTCGCGAGCGCATCTCTCTCGGCCGGCGTGGCTCCGCCCAGAGTCACGTGACGCCCGCGGCTCTCATTGGCCCTCTGTCGCTGCCCTCTCCAGGCGTCGACGCGGCGTTTTTTATGCGAAGCATACTAAAATAGCCCAACCCAGCTCCTCGAGCGCGGCGGTGTCGTTACCATTGACCGTTCGTGACCTCCATGTCATACCACGTGATGCGTGACGTCACAGCAGATGAGAAACGGGGGCCCAGCTCGCACCGTCGCGACCAAGGAGGACCACGTGATGCGTGACGTAACGACATAGGAGAAACGGGGCCCCAGCTCGCGCCGTCGCGCGAGGCATCGCGACCAATGTGTTTCCTGCTTCTGCCGCTAGGTGCGCTGTAGTGAGCACGTGATGCTGGAGCAGCGGTATACAAGGGGGTGCGCCTGCCTCTGCTAGGCGTATAGACCAGATTTTTTTACCCTCGCACGCAGTGTGCGGACGCGCGCCTACTCTCGACGCCAGTCGCCATCTGTCGGCGCGCGCGGCCCGAGGGACTGCGGGTCGCGCCGGCGCCGCGCATAGAATGCATGTTTACGTGTTCGCTTCTGCCGTTTTGTGCTCCATCAGCTAACGTATGAGGGTGTGTGCTGTGCGTCACTACTCACATTTGCCCTCTTCCAGACAGTGCTGCGGTTATCTTGTGCGCAGTTACTCGTTAACGTGACATCCGAGGGTAGTCGACCAGGTAGTGTACGGACTGGAAACCGGCACTTCGAAGCAGATTTCTGCGCTGTCGTGTCGTTTGTTGTGGCCTTTTACGTGAGATATCATCTATGATAATATTATGCATCAGAATGTAGATCTATTGACTTGACTCAGTGGAGTAGTAACTGGATAGGCGAGCTGCAGACTGTAGGTTGTCCCGACGGAGCGCGTGTTTTCGATCACCACTACGTGTTCAGCATCCTTGCGCTGAGCTTGCTCTTGTTCCCATTAAGAACATTTCATGCACAGGATTGTAAGCACGACCGCTACCGATTTCAGCTGCTTTTTCCGCACGCATGTCAGAGGTATCTGGGGGGTAAAGGTTTATCTATAGTATCTTTCTGCTGTTGGTATCTACCTTAGCTTGGTTTGGTTTATTAAGGTTTTACGTCCCAAAGCGACTCAGGCTATGAGGGACGCCGTAGTGAAGGGCTCCGGAAATTTCGACCACCTGGGGTTCTTTAACGTGCACTGACATCGCACAGTACACGGGCCTCTAGAATTTCGCCTCCTTCGAAATTCGGCCGCCGCGGCCGGGATCGAACCCGCGTCTTTTGGGCCAGAGCAGAGAGCCGTAACCACTGAGCCACCGCAGCGCTGCGGTATCTACATTATTCATAGGAAAATATGCGCGATTTCATTACATTTTCCACACTTAGCCAAACGCCTACGCAACGCTCTCACACGCGGCGAAAGCTCCTGAATAAAATAACGCGACTTCGGACCTCAGAATTAGTGAAAGCTGGATTAGCTGCTCATATCTATTCAAGCTTTGATAAATTAAGCGGAAGTACGTTTTTATGCACCAGGTTGCATAAACCATGACAAAATTTGTTTTCTGTTGGCGCTGCGACTCAGTTGAGCTCACAGCGGTAATTTGTTAATAAACTGGCGCGGCGACAAGAAAGCCGTTTGTGGAAGGGGGGGGGGGGGGGGCTTTATGGCTGGCAGGAAGGAATAAGAGTGCATGGGAATTGGAACTGCATACTAGCCGCACACCTAATTCTTGATATTGAATAAAAAGTTTCTTTGCGGTGGAGCACCAAGACGGAATTCGATTAAGCACGAGCGCGTTCTAAGCGCCGGCACAATTAACCTGAATGTCAAACTAAATGTCATTAAAACGCGTCAATGTTATCGCTTTGATAACGTAAATACTTCCTGCAACACAGCCACGCAGCGGAAGTATGCTCGACAATGTTTTTTTAGCGCCCGAAGCGCGGCTATATGCAGGCGCGGCCGCGGAACTGCCGCAGCCCCGCAGTCCCCAAAGAAACGCCCGCACCGCGGCGCGCCAGTCGGTGCAAAATGGCCGCGCCCAGGAGAGGCTCAAAAATCTGGTCTATACGGGATAGAGATGCCTCCTGGAGATAGGGCTGCTCGTTGGAATGAGAAGCAAAAGTTGCGGCGTGCTACAGAGACTGATGAAGAGCGTGAAGAACGTCTAGCCAAGCGGCGTGCTCGATATGCAACTCGGCGACAATATGCTTCGCATCTGACTAGGCTTAACCTAAGCTAAGCCTCAGCTATTTTTTTTCTGTTTCGACAGAACCCGAAGATTTTGCAAAAACATCCTCTCCGGCGGCAAAAAAACTCTCCGGTGCCGTCGACGCCGACGAATCGCCCGGAAAAACGCTCCATACGGGCCACGCTTCATACATGACTAAACAGAGCGCGCCTGCGGCGCCCCATGTATGGATGGATGGATAGGATTCCTCTCCTAGCGAGCGCCCTCACGCGGCGTGCCGACGAGGCCGTCATGTGGTAGCCACCGCGCTGAGCGAAGGAACGACCTCCGCCGACGGCAGAAAAGTGCTAGCATTATTGCTGTCGCAATAAAATTCAGGACAAAAGGATTGTCGAAAGCGAAGGAGTTTATCACGAAATTTTTTTTATATTTGTAAGATTTTACTGTAACAATCAATATGGCCGCAGATGTCCAGGCGGCAGGCTTCCATTTTCTTAAGAGGTTTTCAAATTGGGCTAGTTTTACATGGGTGCACATAATTGCGCTTATAAAATTACTTGGGGCAACACAAACACTGGTGCGCAAATTGTCGACTGAAGTTTATTGCGTTGTGCACGCATATATATAAGCCTCACATGTCAAAACAGATATAAAAAAAACCCAGTTAAAGGAGCAACTTTGCAATTATATCAGCAAGCATCAAGAAAGACTATGCCCCAGCAGATTATTTTATCCTATGTTATTACTATTCCAAGAATTGCATTTCCTGTTTGGAGAGCAAAAACGAATGGTCACTTACACAAGTCCCTTTTCCCGATTCCATGCAGTAAGCTTCCCACAGCTCCCTGATTGTCTTATATCAGGATTTCAGCAGAACTGTGGTCTGTTGGAAGTGGGATTTGCAGCTATCGCACCTGGCGCAATGTGCCGCCAGACCTGCAGGCGAGTGAATCTGGCGACAGTTGCAGTTATGATCTCTAAGTCTTTCATTTAGACATCTGCCCGTCAGGCCCATATATGCTCGGCCGCAAGATAGCGGTGTCTTGTAAATCACCCCTTCACAGCACTCGACGAACCTGTTTGTGTGCCTGACGCCACAAGACTGCTCTTCTCTAGGACTGGTTTCTTCATTTACCTTCGCACACATTCTTTTTAGATTTCTTGGTGAGGAAAAAAAACTGGATGCGGGGTCAGGCACACAAACAGGTTCATCGAGTGCTGTGAAGGAGTGGCTTACAAGAGAGCGCTATGTTGCGGCCGAGCATATGTGGGCCAGACGGGCAGATGTCTACATGAAAGACTTAGAGAAGGGTCTTTTGTAATTACCCTTCGGTTTTGTTCTCCACACAAGAAATGTAATGCTTGGAATAGTAATAACAAGGATCAACCGATCTGCTGGAACAAAGTCTTCCTTGATGCTTGTTGATGCGATTGCAAAGTTGCTGTTTTAACTGCGCTTTTGGGGGGAATTTCTGTTTTTACACGTGAAACTTATATATGTGTGCACGACGCAACAAATTTCGGTTGACAGTTTGCGCACCAGTGTTTGTGTCGTCCCTGTGTTCTCCCAAGTAATTTCAAAAGCGCAATCATGTGTGACCTTGCATTTTTTTTGCTATCGTCAAAAGCCCCTTTGATTTTCTATTTCAGTCTTAACTGCTCTTGCTACACATCGGAAGAATGGACCATTATCCTCAATATTTCTGTAACATTACTTTTAAAATATTAAAAATATTGCCCAAGAATGGTGGACACGAAAGTGCTCAACGGAAAGAATACCAGGTGGTCGGCATTATCCAGAGCCCTCATCTACGGCGTCGCCCGCAGCGTGAGTCGCTTTGGTACGTTGAACCCCACAAACTAAACCAAAATTAACAATGCAACAATTACACCCGCGGAAAGCCCAGCGCTGTAAAACTGACAGTAAAGTCACAATGACTCGGTATACTTCAATCCTGAGAAAAACTTCGGTTCTACGAGAATCAGGGGCTAATTACAACCCCCCCCCCCCCCAAAAAAAAAACAAAAAAAAACAGACACAGCTGAGATTGTACTCAGCAGGTAAAAATGCAGCAGATCTTAAGCTATTCGCGCGGTCAAAAGTTGAAGCCTGAAAGCGTGAAGCGTATACAATCTACATAGAAGTGAGACACTCAGCAGTGAGCCTCAACATTAAAGTCGACAATTTTAAACTATTTTGCCGCTGCGAAGCTTGAACGACCGTGTAACTATGGTTATACATGACTGCAATACACACGCGCGCATAGAAGAGGTATATAAGAGAGTTTTAGAATAGCGGGGACCTATCTGTTAGGTAACTAACGGGGCGACAGAAAGCATGCGCGGGACAAGACAGGCCCACGTGTTAGTGTTCCGCCCATGCGCCCGGCTACTCCCCTGTCACCACAACCGATAGGGTCCCCCTATTCTAAAGCTCCTCATAGACTAAAGAAAAAGCATGCAGGAAAGAATCAGCACACTTCCCAGTTGTGCCGGATCCTGCCGGTGAACTTGAGCAGCTTTGCGAGGAGCAGCCACTTGCGCAGGTCCCCTCGACGACGCAGCCCCCGGATCTTGAGCACGGCCAGGGCCTCGGCCTCGTTGACGTTCAGCGCCATGACGTAGCCACGAAGAACAGCACCTGCAAACACACCGTCACAGAGACAGAAGCAGACTGAGCAACTGGGTGTGGCGTGGACGCGGAGTAAGGGTGAGCACGTGACCATCGCAGCCAATCAGCGACGAGGACGGGGAGAGGAGGAGAAACGCCCCCCTTCCTTACGTTCTGAAGCATTCCCAGCTTCCCTTTCTCCCTTCCTTCTCCCGAACCTGACACGCAACTGCGATTGGTAGAAAACCGTTGTGCTCCGATTCCCACAAACCTGCATGCTCCCTTCGCGCCCGGAATTTTTCCGCGTTGCTGAATTTTCGTGCAAAGCTGCAGCAATAATTCGGATGCTTTGCGGCACCTTTGTGCTGTCTACTACCCCTGTCACACTACCAAATTTAATGTCATTGTAATCGAATGACATTAGCACCTAATGTAATTAATCGTCTGCTACACGAGAACATGTAATGTCATCATGGCGAACGGCGATGGTGAATGACATTCGCCATCTAATGAATTACGGAAACTCATTCGCATTCGATCTCGAACCGTATGCGTACTCTTGACACCAGATACGCGGCAGAAATAAGCGACGCGAAAAAATAACTTGCACACTGCCAAACTTAGAAAGTGTATTAATTTAGTTCTGCTAAAAAAAGTTAATGTTGGTGTGTATCTTTTTACACTAGAGGCTGTCGTGGATAGCTATCACCCTCATTCTCAGCAGCTGCCCAGCGTGAAGCTGCCTCTTTCCCGCGAACGTCGGTTATTTTGGGTTGCGTGTTTCTTGCTGGTTGGCGTGCCATGTTCGTTAAGCTCGAATGTACTTAAAGACGTAACTGAGCAGTTCACCTTTTGGAAGTCATTTCCATGCTTCGCGCGTGTCCGCGCGCCGCCATGTCAGCCATTTTGTTTATATTTATCGGATTTGTGTTTAACTTTGTACTTGGCTTGGCTTTTGTTGGCTATAGTGGCGCAGAATGGCCGTATATCATATTTTAAGCTTATAATACCGCACACAGATGTTCTCCCCGCTTTTGAAACACTGCACAGGTTCAAACATCTCTTATGCTCGCTGATGTCTTCCAGTTGTGCTATTTTTTCACTGATCGTCAATGCCATCATTTTCGAATTACATTATTTTTTTCCGTGTAACACCGAAAGAGACCAAATGACATTGGATGCATTGAATCCCGTTAGGTTCGAATGTCATTAAATTTGCTGGTTTGACAGGGGTATGACTCCTCGCTGCCATACCTCAGTTTTAATGGCGCGTCCTCTCGGCACCTGCAGTTCTCCTTTCTTATTCAACCGCTCTTATTCAACCTACTCTCTTAAGCGGCAATAGACCGGTTTCGCAAAACCTACTGCGCATGCGCGCGTTTACCGGAAACAGTCAAGCGCCTTCTTGGATGTAGCCCGTCGCGGTGTCGTCTCCTTGACTCGAGTTAGCACCGTTGGCAGCATCTTTCTGCCGTGTCATTTATAAACGTCAGCTAAACGAAACAGATGCGTTACTGCAGAGTTGAGAGGAATGCGGTGCTAATCGCAGCTGGTGCAGCGCTGAGAGGGAGTGTAGTTGCTGCATAGAGTCTGGTGACCGCGGCGGCAACGTTGCGCTTCTTACTCGAACCTTCGTGTTTAAATCTTGCAGGGGACGGTGAAAACGTGCTTGACCGTCACTTTCACTGATTTTGTCAGCAGAACATTTCTATGCATAGCAGCGATGCACGCTTTTGAGCGCCCTCATACTGTGCTTACATTCCGTGCATCTCGTTTTGCCCTGTTAATTTTCGAGGTATCCCTCTATAGGAGTCGACTAGCCATATCACGGAATATTTGTTGTCTTTATTTCCGCGTCATGCTTCTTGCCCAAAATTGACCATGAGGCTCTTTTATTTGCTTAAACAAGCATACAAATTCATTCACGCAGTGCTTATGGCTTTCCCTGGCAGTAGTGGAAGGAAGCCACAAAATTTGGGCAAAAGTTTTAGTTTCGAGCGCATGTTCCGCTTTGTTCGGTTATTGACAAAATAACTGGCCTTTTTGATTACGTAAATTTCTGTTGCAATCGGTCCGATTTTTTTCTTGCTGCATAATTACTGGAAGCAACAATGTTATTTTGCGCTGCTTCAGACAGAACAATTTCCATATAACTGTGCGGAGAAGATTCAGGTTCTGCAAAAAATATTACGTTTTGTCTCTTCGCGTAAATAAACACCCAATTTTGCGAAATCCCAAAAAGGACGTTTTCCACGTTTAGTCATATATGATTTTATATATGCTGGTATTAGTGATATATGATAGATATAGAGGAGAAAAATGGCAACCACAGCTATTGTAGACGACAATGGCGGAAATACCAGCGCAGGCCACATGGATGAGATCTGCACTGGGGTGGCCAGAAAAGATAAGGAAGTGTACGTCAAGCGTGCTTGAATAGGAACCTCTGTCTCCAGGTGGTAGCTAAGAAGCCGGGAAGCGATAAAGAGAAAGAGGAGAATGTAAATCCCAGAAAGGAGGTCGTGTTCAGAGCAAGCAGGAGAACAGGGCAAAAGTGCCTGGGTGATAACAGCAAGCAGACAACCAGGTCCTTATCGCTGCTAACTGAAACATTGGAATGTGCACAGCAGCTATAATGGTTCCGGTAAAGGATATGGCGAGTATCAGTCGTGGGTTTTCTCGGAAGGACAATGAACGCGATGCTGAGAGAGACGAAAAGCAAACTGTCAGGGAATGCGGCAGGGCGTTATCTGGGAACAGTAGCGGCGTGACTCAATGGTGTCCTCAACGGTGACGCCGCATATTTGGTGGAAAGATAAGCTGTGGGAGTTGACGATATCTACAGTCGGACACAACTCTAGAAGGCTGCGGCTTTTCCCCATCAAAGGATCTCCTTTTAGCCAATGGCGCCGGCCGATTCTCATCGCCCTGTTAGGATGACAGTGCAGGGAGCGGCGCCACAATGAAGAGATTTGTCTATCCTCGACCAGAGAGGGAAGGGATTATCCCCTTTCATCTACCACTCCCTGCTCTGTCACACCAGCAGGGTCACGATAATCTGCGGACGAAATTGGCCGGAATGGGGTTCTTTGACGGGGAGAAGCCAGTGAGTTCTTAAGTTGTATCCGAATAGTGGTAGCGGCGGGAGTGAATGATGTCCAGAACGGTGAGCCGCACACGTGGTTGAAAGATTAGCGCAGTGAGTCGACGATATAAGGACAGTAGCACAGCGGGCACAGATCGTCGTGTGCACAGCATCGCAAGTGCTCGGACGGAATGCACCGAGGTTGCCGGAAACGGAGGCGCAATGCGGGCATCAGTGCGTGCTCACGATTGCCCCCGCCTTCAAGTACGTTCGAGAAATGTGGTCTTTTTCTGTGCAAGGGCGTCGAGAAAGCCCCATGTTAACTAATGCCAGCTTGCACTGATCAAAAACAGAAAAAATCTATACGATGTAAAAGAACGCTCACAAGAATTAACGCCAACGCCAGCTCCTTTAAAAAAAAAATCAATTTAAAGTGTTTTTTTTTTCCTTATAGGCGAACGCCGACAAAAGCAAGAGTTGGTGGTGAAAACTTTCAAATAAGAACTACCTTTCACCAGGAGTGAAATCTTTGTGCAGGGTAAAAACATTTCAAAAGGAGGGAGTAGAAAGGAACACTAAAGGTAAATACTTTCGCACGATCTAAGCACGATCCAGGATAGCTGTTTTAGCCTTCCTTGCTCAGACTTGCGGTTCCGGGGTGCAGATACTTTTCGAATGACGACGACCGTTTAGCGATTCAATGTCAACCACGAACCAGTCATTCACGAATCACATAGTGTAGAATCACTCTAGGACGGAATCTGCCGAGGAGAAAATGAATGCATCCTCAGGAAGACATAGTAGCTCGCGTTTGTGAGCGAAGCTCTTTGCATGCGAGTGGGACTGCTCACCACGAAAAGGACGCAGAAATTCTACAGACGCCCTAGTGGTGGCGAAAATTTCGAGCACGAAGGTGAAAACTAGGCCGAGGGAATCGGGGAAATAACAGACTCCTACCAATCGCAACTGCGTGTCAGGTTCGGGAGAACGAAGGGAGAAATGGCAGCTGGAAATGCTCCAGAACGTAAGGGAGAGGGTGTTTGTCCTCCTCTCCCCGTCCTCGTCGCTGATTGGCTGCGATGGTCACGTGCTCGCCGTTACTCCACGTACGCGCCAAACCAAGTTGATCAGTCTGCTCCTGTCTCTGTGACGGTGTGTTTGCAGGTGCTGTCTTCGTGGCTACGCCATGGCGCTGAACGTCAACGAGGCCGAGGCCCTGGCCGTGCTCAAGATCCAGGGGCTGCGTCGTCGAGGGGACCTAAAAACAGCGGTTACATGAGACAGATGAGGTCGGGACACGATCGACGCTGTCCCCACTTTTCGCACTGCGCGACACGTGTGTCAACAGACGATGAGCACACGTCGGCTCTGCCGAAAAAACGCCGGTGCTTCCTTTACTATTGTCCTGAGGTAAAATCATTCTGGCTAGTGCAGAGTGCCAAAAACTTATTTTATTCAATGCCTAGGGTAGAAACCAACGGCAGAAACGCTTTCTAGCCATAATACAATACACTGCGGCGAAATACGCCTTACATGGCCAACGCGAGCCCGTGTACTTCGAGGAATACTAAGTTGAACGCATCAACTATTGGTATGAGTCTCATAAACTCAAAACGCGTCTATACAAGCCTTGAAAACCGACGCTGCACCACCTCAACTCGACGCCACTCCCTGGCCGCTTGCTTACCGCGAGCCCGCTAGCGACTGCAGCGCCACCTCGCTTGTTTGCAAACATGGAGGAGGTCTATATTTCTGCCGTATCTGTGATCCTCTCAACGCGCACTTAATTGTTGTTAAGCACTTGCTCGAATTCACGTAGTTCTGCGCACCCTGAACGCCCGTGAGGCAATGAGACACCAGGGCTACTCTTACGCACCATGCCTCACCTGTCGTACTAAAGTCAATAAGAATAGGAAAATGGCGTTTCCTTGGTTTGGCCTATCACTGATGGTCGTGCTGTTGGTTGCGTGGCGGTGGAACGTGTCCACGACTTCCTGTTCGAGCATTCCTGGCAGCTGTTGAGGAAGTTGGCAGCGACTTATGTTCTTGCTATACGCTCGTAAGGCAATGGATTAGAAATTGATTTTTTCTTTCACCGAAGTAGGAGAACCCCAGGCAGCCTCATAAGCATGAAACAGCACACACGAACACACTGGCGTGTAATCTTTCATGCTTGTGTAGTACAGCTTGCAGTGGTTGAATGCAGAACCAATGGCCCACGACAAAGCTTTAGTGAATTGCATGAAGGGGCCACTGTGGACGTACGCTAATTAATGACCAGCGTATGTTGCCCCTCTCTTGCACCACTTTTTAAGATATTTTCGTGTGACCTTTTTTTTTGAGCCTGCTTTGCCTACGAACCCCCCTTTGTGCTAGCTGCCTTGCATGGTCGGCAAACGGTGCTTCGGCTTTTGACGACTGCTTCATTTATTTCGTGTAGATCGCAAGCGCGGTGCCGCTGCGTGTTTATGAATGTTGCCCCTTTTTTATGGATCGTCTTATGTTCTTGTCTCTTGCTCATGTACGGCTGCAGGACTGCCGTTCAACATGCAAGGACTGCCGGTCTATAGAGACAGTGCCTCCAGCGCAAAGACGGGTTCCGGCTGCCGATCGTGGAGCTACGACATGCCCTCCATTAGCGACGCTCCGTCGGCTGATGTGAACGACCGGACAAGATGACAGCGCCGCTCTGCAGTGGCTGTATACTACTTGTAGAAGCGTTCGGGGTGCAAGTATCGTCGTCACCGATGCACTGAACGTCGGGCCGGCGGTCGCCCAAGAACATCGTGCTAGGACGTGTTGGCGCTTGCGCCGAATGGTCCCTGTTTTCTGCCCTATGCATTTTCTCGGGAAGAAAATAAATGTTATTTGCTCAATTTTATGCTCGACTTTGCTTGCTGCATTTGGATGACTCTAGAGAGGTCATTCCGAGGGACTGCGGTGTTCCTCAGCATGCCTTGGCTTTTTAGCCAAACATAGAACAACCGCCAAGCAGCTAGAAAAGTAGTGTTTCAGAATGCATGACTGCCAAGTTTTCTGATTTTATATCAAAATTGCATATTTTGTTGCGGAAGCAACACTACGCTAGTCGCCGAGCAGCTTCGCGGAGCCGAGGAAAGGCCATACTGCGCGAAGAGCAGTGACGTCACACGGTGCACAGCTGTCGTGCCGCCACCGTCGCTGCGCGGGTGACTCAGAGGTACCGCTACCGCGTTCGCCAGTTGCGCAGCAGCGGCGCATAGCTACGTGCCAGGGCCGCTGCCGCGCGCCCCCCTCGCCTCTCTCTTCTCCGATGCGCAGTGGCAGCGCATACCTAGCGTGCCGGGGCCGCCGGCATGCCAGCTCTGCGTAGTGACGTCACTTGCTCCTCGCGCAGTATGGCCTTTCCTCGGCTACGCGAAGCTGCTCGGCGACTAGCGTAGTGTTGCTTCCGGAACAAAATATGCAATTTGGATATAAGATCAGAAACGCAAATTTTAACATTTGCGTCCCTTATCTTGAGGGCCACTGGTTAGTATTTGGGTTGCATGTAGGTTATACTATACCTCACGTTCTGGCTTTTCGCGCCGCTATAATGGTAAAATACACATCAGTTAGAGCTCTGGAGTGGAGTCTCAGGTGTGGAGGAAGTTAACGCAACAGTTTGGATGCCCCGATTATGACTGAAATTTAAAAAGAAGATGAAAAGACGGAAGCCCTTCTGAAGAACGAATACGCGAATGACTGCTATCTACTCACCCTCAGTTTTAACAACCGTAGACTTATAGTGTACGTGCACGAGCTAAACAACAGCCTTGTTTATATTTGATGCTTTCTACGCTAAAGAACAGCTGTCCGCCTTTCTGGTTAACTATTTAGGAAGGCGAAGCCGTTGTCATTGACCATGGCACCTGAATATACCCCGCCGCATTTTCTTGCGTTGAACCCCTGCCTCATGCTAGACATATTCCACGTGCAAAGTGACGCTAGGTAAAGATTAAGTGCAGGTACTCCTTTGCGTTCGATCAACTCAACTACTGGGCATTTTCGCCGATTGATGACAGCGAACAAAAGCGGAAAAAATTTGCAGGGCGGGAGAAGACACCAAACCCCGTACACTACCACTGGGAACCAACCTGATTACCACTTAGAAGACATAGAAACGCTCCCTCGCGCATGCGCAGTTCTCTTCGGTACCTGCTACTGATTAAAATTAAGTAGAAACTTTGCTCGTAAACCTGTCTTTTTGACCCTTTGTTTGTTCCCTTCACTCACGCACGGTTTAAAAGCGAGACTCTATACTGGGATGTAGCGGTGAAAATCAACTCGCGCCTATGTGTTCGTTCTTCGTACATGCTCAGGGCTCGAGGAGACCGTTTTAGAGGCGTCCTTGCATAACCTCGCCTACACTATGCCTTAATGTGGAGTGCTGAATTCATATCAAAACGACATTTTACAAAAAGTGGAAAAACCGGTTCTGGCCTCTTGCCTTGCTTAATTTGTTTCATATCAGAGTAGCTTTTCTGCAGGATTAACGTGCAACCTCATAGTAGCAGTCATCACTGGCGCATAGAGATGCGCTCATAGCAGATCTCGAGATAACATCGGTACGTTCACACACCGTCCCTATGTGGGGGGGAAGGATGCGACTGCTCCCTTGCACCCCCTCCTCCCCCCACCCCCAATCTTAATCCGGGGTCCCTGTATATCCAGGGGCCGAATAGACAAAGATGCTTGGGATTAGACTTCCGTATCTCTTTGCATGACACACTATAAAGTATTTTTTTCCGTCTACCTTTATTGCATGCTCGTTCTTTTTAACCATACCTGATTTCAACACCGCCAGTTCAATGGGAGAGTGGCACTGGGCATGTGCCGCTCTCCAGTATCCACTACTCCTCTCAGCTCACTCCCACTCAGTTGACTACCGTGGAAGGTAATTCCACGGTAGTCAACCGCCGGATCGTTCCGACCGGCTGGGGTGGCTCAGTGTACCTGGGCGCTCGCCTCCGAGTTAGCGAGCTAGGTTGATAAACAGAAGTAAACTGGCGTTTGTGGTGACACGGAAACTGCGCAGCTCCCTTGCCGGAAGTTACTTGGCGGCGAGGGGGTTATTACTTCATGGGTATTTAGTTGCTGCCTTAGACACTTCCTGGAGCATATCTGGTGTCTTTCATTTGGGAAGTTGTAACACACCGAAGGAAGCAGCAAATGCAGATATATGAGCAGCCCTAGCCTCAAAGGGACTGTGCAATAAGTTAGTTGAGATTACGTAAAGCAGACGAGAGATAGGCCTTCCATCACTCGTCACCCCGGCGCAAGAATTTTTGAGCTAGCATCAATGACGACGAAGTTAGAGACGATTAAAAATTACGCTCCTACTCTCCCCCCTCAACTCGAACACGCGGGGCACCACAATAAAAATAAAGAAAACAACCCTGGGACTGGGCCCCGCCCATGATTACGTCATTCGCTGCCGTTCGGTTTGCGACTTCCGGTTGTCGCACCCTGCAACAGCACCTCTCCGGTCCCTCTCCACCTTCCTGGATTGAGGCGCGTGTCGGATTTCTTTGCTTGCCACTGCGACAAAGGCACTGCGAGTGGCTCCCGACAGAAACAGGCGGCAAGAGTAAATTAAAACCATTTTGCGCGAAGGCAATGCCTTGCTGGCTCTCGCTTGCCCGAGGGGGTCGCGCGGCGGCACGAGCAGTCGATTTTCACGGCTACCGGAAGTGTGCCCGTGACGTCGTGGCGCCGTGGCTCCAGCGAATGACAGCGTGTGGTGACCTGCCGTCGTCACGGGACTAGTGAAGTCTATTTTCCCGATTTTAGTTTCAAAATCGGTCACTACGAAGACACCAATCGGCCCGCGAATTTCAAAAACCGCGGTATTTTAAAATTCATAGTAAATTGCTGGCTCAGTTTCGAAGACTCACACTTGGTGTGAATGCTTATTAGCATCATTTCTAAGCATTGAAAAAATTTACAAGCGACTTTTAATCTGTTGCATAGTCCCTTTAATGCAAAAGCGCCTTCCGCGCTCAGAAGGACGAGGGCGAAATTCAAAATTTTCGCGCGGGAAATGTGCCTTTGCCCAGTGAGCCGTTAACAGGGGGCAGCTAAGTTCGATCGGGCGCAGCCTTGCGCTTCTTAGAGATTTCGCGCCATTCCTTTTCCAAACGTGCTTAGACGTCATCGGAACAAGCCGCCGTTTGAGGTCTGCATGGGTTATATGCGTCAACATGGGTTATATGCGTCAAACATTTTTCGCTTGGCTGACGTCACCTGAAGCCCGGACGGGCGGCCTGCGCTATCGCTGCTTGTTTTGCTTCGCTCCGCGACCTCACGGAATGCCGCGTTGGAACAAAAACGCACTGACACAAAGCGCTGGGCGGAGCGAACTACCTCACAGGCGCTCACAGACGATGTGTTACAGTGTGAAGATGCCTACCAGGGTGACTTTTTGTAGCTTCGTAACGCGCGCAAATTTTTTTTTCTTGGCTGGACTATTTGGAAGATGATCTCCAATTCTGCTAATACAACATATCCCCTAAAATCAGAATTACAAATGTTAATTAACGTATTCAATTATTCAGCGAACTAATGAAAGTAATTTGCCTCTTACCTGGCGTCCGCCGTAGCCCTCAGTATAGCCTCAGGGTTAAAATAAATCTAAAGGAACCGTTCTTTTAAAATTTTGGACCTTCTAAAAAAAACACCCGGTATGCCTGCGTACGTACCATCGGGGGAAAAAGTAATCAATTCCCCCTCCAAGTTCCGACCCGTTCCACTTTGCATAGGGGCGCCACTTGACATCGAAACGAGCCCCCAGCGCCGGTCTCGACACCCATAGAGTTCCTTACTATTACCTGGAGGGAAACCTGGCGCCCCGTCTATAGGAGTTTGCGTGGAGCTTCCTCAAGACCACTTCAGCCATAGCAACATGAAGTATCCGATGCGGACATAAGCGACTCTCTTCATTCCTTAATTCAACCGGCTCTGTTGCACGATCATGGCTTCAAAGCGGCCAACTATAAGCGCAGAACGAACGGTTGAAAACGGAGGAAGATGAAGAGAGATGGAGCGAAAGACACGGCTTTTTCGATAGAGGCGAAATTCTAGGGGCCCGTGTATTGTGCGATGTCAGTGCATGTTAAAGAACCCCAGGGGGTCGAAATTTCCGGAACCCTTCACTACGGCGTCCCTCATGGCCTGAGTCGCTTTGGGACGTTAAACCCCAATAAACCAGTTTTTTGTCGTCTTCTTTATTGCGTTTTCTGAGTAACAAGGGCATAGATCGCTACAAATCGGCTCATCAGCTGCCATGATTGCGTGAACGAGAAGTAGCGTGGCGGTGCTTGCCAATAGTAAGGCACAGCACAGAAACGTCGTTTTCCTATCGTATTTCGGTGCATCTATAATTCGAACTGCATAACGATGAATCCCATGTGGAGAGGAGCATATATACAGCAGAAATACACCATTAGTTGGCCCTAACATACAAAAATAATGTCATATCTAAAGTCGGATACAGCTTAAAAATAGCGTGTAGAATGGATCTCAAATCAAGCTCTCCAACCAGAGGCATGGATGTATTTTCGTGGCGTCATGATCAGCAGCCTTGCAGCTGCAGTGCCACGCCAGCAGTTAAAAGGCGGCTGACCGCGGCGACAGTGGTTTGAAGGATTCCGTCGAGGGGAAGTGCCACTGTCTACTTCAGCTGGATCCCGCTATAACCAACTAATAGCACCATTGGGCACTATCCGCTCCCGGCACACACATGTTGGAGAAGAACAGCCATTGCGGAATCGTCGACAGAAACCATGCAGTTTCAGCAACTCAAAATTGGCGATACGGAGCTACACGCTGGGAAGAATCTCTCCACAAGCAGCTCGGATGCTGCAGAATTCTCAGCTGACACGGCGCATTCTTGTAATCTGGACGCCTGCTCATGCCTCCGCTGGTAATGAGACGACTCATAACCTAGCTCGAGAACTGTCTAGCCGAGCTGGGTCCCTGTTTCCTTACATCAAAACCTTTAGCACAGCAGGCTTGTTGTTGTTGTTGTCACTGAGAGAAGGATGAAAACGAAATTGCACAGGCCTGCTACTGGCTCGAACCAAGCCACCACCGCTGCCACGTGCAGATAGAGGTGAGTTAAAAGATCAGAGGAAAGAGAAAAAGGAAAGAAAAGACGCGCGTCGCAGCACCAACTGCGTCCGCCGGAGCGGACGCTGCTGAAAAAATCAGATAAACGGCCGAAGCCGCCCTCGCCGAAGCGAGGACAGGTACCCCCGTCGTCGGTGGTACCGACATTTACAGCAGGCTTGCAAGGCTCACATTCCCCCCAGCAGATAAAACGCTCTCCAAGCAACAGGCCAAAGCTTGGCGAAAACTTCAAATTAAAATCTACGCAAATCCCCAATTGTGTAGCTTCTATTCGGATGGACTCTACTCAGACAAAAGCAAAAATGTGATAGTAAAGCCGATCTAAATCGCATGATTTAGAACTGCCCGCAGGTCACTTCATTACCGATGTTCAGCCCCGACCCGGGGACACAGATCAAGCTCCACCTGCTAGCTGAAGATGCCGCCGCTGCCCAAGGGATAGCGGCCGTCGATGGCTTCCGGTCGCTCCTCTGTATCCGCTGGCAACAAAGTTTCACCACCACCGTGGAATGTTTAGAATGTCGGAACATGTCCAACGTTTAGCCCGTGCTCCATGAACCAGGCGGCGCAAGAATGACCGAGATTTCAGATATCCCGCAAGAAACTCAGGTGTAAGACCATCTGCGTTCCTTTGCACGGGTCGAACACTACCGCTGAGCAGCGATTTCAGAGACAAATGCACCGGCTTCGTCGCATTGTAACATTCCTGGAACGGAACTGTGCCCATCCAGCACTTACCAAATGGAAATAAATGGACAAAATCTAATCGACAAGATTTTGTGCATCGCAGAGTCAAAAGCGGGCTGTTTAGATAAACGCGAAGGTTGTACATTACATATTAAGGCGCACCACATGAATGCCATGGTGAGATACCAACAAGCACTGGGTATGATAACGGAAAGCGGTTCAATGTACTAAAATAAACCGCTGTACGAGGTTCGCAGAGCGCAAGACGGGAGGGCACTGCGTATGAGAGGGGCTAATTGTGAAAACACCACCAGTTCTAGGTGATTGCGCGTAACAGCCCTGGGCAGAATGGCTTCTGATCCTTCTGGGAGGTGTTTTCAGGCTTTAAGTAATGCCTCCTTTAAAATGGATATTATCCCCCGTCCCTCCCCTCCGCTCACACATAATCTTTATCATCGCGCATAACCAGTGCAAAAACGACACGTGCCATAGGAGAAATCATGAAGTTTTATCTACGTGTGGTGTCGATCGATTGCTGCAATCTTGAGCTCTGCCATGCCGATACCTGCTAGACTCATTTCGCCCTGCCGCCGCGGTGGCTCAGTCGTTATGGCGCTCGGCTGCTGACCCGAAAGACGCGGGTTCGATCCAAGCCGCGGCGGCCGCATTTCGATGGAGGCGAAATTCTAGAGGCCCGTGTATACTGTGCGACCAGGTGGTCGAAATTTCCGGAGCCCTTCACTACGGCGTCCCTCATTACCTGAGTCGCTTTGGCACGTTAAACCCCAATAAACCAAACCATAAAATCATTTCGCCCTGTCGGAGCTTCCTCCCTTCTCTTACGACGCGGTTCAGGTGTCCACCGAGATATACGAGACAGATAGAGCGCATTTTCTTTCCTCAAAAACCATTTTTTTTTAATTTTCATGTCCGTGGCCTGTCAAGACCATCGAAATACCTATGCCCCTCGAGGCTGCTTGCGGACACGACTGCTCACGCGTTCTTTTAGCACAAAGTGAAAAAATCTTTGCGGCGCTAACAACAACAAAAAAAAATGGCTGAGGCTTAGCTAAGGTTAAGCCTAGTCAGATGCGAAGCATATTGAAGGCTAGGCTTGGTAATACATGGCTTTCCTTGGTTGAATACTTGGTCATTTTAATACAACCACTAGAAGTGTAGCAAGGATTGCCGTGGCAGCTATATACGGGATCATCGGTGAATTCAATGCAGAGTGTACAACCGCTGCCCCAGCACATTCCAATACATAAGCCAATTTTTAATGGATCGTCAATCCTACATTCGAATTCAAGATAGAGACCATGGTCCTTACCTACTCGGCACGTGGGGAACCCATCAAGGCGCGGTACTTTCCCCGCTGCTCTTCAATCTGGCCATGATGCACCTGCCGGCCCAGCTGAGTGGTGTCGCCGGCGTTCAGCACGCCCTGTACGCCGATGACATCACTCTGTGGGCCACGCAGGGCAGCACAGGAGACATTGAAACCAGCCTGCAAACAGCGGCGACGATAGTGGACCGCTACGCCCGCCGCTGCGGTCTTCAATGTTCCCCTAAAAAATCGGAATTTGTGCACCTCCGCCCCTCACAGAAGTGCACAACTAAAATATCTCTCTCTCTTGAGAGTGGTCCCATACGCGAAAGTGATGAGATACGGGTACTCGGACTTTACGTCCACAAACACAGGCGGCCAGACACTACATTGACCAAACTCCGTAAGGTGGGGGACCAGGTGGGCCGCATGGTCTGCCGGGTTTCCAACAAACGCGGAGGGTTACGAAGTAAGGATGCCTTACAGCTGGCAAACGCCTTCGTAACTAGTCGAATTCTCTATTCGACTCCTTATCTCCACCTACGGAAACAAGAGGAGGACGTCCTTGAGGTCATCCTTCGCAAAATTGTTAAACGTGCCCTTGACCTTCCCATCACTACTTCAAACAGCCGGCTTATGGCTCTTGGGGTGGTGAATACTTTCCGGGAGCTCCGGGAGGCGAACCTTACAAACCAGTACACGCGCTTGTCGCTAACGGACTCGGGTCGCCGCCTTCTTGCTCGACTCCATATCCAACACACCCCTCCAATGGAAGACAGGTTTCGCATCCCGGAACTGTGGAGACGTGCCCTCCACGTGCGGCCTCTTCCAGCAAACATGTCACATGAAGACCATAATGGTCGGCGCCTGGCACGAGCGGAAGCGCTAGCCCGATATTATGGCAACAAAACAGGTGTATACTACGTGGACGCCTCCGGCCCTCACCACGGGGGATGGTACACGGCCGCGGTAGTTCACAACAGCAACACAGTTAACGGCCTAACTTTCAGAGCCCGCAGTGCAACACAAGCAGAAGAGGTCGCGATTGCTCTCGCGGCCTCACATTCCAATTCAAAATACATAATCACCGACTCGCGAGGGGCCTGTCGGAACGTCGAACAAGGCTGCACTCCTTTCCTAGCCCATCGAATATACCAAAATTGCATACGGGATACGGACCCCGCACACCGTTACCTCATATGGGCCCCTGCTCATCAGGGGTTGGCAGGAAACGAGGCAGCAGACGCAGCCGCCCGCGCGCTCTCTCACCGGGCTGTTTTCTCCTCCCCATCCGATCAGGAACCCGATTTTAATCCGGTATATACATTCAAAGATATTACAACATATTATCAAAATTGTCATCGCCTTTACCCTAGCCCATGTAAAGGCCTGAAGAAGGCGGATGAGCGGCTCCTTCTCTGCCTTCTCACCAATACATTGCTGTGCCCGGCAGCGCTAAAACATTTTGACCCCTCCTTTAGCGGCAGCTGTCCACACTGTAGTGCGGTGTCTTCTGACACCTATCACATGGTGTGGGCCTGCCCTTCCAACCCCGCTATTCCCCCCATCCCCAACCCAACCCGGGAGGACCGGGAGGCGACCCTGCTCGGCTGCCACGACTTACAGGCCCAACAAGCCTTAGTCGGGCGCGCCCGGGCGGCGGCAACCGCCACTGGGGTCCCATACTAGGGACCTCCACCTAGTGTTTGTAAGGATCGGTCCCTTACGGGCCGATCCAAACATACCTCCTGTTCATTCGTAATAAATGTTTTCACCACCACCCCCAGCACCGGCTACAACAGCATTCTTGGCACCCATGGAAAGTACATTGGAAACACCCTTAGTTATTCCACCACCGCCACCATTCACTATAGACTGTATTGATGTACCCTCAGCAGCAGCAGGCAGCGCCTCTGATGTGGAGCCTCCACCGCCGCGGCCGACCGCGCGAGCCGGCAGCCCATCTCTCGTCTGCTGCGACGTCATGTTGTCACGTGGTCACGGTGGTGGCTCCACCGCCGCGCTCGACGGGCTGTAGTGTAGCTCTAGTAATATGCTTCGCATAAAAAAAGATTACCGAAGACACTGGCGAAATTCTAAAGTGTGCTTGGCGAAAGCCTTGTGGTCAACCCACTGCCGCTTCCCCAAACCGCTTGGCGCGTGGCGGGCTTCCCCCACGCGCGGTTTTTATTGCCTTTGGCGACTTCAGTCGCTATTTTTATTGCAATGTTTCGCGGCGCCACCGTCGACCGTTCGGCGTTCATAGTGTTCATTGGCGTTTGCGTTGACGTTTTACACTCCCATCATTTTAAGGCAAGGAAGTGCGCAAACTGGCTCACTGGGTCAGTGGACGCCTTAATCGCGTTGTTGTGTTGTTGATGCTGGCGCATGAGCCATTGCCTAGCAACCGTCGCGGTGGACACCCGAACCGCACCGTAAAGGAAGGGAGGAAGTGGGAGTGAAAGAGGAAAGAGGGGCCGTAGTGAAGAAAATGAAAATTGTATTTGCGCAAAATAAATTACACAGTAACTGTCTCGCATATCTCGGAGGACACCCGTGATCCGTTTGTGGAGGAAGGGAGGAAGTGGGAGGGAAAGAAGAAACAGAAAGAGGGGTCGGAATGAAGAAAATGAATTTTAGGAAAGGAAATTACGGAGGAGGCTGCGCCGCTGCGTGGTAGAGAGGCCCCAGTTGGCACGATTCCAGCGCACGGACGGACACCGGTAGCATGAGCCATGTAATACCCCTTCAATGGGGTCTTTGAGGTAGAAATAAATAAATAAATAAAATAAAGGCTTTCGCCTTAATAACCTGAAAAACAGCACTCCTAAAAGGTGGAAGCGAATGCCTCCTTCATGGTGGTGCACACCTGTCGGCCACTTATGCTGGTGAATCCCACCAGTGTTGTTCATGGCGGAAGCGATCAGGGCGTACGCCGACTCCGGAAGTGGGTGAGCCACTTGATTCGGTCACTCCATATTAAGCGCCAAGAAGGGAGTGGGCCTAGCGTACAAGGGCCAGCTGGTCTTGCAGCTTATCCGTGGCAAACCAGGCGCACTTCACGAAAGAGGACTTGGGGAGGGGAGCCGACTGAATTGTCTTCGGGAATTTTAGGCGGATGGATGGAAACTTTATTACACAAAAAAAAATCTTCCAGGGTGGTCCCCTACTGGTCCAGGAGTCCACGGGCTTGTGCTTCACGTAAAGCCCGATGGACCAGCCATTCCTGGCCGGCGGGCTGAGCGGTTCGTAAAGCAGCCTCCCAGGAAGAATGAGTGGGATTGGGGATGGGGGGGGGGGGGGTACTGCCTTTGGGGAAGGACATTCCCAAAGGTAGTGGAAGAGATTGGATATGGGCACGCCACAGGTGGTACAATCAGGAGGAAAAGTGGGGTGAAAGCATGAGAGACGGTGGAGGGAATTAAAGCAGCCTTTCTGTAATTGTCGCCATGTGGCGCTGGATGAGGGCGATAAGGTACTGTGGGGTGGTGGCAGTGTCACGCGGCTGTTTGTAAAATGTGGTGATTTGTAGAGAGGACAGATGGGGCTTCTTGCGCAGGGTTGGGTGCCTGATCCTCCGGGGTCCGGGAGGAGAGTTCTCGGGCCAGCGCATGAACGCGCTCCGGGGATCGAGGCATGCCCAGGGACCCACGACAGAGTAACCGTTCGGTCGAGATAGGTGACTGCATTTTAGGTGACAAGTGGCCAAAATTGCAGATGACCCAGAGCAGTTATTGAATGAATAAGACGCTGTACGTTTTAGGGGAATAAATCTCAAGCCGGTGGGAGTAGGACATTGAATTAATTTTGACGATTAGCCTAATGGATCAAGTGGATAGGCAAAGAATTGGAGTTGGCATAATAGGAAACGTCGCCTTTCCTGTGATGCACGGCCTCTATCCTGGGTGGAGGGTATGGCCAGGGGATTTCAAAGGCCCGGCCTAATGTGTGGTGGCTGCGTTGATCCGAAAGAAAACTGGTTTTGAAGAAAGGTAATGACGCAGTAACTGCCTCAAATATCTCAGTGGACACCCTAACCGCTCTGTAAGGGTAGGAATACAGGAGGTAATGAAAGAAGGAAGAGGTGCCGTAGTGGAGGTATCACGAATAATTTCGACCACCTGGGGATCTTCACCATGCACTGACATCGCACGGCACACGGGCGCCTTTTGCGTTTCGCCACCATCGAAACGCGGCCGCCGTGGTCGGGTTTGAACCCGGGAACTCCGGCTCAGTAGATGGAGCGCCTTGACAGCCGAGCCACAGTGGCGGGTTGATCCGCCTTCCCAGCGCCGAACACCCATCTTCCGCTTCTCAGCACCAACAAGGCACCAAGCAAATCAAAGTTGGATGAAATTTAAAATGACGAGAAGTGTGGTTTGCAAAAGCACCGAGAGCGGCCTGTAGCTATGCATGGTGACGGAACCCAAACTTTGGCATTGCATAAGCGAGTTCTTGCTTAGCTCTGGTTACATGAACCAATAACGCCAGGTTGAGTCGGGCTGAGGGAAGTCAAACCAACTCGACCAACGCGTATTTACATGAACTCGATTTTAGCAAGTCGAGACCGGTTCATAACAAGCGGTATGATTATGGATGACAGTTGGGCTAGTTGGTGTGTATTCGTTAGTGACTGCGACATTCAAACTAGCGTGGAAAGCACAAGGACAGCGACAAAAGGAACCGACGGGACAGCACGCTAGACTTCAACTGACGTTTTAATGCACACATAACAGATTTTTACACTTGTATTCGGCGCATGCTCAGGAGACTGTACCCCCCCCCCCCCGTTCTCTTTATCACGAAGCAGGTTGTCATAACAAATAGTAAACATTTAAACCAAATTGACGCGCAAGTTTTTCGACAGATAGATTATCTCTTTTTCCGTGAGGGCTACTGAGGGTGTGCTCACGCACTTGTCCCCTGCCTTATCAATGCAAAATGCTTCAAATATCTCCCTATCACCCTGCCTATGAAGCCGCCTCAGCACTCTCGTGTGGCTAGAGTGGAACGCATTTTTCTTCATTACCGTCTGTAGTTTTTACTTTGCATTTGCGGCAATGTGCGGCCAAATGGCCCCCCGCCATCAGAGCTGCGACTGGGTGATAGGGAAATATTTGAAGCATTTTAAGGCAAAGGCTTCAATGTCTCATCGTTGTAAGCAGCAGTTGTCGACAGAAAATGTCACGCTTTTCAATTGGTGGAAACAGTCGTGACGTCACAGTGCGCAAATTTCAAACGGGGCCAATTGCACTTTGGCTAGTAACCATACAACCAATTGAAGGGATCGTACAGTGATGCTCCAAGTAAGTGGGACTGAGCTTAGTTAATTGCTTAATTACCCAATTAGCCTAATTAGTTTTACTAGTCAGGAAATATAAATAAATAAAAGCGATTAAGAAATTGGTCGAGCTCAGGAATCGAACCCCGGTCTTCGGCGTGAGAGACGAGCACGCTATCCACTCCGCCATGCCAGCTCGATGGTTTGGAATGAACAAAGACGCGTCTAGTGAATACGGTGTCTTCACTCACTCTCATCCTCCTCCATTCCCCTCCGGCGAGGTTTAGGTGTCCACCGACAAATGAGATATAGATACATTTGCTTTCCTCAAAAACCAATTTACCGACGAGCGAGGCGTAGAACCGAATGGGCGATGGCGTTCTATGGACTCCTTGGCAGCGTTGCAAGACGCTGTCGCGTTCCACTCTTAGGGGCGAAGCTTAACATCTTAACCACACATCAGTGACCACAACTTAGGTAAAAAAAAGTGCCCCCCTGAATTTTGACGGGTGTCCACCGATATATGTGAGACAGTTACTGCGTAATTTCCTTTCCTCAAATACAATTTTCATTTTCTTCATTACGGCCCCTCTTTATCTATCTTCTTTCACTCCCACCTCCCTTCCTCTACGGTGCGGTTCCGGTGTCCACCGAGATGACAGAGAATTACTGCGCCATTTCCTTTCCTCAAAAAGCGTTGCGTTCAAAGGGCAGGCATCGCGCCGAACAGGTGGTGGCGTTCCGTGGACTCCCTGGCAGCGCTACAACGCGCCGTCGCGTTCCACTCCTAAAGGCGAAGCTTAAGCATCATTAATTAGCAGTTAATTAGTATTCAGACATTAATCAGTAATTAAGGAATAATTAGTACTTTGCCATCACTTAGTAATTAGTACTCAAATATATGTGACGCCACCAATGCCACAGAAACAGCGAAGGTGGTGCGGAAAACGCTTCCGCCTCTACCCACTTTAGACAGTCAAAGTGCCCCCTGAATTTTTTGCATTGATAAGGCAGGGGACAAGTGCGTGAGCAAGCCAAATCAGGATTTAGACGCCCCTTTTTAGTTGCATGACCTTAAGGCGGCCCTGGCTAAAATGCTCCGAGGTGGGGCACCGGGTCGGGATCGCATAACAGTGAAACTGTTGGCGAACCTCTCCGACTGTGCATATCTCCATTTGCTACAATACATAAATCAGATCTGGGATGGGTGTCCGCTCCCACTCGAATGGAAAACATCCCTTGTAACGTTCATCCCCAAAGCAGGTAAAGCCGTGACTACGGACAACTTGAGACCCATCTCATTAACCTCGTTTGTGGGAAAGCTCATGGAGACGACGGTTCGGGATCGCCTCTCTCCATACATGGAGGGTAAGGGCCTCTTTGCAGACACTATGTTCGGGTTCCGCCCGCACATGTCTGCACAGGATGTCCTACTCCAACTACACAGGGACATAATACGACCCACAGCCATGCAACAAAACGACAAGGCCATTCTCGCCCTCGATCTTAAGGGGGCGTTTGCAAATGTTAAACATGGCACCATACTCTATAACTTGAACACCACTAACTGCGGGGCGAAGGTCTTCGCCTATGTCAGAGACTTCCTCTCTGCGCGTCAGGCACTCCTCCGGATCGAGGACGAGGAGTACGGCCCGTACTCTATGGGTACACGAGGTACACCACAGGGGGCGGTGTTATCACCGCTCCTTTTCAACATCGCCATGATGCACCTGCCCGGCCGACTGGCTCAGGTGGATGGCATAAAACACGCACTCTACGCAGACGACATTACAATCTGGACCACCGAGGGGAGCCTTGGGGAGATAGAGGACCGCCTTCAGCAGGCCGCCTCCATAGTCGAAGCATATGCTGCCGACTGTGGTCTCCAATGTGCTCCCGCCAAATCAGAGCTTCTACACGTGAGGACAAACCACAAGGACAACACGTCTCTACACATATCTCTGTAGGGCGGTCCCATCAGAGAAGTGGCGGAGCTCCGGATCCTGGGTCTGTTCATCAATAACAAACTTAGGCCGGACTCTACTATAGCGAAACTCAAGAGCATAGGTGAACAGGTAGGGCGCATGATCCGCCGTGTTTCCAACAAGCGGGGTGGTCTGCGGGGCAGGGACGCGCTACGGCTCGCCTATGCCTTCGTGACCAGCCGGATCCTCTACGCCGTGCCGTACCTACGCACCACCAAACAACAAGACGAGCGTATTGACGCCATCATCAGGAAGGCAACAAAGCGAGCACTGGACCTTCCGGTGGCTACCTCCAACGCCAAACTGAAGGCGTTGGGAGTGGTAAACTCCTATCAGGAGTTGCGGGAGGCCCACCTCGTGAACCAATATACGCGGCTATCGCAGACGGTGCCTGGGCGCCGCCTGCTAAACCTCTTACACATCCAACACACATGCATACCAGAGGGGACGGAGAACATCCCGGTGCTGTGGCGCCACATGCTCTTGGTCGCTCCGCTCCCGCGTAACATGGACATGGCTTCACATGAAGGCAGACGACAAGCGCGGGTTCGCACGCTTGAGAGGCAATATGGCTATAAAGAGGGCGTCTATTACGTGGACATCACAGGGCCGTCGCCCGCGGGATTCTTCACGGCTGCCGTAGTCCACCGGGGAATGAATGTCGATGGGCTATCTTTTCGGGCCCGAAATTCAACACGAGCGGAGGTAGTCGCAATAGCTCTCGCTGCCGCCGACCCAAAATCGAAAACGGTTATCACAGACTCTCGCCGGGCCTGTGAACATTATCTTGCAGGCGAAATATCACCTCTGGCCTCGCAAATTCTAAGACGCGCTCTCGCCGATCCAACTCGCACAAAAGTGATCTGGGCTCCTGGCCACCAGGGTCTACGAGGCAATGAGGCCGCTGATGCGGCCGCCCGAGCGCTCACACACCGGGCTCCTCATCCTAGCTCTCATGGCTCAGAAGCTCATAAACCGCTTCTGCGGTTCCGCGAAATCCTAATTTATTATTGCGACAGCCACCGTCTCTACCCGGCATCTGCCAAGGGACTGAGTAAGGCGGAGGAGCGAACTCTGCGGCGCCTGCAGACAGGAACCCTTCTCTGTCCTGCAATAGCAAAACACTTCGATCCGAACACAGATTGGCGCTGCCCGCACTGTGGAGAGATCTGCGATATCTTTCACATGGTGTGGGCATGTACTCAGAATCCTCACCTTCCCCCCTCCCCCACCCGAGAGGCATGGGAGACTGCCCTCCTCAACTGCTCCACACTGGAGTCCCAAAGGGCTCTGGTCAAGCGGGCGCGAGACGGGGTCTCGTCATGCGGTGTCCCGGACTAAGGATACCGACCATGCAGCAGGGTTATTTTTTTATTTTTTTTAACCCTCAAGCTCTCTTTGATTAAAGTTTTTCACCACCACCACCACCCTCAGTAGCCCTCACGAAAAAAGAGATAATCTAGCTGTCGAAAAACTTGCGCGTCAATTTGGTTTAAATGTTTAACTCTTTGTTATGACAACCTGCTTTGTGATAAAGAGAAGGGGGTGGGGGGTACAGTCTCCTGAGCATGCGCCAAATACAAGTGTAGAAATCTGTTATGTGTGCATTAAAACGTCAGTTGAAGTCTAGCGTGCTGTCCCGTCGGTTCCTTTTGTCGCTGTCCTTGTGCTTTCCACGCTAGTTGCAATGTCGTAGTCACCAACATAAGAAGCGACACCAAGCGTCGAGCACCGCATTGCGAGCGAGAAGTGGTAGCATCCAAGATTGAGGCACACCACCGCTGCTTCGGAAGTGCGACGGCGCTAGTGAAAAACAAGTTTGCATTTATCCTCTCGCCTCCGTTTTTTCGGCCCGGCAGCGTTTACAAGCACGTCGGGGCAGGGTGGAGTTGAGTCAACCCCGACTCAAGTCATTCGGGGTTGACTGAACCCAGTTACATGAAACGTGTACATGAACCCAGTAACCGGTTTTTGACCCGATAACTCGACTCACGTGTGCTTTGGTGCCAACAATGCCTTAGTCTGTGTGCTGCGGGAGGGGTGAGGTGCTTTTGGGTGTGACCTTGCATCCCGCTTCCTTTTCGCACCACAAGCTCGAGAAAAAAAAAGCAGAAAGCCTTTCGAAATACAGCCCAAGCAAGAAAAAAAGGAAAGAAAGAAATCAAGTTCGTCCAGGTTCTAAAGCCGCGTTTACATGAATGCGACAGCAGCTCATCGCATCAACTTTTTAGCGCATCGTATTCATGTAAACGGTGGTAATGCGCTAGGAAAGCGCATCGCATCAATGCGCCAGATAGGGGTAGATCTCGAATGGCAAGTCGACTTCAGCGGTGAATGGAAACAGGTTTGGAGGTGTCCCTCCTCCTTCTTGTCGTGCCTATATACAATACCCTCCCGCCGGATAACAAAGCAGACTTGGCTCAAGATGGCGGTCACAGGACCCCTCGGCCGCGTGTAGAACACTGTAGCCGCGTGGAATGGGCGAAGGGTCACTGTCCCGCCGGACTTGAGCGCATCGGCTCCACGGGATACGCTAGGAAATGCGATGCGCTGCTGTCGCATTCATGTAAACGCGGCTTAAGAAAAAAGTGTGCGCACGAACACAGAGAAGCAAGAAGTTGGTCGTAGAGTGTACTAGCGACAAAATAATTTGTCGCCAGGTGGAGCCACGTCGCACTAGTAAAATTTTTGCGCGAATTTCAAATCCCTGCAGAAAAATACATACACAACTTTCAGAGCCTGTAAAATACAAACACTAGGTTCGATATGGATAAAAATTGCGGCTTAACAATCAAGAAAGACAAAGGGAGAAAATGTTGCGGACGAAATTTTGATATTTGGCTTAGTTTATTCCCGAGATGACATGAAAATTCGACATATCTAAAAGCACCATTTTTCTGGAACTTTGCGTCTAATTGGTAAAAAAATGACACTTAAACAATACAATCTAACCGCAACATTTCCTCTATTCACTAAAGAAGAAAACGCTGCCACAAACCTCATGAAAATCTAGCCATGTTTAGACACAGTATAGCTTCTGAAAGTTCCCATGTATTTCCTATGGACACTGCCACTGGATCTTGCTACACATCGTAAGAATGGACCATTAACCTCAATATTTCTATAACATTACTTTTAAAATAGTAAAAATATTGGCCAAGAATGTTGGACACGAAAGTGCTTAACGGAAAGAATGCCAGGTGGTCGGCATTGTCCAGAGCCCTCCACTACGGCGTCTTTCATAGCCTCAGTCGCTTTGGAACGTTAAACCCCACAAACTAAATATTTTGTTTTGCGGTCCTCCCCACCTCCCGCCGGTGGGACATTAGGTGTCCCACTGCGCCGCAAAATCAGCTTTATTTCAGTGAGCCTCAACATTATAGTGAGCCTCAACATTAAAGTCGCCAATTTTAAACTATTTTGCCGCTGCGAAGCCCGAACGACCGTGTAACTATGGTTATACATGACTGCAATACACACGCGCGCATAGAAGAGGTATATAAGAGAGATTTAGAATAGCGGGAACCAATCTATTAGGTAACAAACGGGGCGACAGAGAGCACGCGCGGGACAAGACAGGCCCACGTGTTAGTGTTCCGCCCACGCGCCCCGCTACTCCCCTATCACCCCAACCGATAGGGTCCCCCTATTCTAAAGCCCCTCATAGACTAAAGAAAAAGCATGCAGAAAAGAATCAGCACACTTCCCAGTTGTGGCGGATCCTGCTGGTGACCATGAGCAGCTTTGCTAGGAGCAGCCACTTGCGCAGGTCCCCTCGACGACGCAGCCCCCGCATCTTGAGCACGGCCAGCGCCTCGGCCTCGTTGACGTTCAGCGCCATGACGTAGCCACGAAGACAGCAGCTGCAAACACACCGTCACAGAGACAGAAGCAGACTGAGCAACGGGGTTTGGCGCGCGCGCGGAGTAAGGGTGAGCACGTGACTATCGCAGCCAATCAGCGACGAGGACGGGGAGAGGAGGAGAAACGCCCCTCTTTCTTGCGTTCCGAAGCACTCCCAGCTTCCCTTTCTCCCTTCTTTCTCCCGAATCTGACACGCAACTGCGATAGGTAGAAAACCGCTGTGCTCCCTATTCCCACAGCCTGCTTGCTACCTTCGCGCCCGGCATTTTTCTGCGTTGCTGAATTTTCGTGCAAAGCTGCAGCAATTACTTGCATGCATTGCGGCAGCTTTGTGCTGTCTACTACCCCTGTCACACTACCAAATTTAATGTCATTGTAATCGAATTACATTAGCACCTTATGTCATTAATCGACTGCTACACGAGAACAGTTAATGTCATTATGGCGAACGGCGATGGTGAATGATATTCGCCATCTAATGAATTACGGGAACTCATTCGGATTCGATCTCGAACCGTATGCGTACTCTGGACACCAGATACGCAGCAGAAACAAGCGATGCGAAAAAATAACTTGCACACTGCCAAACTTAGAAAGTGTATTTATTTAGTTCTGCTAAAAAAAGTTAATGTTGGTGTGAATCTTTTTACACTAGAGGCTGTCGTGGATAGCTATTACCCTCGTTCTGAGCAGCTGCCGAGCGTGAAGCAGCGTCTTTCCCGCGAACGTCGGTTATTTTGGGTGGCCTGTTTCTTGCTAGTTGGCGTGCCATGCTCGTTAAGCTCGAAAGTACTTAAAGACGTAACTGAGCAGTTCACCTTTTGGAAGTCATTTCCATGCTTCGCGCGTGTCCGCGCGCCGCCATGTCAGCCATTTTGTTTGCACGACAGTGTTCTAGAACACTGCAGTTTGCATTTATCGGATTTGTGTTTGACTTTGTACTTGGCTTGCCTTTTCTTGACTAAAGTGGTGCAGAATGGCAGGAAATAATATTTTGAGCTTATAATGCTGCGCACAAATGTTCTCACCTGCTTTTGAAAACACTGCAAAACAATCACAAACATCTTTTATGCTCGCTGATATCTTCAAGTTGTACTATTTTTTTCCCTGATCGTCAATACCATCATGTTTGAATTACGTTATTGTTTTTCGTCCAGCGCTGAAAGAGACCGGATGACATTCGATGCATCGAATGCCATTAAGTTCGAATGACATTAAATTTGCTAATGTGACAGGGGTATAACTCCTCGCTGCCGTACCTCAGTTAGAATGGCGCGTCCTCTCGGCAGCTGCAGCTCCTTTCTTCTTCAACCGCTTACTTTGAAGCTGATTTAGTGGCCGCACTCTTTTAACGGCAGTTGATCGGATTCACAAACCCCACTGCGCATGCGTGCGTTTACCGGGAACCGTCAAGCGCCATCTTGGATATAGTCCGTCGCGGTGTCGTTGTCACGGCAACTTACCTTATTTGGCGCCTTGACTCGAATTAGACCCGTTGGCAGCATCTTTCCGCCGTGTCATTTATAAATGTCAGCTAAACGAAAGAGAGGCGTTACTGCAGAGTTGAAAGGAATGCGGTGCTAACCGCAGCTGGTGCAGCGCTGAAAATGAGTGTAGTTGCTGCATAGAGTCTGGTGACCGCGGCGGCAACGTTGCGCTTCTTACTCGAACCTTCGTGTTTAAATCTTGCAGGGGACGGTGAAAACGTGCTTGGCCGTCACTTTCACGCATTTTGTCAGCAGAACATTTCTATGCATAGCGATGCCCGCCTTTGAGCGCCCTCATACTGTGCTTACATTTCGTGCATCTCGTTTTGCCCTGTTAATTTTCGAGGTCGTGGAAGGAAGCTCCAAAATTTGGGCAAAAGTTTTAATTTCGAGAGCATGTTCCGCTTTGTTCGATTATTGACAAAATAACTGGCCTTTTTGATTCCGTAAATTTCTGTAGCAGTGGGTCCGATTTTTTTCTTGCTGCATAATCACTGGAAGCAACAATGTTATTTTGCGCTGCTTCAGACAGAACAATTTCCCTATAACTGTGCGGAGAAAATTCAGGTTCCGCGAAAATATTTCGTTTTGTCTCTTCGCGTAAATAAACAACCAATTTTGCGAAATCCCAAAAAGGATGTTTTCCACGTTTAGTCATATATGATATTATATATGGTGGTATTAGCGATATGTGATAGATATAGAGGAGAAAAATGGCTACCACAGCTATTGTAGACGACAATGGCGGAAATACCAGCGCAGGCGACATGGATGAGATCTGCACTGGGGTGGCCAGAAAAGATAAGGAAGTATACCTCAAGCGTGCTTGAATAGGAACCTCTGTTTCCAGGTGGTAGCTAAGAAGCCGGGAAGCGATAAATAGAAAGAGAAGAATGTAAATCCCAGAAAGGAGGTCATGTTCAGAGCAAGCAGGAGAACAGGGCAAAAGTGCCTGGGTGATAACAGCAAGCAGACAACCAGGTCCTTATCGCTGCTGACAGAAACATTGGAATGTGCACAGGAGCTATAATGGTTCCGGTAACGGATATGGCGAGTATCAGTTGGGGGTTTTCCCGGAAGGACAATGAACGCGATGCTGAGAGAGACGAAAAGCAAACTGTCAGGGAATGTGGCAAGGCGTTATCTGGGAACGGTAGCGGCGTGACTCAGTGGTGTCCTCAACGGTGACGCCGCATATTTGGTGGAAAGATAAGCTGTGGGAGTTGACGATATCTGCATTCGGATACAACTGAAGAACGCTGCGGCTTTTCCCATCAAAGGATCTCCTTTTAGCCAATGGCGCCGGCCGATTCTCGTCGCCCTGTTAGGATGACAGTGCAGGGAGCAGCGCCACAATGAAGAGAGGGGTCTGGCTCCGACCAGAGAGGGAAGGGATTGTCCTCTTTCATCTACCACTCCCTGCTTTGTCACACCAGCAGGGTCACGAGAATCTGCCGACGACATTGACTGGAAGGGGGTCCTTTGACAGGGAAAAGATACTGTGTTCTTCATTTGTATCCGACTGTACTCGTGCAGTGGTTGCGGCGGGGGTGAATGATGTCCAGAACGGTGACACTGCACGCGTGGTGGAAAGATTACCTGAGTGAGTCGACGATATAAGGGCACTAGCACAGCGGATGCATATCGTCGTGTGCACAGCATCAAAAGTGCTCGGACGGAATGGACCGAGGTCGCCGGAAACGGAGGCGCAATGCGTGCATCAGTGCATGCTCACGAATGCCCCCGCCTTCAAGTACATTCGACAAATGTGGTCTTTTTCTGTGCAAGGACGTCGAGAAGCCCCACGTTAACTAAAGCCAGCTTGCACTGATCAAAAAAAAAAAAATCCATGCGATGTAAAAGAACGCTCACAAGAATTAACGCCAATACTACCTCCTTTAAAACAAAAAAAAAATCAATTTAAAGCGTTTTTTTGTTTCCTTACAGACGGACGCAGACAAAAGCAAGAGTTTGCGGTGAAAACTGTCCAATAAAAATGACCTTCCACCAAGAGTGAAATCTTGTGCGGGGTAAAAACATTTCAAAAGGAGGGAATAAAGGAACACTAAAAGTAAATACTTTCGCGTGATCTAAGCTCGATGCAGGATAGCTGTTTTAGCCTTCGTTGCTCAGACTTGAGGTTCCCGGCACATATACGTTTCGGATGACGACGACCGTTAAGCGCTTGAATGGCAACCCTTTACCGATCATTTACAATTCACATGGTATGGACGGACGGACGGATGGATACTAGCGCCCCCATTGAAACGGGGTGGTGGCAGTTGCCACCATGCTCAGCTTTTCTTTCTTTATTTTTGTTCAACTGCGTTGTTAATTCTCATTAAGATTCGCCATCTTCTTTCACTACGGTTTCCTACACTTCTAACCTTATGTCACATCTCTGCTTTTCACCCACCAATCCTCCAATCGCTTTTTGCTAACTTCCCGTGATTCGAATGATGCCCAGCCCATATCCCCTTGTACAGCCTCCTTTGTGGTTTTGCCGTGGGCACCTAGTGCTAATCTTCCAACAGCTCTGTGATTTACGTCTAATCTCGACTGAACTTCTGCCCTTAATCACAGAACCGCATTTCCGAAAGTAAGCCTCGGCACCATTATTCCTTTTCAAATACGTCTCAGTACTTCATATTTGTTGTACCCCCATAATACCCTATGTTCCATTATCCCGGCGTCTCTTCCTTTTGCCCTAATAGACTGTTCATGCTCCGAGGTATTTGCATTCGGCTACTCTGGGTATTTCGTTGCCTTGTATTGTAAGCGCCTGATGAGTTGTATCGTTTAAAATCATCCCACCTGACTTAGTTGCGCTAAAACTGAAACCTAGAGCGTCTCCTTCGTCTCCACAACAATTAACCAAAGTTTGTAAATCTTCCTGGCTATCTGCTAACAGTACGATATAGCAGGTTGAGGCCGACATCCACCACCTGCTAGGGGTTTGCCCGGCGTTGAAGCCGACAAGAATTCGGCACCTGGCGCCAGCAGGTCTTTCGCCCGACAATAGTGCTTCATACACCGCTTGGACACAAGGACCTCATCATCGTCCACTGCTCGATTCCATTAAATCGGCGAACATTTGCACATTTATTTAGGCATCCTCATCTATCATTATATACCGTTTTATGCCCTGAGGCAATCAACATCGCATTAAAAAAAAAGTAACAGCACGATATAGAAGCACTCAAAATGTTAGATGCTGTTTCGAAGGCGGGATTTTTCTTGTTTTTTTTTTTTGCGGGGTTTGCTACATGTGCATTTTTTCAAATACCTGTTCCTAGCCTTTTTTTCCTTTCTCTTATTAACTTGTACCTGCCTTCTTAACTTGCTTACTTCTGTTTTCAGCCGTTTGTATTCTGTGTTGTATATTTGTTGTTTTCTTTGATGAATCCCCCCTATGGCCCGCAATGGGCCCTTAGGGTATTGAAATAAATAAATAAAAATAAATAGAACACCTCAAGAAAACAGCGTCAAATGTCCCGCAAAGGAAGCCTTCAAACCGCAGTGTCCGCGCTAAACGAACTTCTTGCGGCAATGGCGTGCCACTGCACGTGGCCGTCACGTGGAAGGCCGCTGATGATGACGTCATCATGATAGGTCTGTGCTGTTGGCTGGAGGGCCTTCTTTGGGGAGCACTTGCCACTGTGTTCTTGAATATCCGATGGCATATTTCGCGTGCTTTTGTGTGTCTTATACTTTCGCGTACTGGTGGTGTGTTTCTGCCGCATCTGTGATCCTCTCAGCGCGCACTTAATTGTTGTTAAGCACTCGCTCCAATTCACGTTGTTCTGAGCGCCCTGAATGCCTGTGAGGCAATGAGACACCGGGGCTACTCTTACGCACCATGCCTCACCTGTCGTACTACAGTTAATAAGCATAGGAAAATGACGTTTCCTTGCTCTGGCCTATCGTTGGTGGTGGTGCCTTTGGCTGCGTGGCGGTGGCACGTGTCCGCGACTTCCTGTCCAAGCATTCCTGGCAGCACTTGAGGAAGTTGGTAGCGACTTATGTTCTTGCTATACGCTCGTAAGGAATGAATTAGAAATTGATTTTTTTCTTTCACCGAAGTAGGAGAAACCCAGGCAGCCACATAAGCATGAAACGGTACACACGAACGCATTGATGTGTGTTTTCTCATGCTTTTGTACACCTTGCAGTGGTTGAATGCAGAACCAAGCAGCCTATCACAAAGCTTTACTTGATTGTGCGCAGTGGCCGCTCTCGCACACTTATTTTCGGACAATGCTTGGACATTAGCGCGTGAGCGGCGCGTACTTGATAACTTTTGTATTTTGTAAATAGTGTACAAAGCTCTCCTCTGTCCTTTCTTGCTGTCGCTCCCCTCTATACTTCTCCTCACTATCCTTTCCCTTTCATTTCCGCCGGCTGCAGCTCGGGTGCTTAGATATTAGATAGCAGTTGCCGAGGCCGGCAACACTCTTTTGCTTCACTTTTTTTATTTTTAAAAATAAACCACTACTACTACTACCACTGTGCACGCACGCTAATCAACGACCAGCGTATGTTGCACCTCTCTTGTACCACTTTTTGCGATAGTTTCGTGTGACCTTTTTTTTCAGCCTGCTTCACTTACGGACACCCCCCCTTTCCTTCGTGCTAGCTGCCTTGAGTGGTCGGCAAACGGTGGTTCGGCTTTTGACGGCTGCTTCATTGATTTCGTGTAGATCCCAAGCGCGATGCCGCTGCGTGTTTATGAAGGTTGCCCTTTTTTTCTGGATCGTCTTATGTTCTTGTCTCTTGCTCACGTGCGGCTGCAGGACTACCGTTCAACATGCAAGGACTGTCACTCTATAGAGGGAGTGCCTCCAGCGCAGACACGGGTTCCGGCCGCCGACTGTGGAGCTGCAATGTGCCCACCATAAGCGACGCTGCGTCGGCTGATCTGACCGACCGGACAAGATGACAGCGCCACTCTACGGTGGCTCTACTACTCGTAGAAGCGTCATTACTTCGGTGTGCAAGTATCGTCGTCACCGATGCACTGAACGTCGGGCCGGCGGTCGCCCAGGAACATCGTGCTAGGACGTGTTGGCGCTTGCGCCGACTGGTCCCTGTTTTCTGCCCTATGCATTTTCTCGGGAAGACAATAAATGTTATTTGCTCAAGTCTAGGCTCGCCTTTGTTTGCTCCATTTTGATGACTCTAGAGAGGTCATTCCGAGGGATTGCGGTGTTCCTCAGCATGCCTTGGCATTTTAGCCGAACATAGAACAACCCCCAAGCAGCTAGGGAAGTAGTGTTTCAGAATGCATGACTGCCAAGTTTTCTGATCTTATATCAAAATTGCATATTTTGTTGCGGAAGCAACACTACGCTAGTCGCCGAGCAGCTGACGTCGCACGGTGCACAGCTGGCGTGCCGCCACTGTCGCTGCGCGGGTGACTCAGAGGTGCCGCTACCGCGTTCGCCAGTTGCGCAGTAGCGGCGCATAGCTACGTGCCAGGGCCGCTGCCGCGCGCTCCCCCTCGGCTCTCTCTTCTCCAATGCGCAGTGGCAGCGCATACCTAGCGTGCTAGCGCCACTGGCACGCCAGCTGTGCGTAGAGACGTCACTTGCTCCTCGCGCAGTATGGCCTTTCCTCGGCTCCGCGAAGCTGCTCGGCGACTAGCGTAGTGTTGCTTCCGCAACAAAATATGCAATTTTGATATAAGATCAGAAACGCAAATTTTAAAATTTGCGTCCCTTATCTTAAGGGCCACTGGTTAGTATTTGGGTTGCATGTAGGTTATTCTGTACCTCACGTTCTAGCTTTTCGCGCCGCTATAATGGTAACATACACATCAGTTAGAGCTCCGGAGTGGAGTCTCAGGTGTGGAGGAAGTTACCGCAGCAGTTTGGATGTCCCAATTATAATTGGAATTTACAAAGAAAATGAAAATACGAAAGCCCTTCTCAAGAATGAATACGCGAATGACTACTATCTACTCACCATCCGTTTTAACAACCGTATACTTGTAGTTTACGTGCACGCGCTGAACAACAGCCTTGTTTATGTTTGATGCTTTTTACGGCAAAGAGCAGCTGTCCGTCTTTCTGGTTAACTATGTACTAAGGCGAAGCCGGTGCCATTGACCATGCCACCTGAATATTCCCCGCCGCAGTTTCTTGCGTTGCACCCCTGCCTGGTGCTTCACATATTCCACGTGCAAAGTGGCGCTAGGTAAAGATTAAGTGCAGGTACTCCTTTGCGTTCGATGACCTCGACTACTGGGCATTTTCGCCGATTGATGACAGCGAACAAAGGCGGAAAAAATTCGCAGGACAGAAGAAGAAAACAAACCCGGTACACTACCACTGGGAATCAACCTGATTACCACTTAGAGAAACGGTCCATCGGGCATGCGCAGTTCTCTTCGGTAGCTGCTACTGATTACAAGTAACTAGAAACCTGTCTTTTTGACCCTTTGTTTGTTCCCTTCACTCACGCACGGTTTAAAAGCGAGACGCTATGCTGGGATGCAGCGGAGAAAATCAACTTGTGCCTATGTGTTCGTTCTTGCTCAGGGCTCGAGAAGACCGTTTTAGAGGCGTCCTTGCAGAACCTCGCCTGCACTGTGCCACAATGCGGAGTGCTGAATTCGTATGAAAGCGACATTTTACAAAAAATGGAAAAACCGGTTCTGGCCTCTTGGCCTGCTTATTTTATTTGATATCGGAGTACCTTTTCCGCAGGATTAACGTGCAGCCTCATAGTAGCAATCATCACGGGCGCATAGAGATGCGCTCAGAGCAGATCTCGCGATAACATCGGTACGTTCACACACCGTCCCTACGTGCGGGGGAGGGGTGCGACTGCTTCACTTACAGCCCCCCCCCCCCCCCCCTCCACCCCCAATCCTAATCCGGGGGCCGAATAGACGAAGATGCTTGGGATTAGACTTCCATACCTCTTTGCATCACACACTATAAAGTATTTTTTCCATTTACTTTAATGCATGCTTGTTCTTTTAAACCATACTTGATCTCAACACCACCAGTTCAACGGGAGAGTGGCTCCCGGCTTGTGCCGCACGGAAGCAGCACAGCTCCCTTGCAGACAGTTACTTGGAGGGGAGGTGGTTATTACTTCATGGGCATTTAGTTGCTGCCTTAGACACTTCCTGGAGCATCAGTGATGTATTTCATTTGGGAAGTTGTAAAACACCGAAGGAAGCATCAAATGCAGATATATGAGCAGCCCTAGCCTTAAAGGGACTGTGCAATAAGTTAGTTGAGATAACGTAAAGCAGACGAGAGATAGGCCTTCCATCACTCGTCACCCCGGCGCAAGAATTTTTGAGCTAGCATCAATGACAACGAAGTTAGAGACCATTAAAAATTACGCTCCTACTCTCCCCCCTCAACTCGAACACGCGGGGCACCACAATAAAAATAAAGAAAACAACTCTGGGACTGGGCCCCGCCCATGATTACGTCATTCGCTGCCGTTCGGTTTGCGACTTCCGGTTGTCGCACCCTGCGGCAGCACCTCTCCGGTCCCTCTCCACCTTCCTGGATTGAGGCGCGTGTCGGATTTCTTTGCTTGCCACTGCGACAAAGGCACTGCGAGTGGCTCCCGACAGAAACAGGCGGCAAGAGTAAATTAAAACCATTTTGCGCGAAGGCAATGCCTGGCTGGCTCTCGCTTGCCCGAGGGGGTCGCGCGGCGGCACGAGCAGTCGATTTTCACAGCTACCGGAAGTGTGCCCGTGACGTCGTGGCGCCGTGGCTCCAGCGAATGACAGCGTGTGGTGACCTGCCGTCGTCACGGGACTAGTGAAGTCTATTTTCCCGATTTTAGTTTCAAAATCGGTCACTACGAAGACACCAATCGGCCTGCGAATTTCAAAAACCGCGGTTTTTTAAAATTCATAGTAAATTGCTGGCTCAGTTTCGAAGACTCATACTTGGTGCGAATGCTTATTAGCATCATTTATAAGCATTGAAAAAATTTACAAGCGACTTTTAATCTGTTGCATAGTCCCTTTAATGCAAAAGCGCCTTCCGCGCTCAGAAGGGCGAGGGCGAAATTCAAAATTTTCGCGCGGGAAATGTGCCTTTGCGCAGTGAGCCGTTGACAGGGGGCAGCTAAGTTCGATCGGGCGCAGCCTTGCACTTCTTAGAGATTTCGCGCCATTCCTTTTCCAAACGTGCTTAGACGTCATCGGAACAAGCCGCCGTTTGAGGTCTGCATGGGTTATGTGCGTCAACATGGGTTATATGCGTCCACATTTTTTGCTTGGCTGACGTCACCTGAAGCCCGGACGGGCGGCCTGCGCTATCGCTGCTTGTTTTGCTTCGCTCCGCGACCTCACGGAATGCCGCGTTGGAACCAAAACGCACTGACACAAAGCGCAGGGCGGAGCGAACTACGTCACAGGCGCTCACAGACGATGTGTTACAGTGTGAAGCTGCCTACCAGGGTGACTTTTTCTCGCTTCGTAACGCGTGCAAAAAATTTTTTTTCTTGGCTGGACTATTTGGAAGATGATCTCCAATTCTGCTAATACAACATATCCCCTAAAATCAGAATTAAAAATGTTAATTAACGTATTCAATTAATGAGCGAACTAATGAAAGTAATTTGCCTCTTACCTGGCGTCCGCCGTAGCCCTCAGTATAGCCTCAGGGTCAAAATAAATCTAAAGGAACCGTTCTTTTAAAATTTTGGACCTTCTAAAAAAAACACCCGGTATGCCTGCGTACGTACCATCGGGGGCAAAATTAATCAATTCCCCCTCCAAGTTCCTACCCGTTCCACTTTGCATAGGGGCGCCACTTGACATCGAAACGAGCCCCCAGCGCCGGTCTCGACACCCATAGAGTTCCTTACTATTACCTGGAGGGAAACCTGGCGACCCGTCTATGGGAGTTTGCGTGGAGCTTCCTCAAGACCACTTCAGCCATAGCAACATGAAGTATGCGATGCGGACATAAGCGACTCTCTTCATTCCTTAATTCAACCGGCTCTGTTGCACGGTCATGGCTTCAAAGCGGCCAACTATAAGCGCAGAACGAACGGTTGAAAACGGAGGAAAATGAAGAGTTAGTCACCAAATGAAGCAAGGGAATTTCAAAGTACACTTCCTGAAAATAACGTTTATTTCCCTCAAGGGAAAACACGTATACAGCAGAAAACAAGCGCAATCCCTTCGGCGAAGGCACCAGGACCATATAGTTCCTGGGTGACCGCCAACCTCGACGACCGCCGCATCGATGACAACGATACTTGCATCCCGAAATGACACTTGAACGGATTTGACCATTCGCTCCCTTTGGCTGCGATATGCAGCTAACGGGGATGTCCGGTCGCCATAGGTAGTAGTTCAGCCACCGCACAGCGCCACAGCCATCGTGTCTAGTCGTTGTGATCAGGCGACGCGGCCTCGCCAGCGTTGGCCACTTTTGCAAACATAATACCGGAACAGCGGCTGGAGCGGCTCGATCCACTGGACCTGCGGTCCCTTGCGTAGTTCCTTGTGGGCATCTGCACCCGGACCCTGCAGCCACATACAAGAGGGAGACACGAGCTTTAGACGCTTCAGAAAAACCGGGCACAATCTCGCACCGGCATTACAGTTGGCGTTTCCATGCAAATACTCAGGCAGTCGAAAAGATACGAAGAGGTGATTGCTGACCGTGCTATTCAGCGGCCATGGAGGATACCGAAGGGCGCATGCAAAGTTGTTTGTAAAGGACGCAGTGAAATACCGTGAAAGGGTGTGCGTGCTAGGAAGAGAGGACACACAGACGAAGCAAAGCACCGTACGATCATGTATGACTAGCGGACGTACGCTTTAGCAATGCATAGTGCTGGCATAGTATTTCCTGTGCCCCGCCGCGGTGGCCCAGTGGTTACGGCGCTCGGCTGCTGGAGCGAAAGACATGGGTCTTTCGATAGAGGCGAAATTCTAGGGGCCCGTGTATTGTGCGATATCAGTGCACGTTAAAGAACCCCAGGGGGTCGAAATTTCCGGAGCCCTTCACTACGGCGTTCCTCATAGCCTGAGTCGCTTTAGGACGTTAAACCCCAATAAACCAGTTTTTTGTCGACTTCTTTATTGCGTTTTCTGAGTAACAAGGGCATAGATCGCTAAAAATCGGCTCAACAGCTGCCATGATTGCGTGAACGAGAAGTAGCGTGGCGGTGCTTGCCAATAGTAAGGCACAGCACAGAAACGTCGTTTTCCTATCGTATTTCGGTACTTCTATAATTCGAACTGCATAACGATGAATCCCATGTGGAGAGGAGCATATATCCAGCAGAAATACACCATTAGTTGGCCCTAACATACAAAAATAATGTCATATCTAAAGTCGGATACAGCTTAAAAATAGCGTGTAGAATGGATCTCAAATCAAGCTCTCCAACCAAAGGCATGGATGTATTTTCGTGGCGTCATGATCAGCAGCCTTGCAGCTGCAGTGCCACGCCAGCAGTTAAAAGGCGGCTGACGGCGGCGACAGTGGTTTGAAGGATTCCGTCGAGGGGAAGTGCCGCTGTCTACTTCAGCTGGATCCGGCTATACATAACCAACTAATAGCACCATTGGGGCACTATCCGCATGCACCAGCACACACATGTTGGAGAAGAACAGCCATATCGGGATCGTCGACAGAAACCATGCAGTTTCAGCAACTCAAAATTGGCGATACGGAGCTACACGCTGGGAAGAATCTCTCCACAAGGAGCTCGGATGCTGCAGAATTCTCAGCTGACACGGCGCATTCTTGTAATCGGGACGCCTGCTCATGCCTCCGTTGGTAATGAGACGACTCATAACCTAGCTCGATAACTGTCTAGCCGAGCTGGGTCCCTGTTTCCGTACATCAAATCTTAAGCACAGCAGGCTTGTTGTTGTTGTCACTGAGAGAAGGATGAAAAGGAAATTGCACAGGCCTGCTACTGGCTCGAACCAAGCCACCACCGCTGCCACGTGCAGATAGAGGAGAGTTAAGAGATCAGAGGAAAGAGAAAAAGGAAAGAAAAGACGCGCGTCGAAGCAACAACTGCGTCCGCCGGCGCGGATGCTGCTGAAAAGATCAGATAAACGGCCGAAGCCGCGCTCGCCGAAGCGAGGACAGATACTCCCGTCGTCGGTGGTACCGACATTTACAGCAGGCTTGCAAGGCTCACATTCCGCCCAGCAGATAAAACGCTCTC